>NC_083368.1:39684444-39993055 GCF_030254825.1 Meriones unguiculatus
AAAGGAATTAATGCTCAACTAAAAGGAAGCTTGATGGTGTTCAATCAGAGGATTGACCTCTTGCAGGAGCAAATTGATACCCTATGGCAAATCGCTCAACCTGGCTGTCAATGAAAGTATGCTGGACTTTGTGTCACTAGCATACAACATGAGAATTTTTCCTGTGCTGCAAATCTGTCTAAACAATTGTCGAGCTATATTTTAGGTAATTGGGACTGGAGAATTCGATACTACGATGGAGCAGCTGAGAGTGGCCATTGTCACAGTAAATTCTACCGGAGTGGACGCAGGACTAGCCACAGGGTTATCAACATGGATTGCTGCAGCCATGAATCATCTGAAGGAATGGGCGGGCATGGGAGCGTTAGCAGGCCTTCTGGTGTTGGTCTCCTTGGTTTGCCTGTGGTATATATGCAAGATTAGAGTCTCACAACAGTGTGATGCAGCCATGATCATTCAGGCCTTTACAGCCATTGAAGCAGGACATTCTCCCCAAGCATGGTTGGATACCATAAAAAGCTAAAATGATACGCTCAGGATGCGAGGCTAAGCACTGCACTCAGGGTCAGCCGCTTTGGACCCAGAGAAGAGCATGTCTGATTGCATGCGGGTTGATGCCCCAGGTCCCGCCTCTGAGAAAAAGGTATCGGACGGTCTGATGCTCTTTGGGTGGATGACACCTAAATGAACATCTGTACAAAGTCCCAATTTATTTCTAATATTAGAGATCAGACCTCTACTCTTGCCTGATGCGTCTAAAACAAAAAGGGGGAACTGTAGAGAGCTGCGGAATGCTATGCCTTAAAGATGGAGCTGGTTTCCGCCTTCCACCTTCCCGATGGTGAGTGCTCTCTGTCACGAACAACTCCACATTTGGCTAAGGCCGAGGATCTGGCTTGCTTCCATGTATGTGGACCTATCTGCATTGCCCCCGTGGCACGCCTGGGTTGGCTACCCAGAGGCTATTTAAGCTGTGGGCTGGCTTTCCCCGGGGTCCGAGGATTGTTCAATGTTCCTGAATAAACTGCATTGAAAAAAAAATTATAAACATTAAAAATAATAATAATAAATAAATAAATACAAAAAAAAATCACAAAAAAAAAAAAAAGCTAAAATGTTATGCTCAGGATGCGAGGCTAAGCACTGCACTCAGGGTCAGCCGCTTTCGACCCAGAGAAGAGCAAGTCTGATTGCATGTGGGTTGATGCCCCAGTTCCCGCCTCTGAGAAAAAGGTATCAGACGGGTCTGATGCTCTTTGGGTGGATGACACCTAAATGAACATCGGTACAAAGTCCAATTTATTTCTAATATCAGAGATCAGACCTCTACTCTTGCCTGACGCGTCTAAAACAAAAAGGGGGAACTGTAGAGAGCTGCATAATGCCGCGCCTTAAAGATGGAGCTGGTTTCCGCCTTCCACCTTCCCGATGGTGAGTGCTCTCTGTCATAAACAACTCCACATTTGGCTAAGGCTGAGGATCTGGCTTGCTTCCATGTATGTGGACCTATCTGCATTGCCCATGTGGCACGCTGGGGTTGGCTACCCAGAGGCTATTTAAGCTGTGGGCTGGCTTTCCCCAGGGTCAGATGATTGTTCAAGGTTCCTGAATAAACTGCATTGAAAAAAAAAAATATATATATATAAGTGCATGAATTTGTCTCTGACCACTTAGACATTTGGAACATGTACAGATTCAAACTGGCTACAAAGATCAAAATGGATAGCTTTTAAAAACAAGAAATAGAAACCAGCTCCATCTTTAAGGCATAGCATTCCGCAGCTCTCTACAGTTCCCCCTTTTTGTTTTAGACGCATCAGGCAAGAGTAGAGGTCTGATCTCTGATATTAGAAATAAATTGGGACTTTGTACAGATGTTCATTTAGGTGTCATCCACCCAAAGAGCATCAGACCCGTGCCTTCCACCTTCCCGATGGTGAGTGCTCTCTGTCACGAACAACTCCACATTTGGCTAAGGCCGAGGATCTGGCTTGCTTCCATGTATGTGGACCTATCTGCATTGCCCCCGTGGCACGCCTGGGTTGGCTACCCAGAGGCTATTTAAGCTGTGGGCTGGCTTTCCCCGGGGTCCGAGGATTGTTCAATGTTCCTGAATAAACTGCATTGAAAAAAAAAAAGAAATAGATTAGAAAATTAATAGTGCACGTGATATAGGAGAAACCAGAATTCCTTCTTATGTTCTTAATCTCATTAATAATAGAATTAAAAATAGATTCAAAGGGACTTTCATTTTCCTCTAGAAGAAAATAGCTTGAGGGCAAGCAAGCCATAATTTCAATAACTGCAATGAAAAGAATGGAAGAGAGATGGATGGAGAGTCCTGGTATTTAAGGCAGTATGGAAGACACAGGGCAGAGAAGCTCCATTTGGTGAGAGGGGAGCTCTAGGGACAAGTAAGGAAGCCAAAGGTGTCAGAAAGTCATCTTTAGGTTTTGGCCACCATCCTAAAAAGGAGACTATAAGAGGAGAAGGAAAAGCTCTGCCTCTCAGACTCAGGCCTTAGAAAGGAGGGCTGACTCAGGAAAACTCAGGCCAGCTCCTGAGGACTGGGCTGGGGCTGGGAATTCTTTGAATGAGAAGTCCTGTATCTCAAAGAAAAAATTCCACTGATCTCTCTGTCTCTGTCTCTGTCTCTCTCTTTGTTTTTCTAGGTAATGGGTATATTTTTCATAGGTGTGCATACAAGAATGCCTTCCCTTTAAGGCCTCTTGATTTCACTAAAGTTTTTCATATGGTATGCCTAGCAAGTGGAGGAGGGGTGAGTTTCTAACACCGACTCTATTGCCTGCTTTTGGATCACGTCCCCCTGGCAGGGCTGTGTTGCCTGGACTCAGGGCATGAGGATATGCTCAGTCCTCCTGTGACTAGATGTGCTGGGAAAGGTTAATATGGGGGAACTCCCCTTTTCTGGGGGAAAAAGGAAAGGAGAAGAGGGAAAGAGGGGAAGTGGGAAAACTGGGAGGAAGGGGGCACCCACGGGATGTAAAGCAAATAAACTAACAACAGAAAAACAGAAAACAAACAAGAGAAACCCACAACAAAACATCCACTTATCTTTCTAGCATCATTTAATATCAGACTGCCTTCCTTAGGTGTGGTCTCTTAGTCAGGTGAACTAAACTGGTCCAGCTGGAACATCAGAGCTTATGCAAATGATAGATCTTGTCTTAAGCGGGAAGTTTACTTTCTGGGATTTTCTTTCTACTCTAATAAGTCCACCTGTAAAACTGAAGGTCACATACTTGCTATAATGGAAACATGATAAGCTCCAGTGCTTGTGAACAACAAACAATGAATTCTCCCAGTCTGGATGTGAGAAGTTGATGATTATCTTGTAGATTGTTTTGAAGACTGAATATGACCCACTGTCTAATTCGTGGATACACACTTGTAAAAGTAATATTCAAGAGGGATCTATCCTTAGGACTTCATTATTTTCCAAAGACCTGTTTTTTTGTTTTGTTTTGTTTTGTTTTGTTTTTTGATAGCATCACCTTGAGTGCATGTGTGTGTGTGTTCAACAACAATTTAAAGATTAAGGTCATTTATTTGTGACAGAACAAGGGAGAAGCATGGAAATTGTTGGAGGATGAATATAAGGATGAGAAAAATGTAGTTATGTTTTTATTAAAAAAAATTAAGGCGTCTAGAATGATGGCTCCACAGTTAAAAGCACTGGCTGCTCTTCCAGAAGACCCAGGTTCAATTCTCAGCAGCCATAGGACAGCTCACCACTCTTTGTAGCTAAAGCTTCAGAGGATCCAGTACCCTCACATAGACATGCATGCATGCAACACCAATGCATACAAAATGAAAAATAATATATATTATATATACTATTTTTAATATACTGATATCCAGAATTAGGTTGATGGACTCCAAGCAGTATTTCACAGTTAGTTCTATTTCTGGACTGTGCCATGATGATTTCTCTGTTACTAAATTGAGTGTGACCATGGTTTTTATGTTTTGTTTTTATTTCACTAATAGTTCAAATTGCCTGTTTTTGTCTAAAACCTCAACCCATGCCAATTGTTCAATTCTGAAATAATACACAAAATCTTAATGCTATGAGGATTAAGCAGGTTGAATTTATATATTTAGCAATATATATCCATAAACTCATTATATAGAAACACACACACACACACACACACACACACACAATATTTTTAACAGACCATGAACAAGGATTTGAGAGCAATGAGGTGGAGGATGATGGCACATGATAATTGTTAGAGGGAAGAAAATGAATAGGAGAAATGGTGTCATTACTTCAAAATTGTGTGTGACTCATTGTGTGTGTCTCTTTAGATAAGTTCACCATGACTGTCTTTACAAGATGGCTGCTGGCTAAACAGACCTCTTCCATGGATACCATTCTATGAGAACAATTACTCACGAAAACTCAAATTTGGGAAGTCTAATATACCTTCTCAGTTGGGATAGAAGTGTTTTATAGGATTCCTGCACTTCTAGTATTTAGAACGGTCAGCCTTAGATGTGGGAAAAACCTGAGTGAGAAAAAAATACCTTATCACTATAAATTATTTGTTACATAGCTGCAGGAGACAAAATTAAAATTTTTAGATTTCAAGGAAACCCAACTGTCATGCACCACACTTCATTAGATCTCTGGGATCTTAACCATTTTTTTTTTAATAATTTCGTCCTGCAGTTTTAAAATAGCCAATGAAATTATAGCTTACCATGTTTAAAAGACAAAGTAGTAAAACACTTCTCTAAGGCCTTTAAGAGTCTGGCTCCCTATATTTGGGTCTTCTGAATAGAAGTTCATTGGAGACTCTGAAAACACAAATAAATTCCCTCTCTCTCTCTCTCTCTCTCTCTCTCTCTCTCTCTTTCTTTTCCGGAAGAAGTCTGGGTGTCTCCTGTCTTTGTTTAGAACCTCACACCATAATCACCTCACATATAATACATCTCTATATTTTATTCATTTCAATTGATATGTTGCTCCTTTTGATCAACTCCTCCCATTCTCCCAGTCCCTTAGCTCTAGAAACTAGTATTTTATTCTAGGTATCTGTGAGTTCAAGTATTTCTAGATTGGCCATATACTGAGACCATGGATTACATTTTCTTTCTGACCCAGGATTATTTCACTTAGCATCATTTTCTCCAGTTATATCCACATTGCCACATTCCAAATAGTTTTCTTCCGAAAACTACCAAAATCACAAGTTTCGGTCAAGGAGTTTCCACAAAGGAATACTAAGATGCCTGTGGATTGACAGCAACATGAGGAATGGGTATCATGAAGGCCAGTCTCCCTTTTGTGGCCGATTTTAATTTCATCATCACTATTCCAAAAGAGTGGCAATGGGCCTTTTGACATCTCAGTCAGTGCTCTCCAGCAGTTGCTTGGAAAAAATATGTGCAAAAGTGATGAGTGAGTAACATGTGGACAGACAGTATAAGAAATCAAGAGCAAAATTTACACTAACAAAGATCTTATCACAAAAAGCGCTGGTGGTGGGAACTGGAAATTCTGGATTACTTATTGGTCATCTGGATTTTATCAGACTAAAGGCTCTTCAGCTTATCTTTCCATTAAAATATTTCATTTTATTAAAATTATTTTTAAGTGTGTGTGTGTGTGTGTGTGTGCAAGAGTGAGTACAGATGCCTAAAGAGGCCAGAAGAGGAGGCCAGATTCCTTGGCGATTGAGTGACAGGGGATTATCACTGGACATGAGTTCTGGGGACTAAACGAATATCCTTTTGGAAGCAATATGTGCTCTTTACTGTTGAACAATATCATTGTCCCTTCAACTCATCTTTTAAAAAAGTATAGAAAGTTAGGGTTGATAAGCAGTATTAAGTGAGACATGCCTAAGGGTTTTTAGCTTATGTCTAAGACATGCTGGTTATTCCCTTTATTATTGAGGAGATGTTATTAAAATAAATTTTAAAATAAATATAAAGAAAAACCATTAAATTTCCTTGCCTTATGTCTCTTAATAGCTTTATGCAATCTCTGGGTACTGTAAGTTAAACACCCATACCTGAATATTCAAATCCAGCATTCATTTATAAATGAAAGAGTATGGAGCCCTTTTCATTTTGGGTTTAGGTGCTATCACTCATATAGCTCCATCCACTTACCTGTAAATTTAATGTCATTTGTCCTTATAGCTGAATAACATTCCATTGTATATTTGAACATTTTCTTTATCCATTTATCAGTCTACGGACATCTAACCTGTTTCCATTTCCTAGTTGTTGTGAGATTGTAAGTAAAGCAACAGTGAACATGTATTTCCAAGCATCTCTGTAGAAGGATATACATTCCTCTGGAAAGATTTCCTCGAGTGAAGTTAGATCATATGATACAACACAGGTGTTATGAATGCTGGTCTGGGTTACTTATAAAGGAAGAACAAGGTGGGATGCAGGACTCAGTATTCCCTGCTCCCTGACACTAATAAACTGCTCTCCTCAAGTTCCTCCTGTTCTGCCTACTTTGCCATAGTTGATTATGCACTCAAACGATGAATAAAAATAATAAAAATTAACTCTTCTTCCTGTAAGTTGCTTTTTCCAGGGCATTTTTATCAAAATGGCAGGTAAAACTAACTAATTCACAGTCTAAGTTAATTATAGGTTTGATAGCAATGGTATGAAACATTTGATGAAAGGATTTTAAACTACAAGAGCCCTTCTCTATCGTTATTTCTGTTTTGCCACTGGCTTCCTACTGTGCTATCACAAGTACTGACCTATTCCTTAAGTAACTCACCAAATCAAACTGCATTAGTTAAATAAATAAGAATAAGAATAAAGTAGAATAAAGTATGTTTTGTGTGAGTGTGTATGTCCTTTATATGAACATTTTTTTTTTTTTTTTGGTCCATGAAAAAAGTATAAAAGAAACGTTGTCAATATAGCATGCTATTTATCAATGGATATATTCCCGTAGAGACAGAAAAAACAAAATTAGGCTCTAAATGATCCTGACAAAAAAGAAAGAAAGAAGAAAAGATAATCTTAAATTTACAGGAAACAAAAGAATTTGCATTGCTCATCCCAATGACTCTTTATCAAACTCTATCCCTCTAGGGATCTATGCAGAAGAGGAGGCAGAAGGATTGTTAGATCAAGAGGTGAAGGATGACACCAAGGGAACAGTGTCATAAAATCCAACAGGACTGAGACAGGTGTGCACTCACAGGGACTCACAGGCCTGTACAAGGTTCAAACTAGACAAAATCACAACCCCGAGAAGGTGAAGTGGACACAAAACCCATCCGTAACCAAGAAGCTACATGCAATTAATAACTGCTTGGAAAGAGCAATCAGTTTCTCCACCGGCATGTCACTGAATCAACCACTCTACAGGGCTGGTCCCATGCCCTTGGTGTTGGCCAACAAAAAATGAACTCCACAGTTTGTGTGTGTGTGTGTGTGTGTGTGTGTATACACATTTTGGTTTGTCTCGGTATTTTATTTGTTTTTAGCGTTTTTTATTATTATTATTGTGGGTTTTGCTTGTTTGTTTTGATTTGATTTTCATGAGAACCTGAAGTTGGGTGAGAAGAGTGGAAGGAAGAGCTTGAGGGAGTAGAAAGAACCTAATTAAAATATACTATATGAAGAAAATTAAAGAAAACTTTTGTTTTTGGTTTTACAAGCTGGAATTGTTTTTTGTTTTTTGGTTTGTTTGTGTGTTTTGTTTTTCTGAGACAAGGTTAATTTTATTTATGTATTTATTTATTTTACTTGCCTATTTTATTTACAATAAGTTTACAGTAAAATAAATTGTCCCCTCCTCCCCCCCCTGAAACTCATTACTGGGTTAGGGGGGTAGCACAATGGTAAGAGCCTGTTCTGTGCATGCCATGGGATCTCAGTTTGAGTTCAGAGCACACGTGTAAAGCATTGTTCCTGTGTTTGTAGACCCAACAATAAGAGGTGAAAGACAAGCATGTGTCAGGAACATGCCAGCAGCCCATCCCAGCCAAAACAAGCTTCTGGGTCAGGCAAGGAGCTTCTGGGTCAGGAGGTCAGGCCCCTGTCTCAAGGCAAAGAGAGGAAGAGTGGTTGAGAAACACTCCCAGCATTCTCTCCTGGTCACCACATGGGAATACATAACCCCACACTCATGTGCATGTACCAAACACATATAACACACACACCATCAGTACTAAATAATAATACATGTAAATATCCTAAAACAAAATCATTATAGTGAAATCAGTATCATACAGGTGAGTCGAACTTTTATTAATTTTACAGATAAAAGGCAAGGAATATTTTAAGCCTTTTCACTCATTGTTTTATGACCCACCATTAACACTATATATAATGTTATATGTATATGTTATATATATAGTATATATATATATATATATATACTATAACATAATATATAATATAATCCAATATTAACACACATATCTTAATATGCCATGAATAGACTTGTATTAAAGACTGGCCTTCATTATTTAAATTCATCCTCTTAATGAGGAAATATTATTTTATGTGATGGAATTTGAGCAACCTCAAATCTGCCACTAACATTTATTGCTTTACCTTCCTTTTTATCCTTTGTTCTGAAATTGCCCCTTATTTTCCATTGCTCGGCAACAAAAAAATGTATCTATGGAAAATCTTACAATTATTTCAAAGCTCATTCTTTGCAAGTCTAAAACAAAATTAGAGATTACCAGATTAAGAAAAATCTATGGCTGCTGTCAGCCTTCTGAGAGCTTCCTACTTCCTGATTCAATGCTTTTCCTTGGGTTTCCATTAGTTTTTTTATGTTGTCCTAGTCTTTCAGATAGCCTTCTGTTTTATCATGACAGAAATGAAAAATTGAGTCTTTCTTACCCAGAGGGATATTTCTCCAATTTATATAAATAAATTCTAAATACTTTTCTGCCTCCCTGGAAGACATTCTAATTTGATATCTGTTTCAATGTTATAGGAAGCTCAAATAGAACCAGTCCTATCTAGGAGGACGACACTGCTTCTGCAATGAGCTACCCTGTCCTTTCTGCCCATTTGGTATAGTATAGCTCTTGTGGGGTCTTCTCTAATTTACACTCATTTTGTATTATGTGGCATAAGTTGTTTTATGAATTTTAAAATTTTCTTCTATTATTTTTTGCTTGGGGGAAAAATCACAGGAAAAAATTAAGGGTTTTCTCTGTAAACACAATGACTGAACTGAACACAACTTAGGGTTCCAAGTAAAGTTCTAGATCCTTAGAAATCCTAGAGACAATGGCAAGACAGTCCCATCAGTAAGAAGTGGTCAAAAAGCAGCCAATAGTACCCATGCCATAGACAGCACCCATTCAACTTACTAACAGCACCCTTTCTTAGGAGACCGTAAAAAGCCCAAGCTGTCCCTTGATTACATCTGTGTACCAGGCATAGGTCTAGTCCACACATGGTTCTACAGTCTCCAAAACCTCCCTGGGCCCAGATTAGTTGGCTCAAAGAGTATGGGGAAGGATAGAAGGATCAGGAGCCGACAGGAGCTCCACAAAAACCCTTATTTTTGAAAACAAACAAACAAAAAACACTTATATCCCACATTATTAGGTCTGTGAATTTATGTATGTGACCCACACTGCATGAAACTAAAATTAATACGCATAGCACAACACACAAGTCACACTGGGAAAGTATCAATAGTCCTGATCAGTGGTTCTCAGTCTTCCTAATTCTGCAATCGCTGAATACAGTTTCTCGTGCCATGTTGAGCCTGCATGCATAAAATTATTTTTGTTGCTACTTCATAACTAATTTTGCTACTGTTATGAATCATAATGTAAGTATCTGATATGCAGGATATCTGCTATGTGAGCCCTGTAAAGAGGTAATTCAAGCCCCTAGAGGGTCACGACCCACAGGTTGGTGTTGGGGTTGGTATTGCATTATGATATTATAACAAAATATTTTAAGATGTTAACACTGAGAGAAGTGGGTATTACTCTGTATTACTAACATCAAATAAAAGACTATTTCAGATGCAATGTTCATAACATTGCATCTGAAAGTTGCAAAGTCAATAACATTTAAGGGAAATATAAACACAAACAGATTAAACTGTAAATCTATACAAATCCTGGAAGCCCCACTTAAGAAAGATTTCTGGTCAGTCAACCCGAGAATGTCCACAATTTACATATACATATACATATATATGGATACATACATATATGTGTATATATATGTATATATATGTGTATATATATATATCATAAGCATTTTTAAGTGAAAGAAGAGATTTCCATTAGAATGAAAAGTATAATCTGTAATCAACAGATTTTTCTTCAGTCCTTCCTGGACAAAGAGCTGATAACCAGTTAATTACCACCTTGTATCACAGTGCTACAGTTTAATAAATGGGACACTAAGTTATTAGAGCTCTAAATCATTCAATTTAAATATAAAATATATTTTTCTGACTATTTAAAATGCAATGGCACAATAACCAATGGAACTTGGATTTTGAGAGGGTTTTAGATATGTAGAGCGTGAAGGACAACTCTACAAAATAAAGAATGTCTGTGTGTTTTCCACATTTGGCTGCCTGTGAGAACTTTCTGGTGGGAAACCCCACGAACGCTGCCAGGAAAGAAAGCAGCATAGATTTTTCTAATTAAAAGGGCCCCTTGTTTTAGGAGGCACATCAATGAAGCCCTTGGTTTTAAATTCTATTTGAACAACTACCTTGTAATTTGGAATGCTCATCAGGAACCATGTGCCATTAAGCAGCACAATGTAACGTTGTAAAGGATCCACTTTAGAAATTACATTCTATTTTCTACTTGTCGTATCTGGAAGAACTCTGTGTTTAGAGGAAGCTCCTCTTTTCCTCCTTGGATTCTCCTTTGTACTTATCATTACATGAGTGAACAAATTTCTTTCTCTTGTGTGTGTTTATAGGAATGTTTAGAAAAGCGTTAAAAATTCCAAGGTGGTGGCAATAAAAATTTAAATGTATATTGCTATTGCCTTCTACCTTTTAGAGAGTTGTTCTTATTTTTTGTTTTTTAATTAATTTATTTTTATTAATTATGGTTTATTTTCTTTTTATCTCAGATGTAGCACCCTCCCTCACCACTCCAAATCCTCCCTCCTCTCCTCCCATGCCCCTCCCCAAGACCACTGAGAGGAGAGGTCCTCCTCCCCTTCCATCTGACCCTAGCCTATCAGGTCTCATCAGGACTGGCTGCATTATTTTCCTTTGTGTCCTGGTAAGGCTGCTTTCCCCTCAAGGGGAGGTGATCAAAAAGCCAGTCACTGAGTCCATGTCAGAGACAGTCCCTGTTTCCCTTACTTGAGTACTCACTTGGAGACTGAGTTGCCATGGCTACATCTGAGCAGGGGTTCTAGGTTATTTCGCTGCACGGTCCTTGGTTGGAGCATCAGTTTCAGAAAAGGCAATTTTTTTTTTATTCTGTTGCTCTCCTTGTGGAGCTCCTGTACCCTCCCCGTCTTTGTATTTCCCCCTCCTTTCATAAAATTCCCTGCACTCTGCCCAAAGTTTAGCTATGAGTCTCAACATCTGCTTTGATACTCTGCTGGGTAGAGTCCTTCATAGGCCTTTTGTGGTAGGCTGCTGTCCTGTTCCTTGTTTTCTTCCTCTTCCCTCTTCCGATGTCCATCCCGTTTGCCTTTTTGAGTGAGGACTGATCATCTTACCCAAGGTCCTCCTTCTTTATTAGCTTCTTTAAGTGTACAGATTTTAGTATGATTATCCTATGTTTTATGTCTAATATCTACTTATAAGAGAGTATATACCATGTGTAGCTTTCTGCTTCTGCGATACCTCACTCAAGATGATCTTTTCTAGTTCCCACTAGCTGCCTGCAAATTTCATGATTTCCTTGTTTTTAATTGCTGAATAGTATTCCATTGTGTAAAAGTACCACAATTTCTGTATCCATTCCTCATTCCACAGACAACTGGATTATCTCCAGATTCTAGCTATTATGAATAGAGCTGCTACAAGCATGGTTGAGCAAATGTCCGTGTGGTATACTTGAGCATATTTTGGATATATGCCTAGGAGTGATATAGCTGAATCTTGAGGAAGCACTATTCCTAATTGTCTAAAAAAGTATCAGATTGATTTCCAAAGTGGTTGTACAAGTTTACATTCTCACCAGCAATGGAGGAGGGTTTTCCTTTCTCCACATCCTCTCCAGAATGTATTGTCACTTGAGTTTTGTATCTCAGCCATTCTGATGGGTGTAAGGTGAAATCTCAGCGTCATTTTGATCTGTTAGAAAAAAAAAATTGCAGAAAAGCTTTGAACTCATTGGCACAGGAGAAAACTTCCTGAACAGAGAATACCAACAGCGCAAGCTCTAAAATCAACAATCTATAAATGGGACCTCATGAAACTGAAAAGTTCTATAAAGCAAAGGACACTGTCATCAAAACAAAACAACCCTATATCTGATGGATAATATGCAGAATATATAAAGAACTAAAGAAGTTAAACAGCAACAAATCAAGTAATCCAATTAAAAAATGTGGTATAGACCTAAACAGAAAATTCTCAATAGAGGAATATAGAATGGCAGAGAGACACTTAAAGAAATGCTCAACATCCTTCGTCATCAGGGAAATGCAAATATTTTGATTTTTTTCAAGGAGAGATTGATTTTTGGTTGTGAGCACAGTCTTTAATGGCTGAGCCATCTTGTCCTGTTATTGATGACAGATAAGAAAGCTGAAATATGCTTTATAGCTCTCCACAGTTGATGGCTGAGGGTGTGGAAGGACTTACTTTTCTTTAAGGGGCCTGCAACATGGAGTTTGAGCATACTCCAGTAAATATATGGACAACACTAAAACAACACTAACTGGACTTTTTAAAAATTTTCTTCTGTGTGTGTGTGTGTGTGTTGGAGATCCCAAATGTGTGTATTTCCCAAATAATCAATAAAAATATCATGAAAGAAAATGTGTAATTTAGAGGATTTTGTGTTAATTTATTACCTTTATTTAGTTAAATAAAACATGGTGAGTGTGATGGAGAGCCATTTTTGACTTGCATATTCATGCAAACTAATAAATAGGCCCATGTAATTGAGATTATTTGCGTCCATGTCTTTGAGATTAGGGACTCCATGTGTCTGTATTTATCTTTTCTTGCTCAAAGTTGAGAAATAGAAATATCATTTCTCCTAAAAGAATGTTAATTTTTTGTACTTCTGTAGATGTTTCTGATCCATATAATGGCTTCTTTTTCTAATATTTATTTACCTGATTCTCTATTTCAGTATTATGTCATCAGAATGTGATGTGCATAGTTTTACTGGGAGTAAATATTATATTTTAAACCATTTCTGAAAAAATAAGACTAGATTAATGTAGCTGTGTGTGGTAGCAAGTGCCTGTAATCCCAGCTTTCTAGGAAGCAGAGACATGTGGATTGTTGTGTGTTTGAGGTCAACCTGATCTACAAAGTGAGTCCAGAACAGCCAACGCTACACAGGGAAACCCTGCCTCTAACCCCTCTACCAGCATTAAAAAAAAAAAAAAAAGAGAGAGAGAGACACTAGAAAAATGTGTGGTTCAAAGCATAATATTGTCATCAAAATAGCCTCCAGTTTTCAAAACATGTCAGATAGCCTGCATAGAGAAAAGAAGTTGTAGGCTGATGATAAGATCAGAGCAATTTTCGCTACGTTTTCATTGTCTGACTTACCAATCCCATGCCCTGATATCCTAAAAGAACTAGCCCATCCTCTTCTCTCATAGAGAGGTTGTTAAAATACCAGGAACATTGGTCCTGGAAGTGCTGACAGTTATTCCTGAGACTTGTTACTGTTGCAACTGAATCTCTTCATGAGTTTAATAATACCTCCTGTTAGAATTCACCTTTTAGTTCTAGGTGATTTGTCTGTAGGTTTTATATAATTACTCAAGAGTACTGTGGTCAACATTTAGAATCTACTTGGCTATTGTGTCAGGCTAAGTTCAAGAGGCTGCACATGTTTCCCTTGGCCTGAGAGTTCTCTGAGGACAGAGACTGTGACTTCCTAACATTGCACCTATGCCTCACAAACAGTGAGCATTAATTTTATATTTGTTGAATAATAACCTAAAGGCTTCGGTTAAGAATCTTGTGATGGGAAAGCATAATGTTATGAAAGAGAATAATTTAGAAGATGTATGATTCTGGGGGAAGAAAGTGTAATGATTAGGGAACAAATATGTAGGAATCATGATACACTTACTTGACCTTTACTACAACAGCTACGGATTGACTTAAAAATGGATGCACTTGGTCTCCAAGTGGGTTTCATAGTAAGGGGAACAGGTACTGTCTCTGACATGGACTCAGTGGCAGGCAATCTGATCACCTGAATAAATGCTCAATGCTCTTAGTCATGAGGGAAATCTGGTGCTTTCTCAGACAACTAGGAATAGTGCTTCCTCAAGATCCAGCCATACCACTCCAAGGCACATATCCAAAAGACACTCAAGTACACAATAAGGATATTTTCTCAACCATGTTTGTAGCAGCTTTTTTTTGTAATAGTCAGAAGCTAGAAACAGCCCAGATGCCCCTCAACTGAAGAATGGATGCAGAAATTGTGGTACATCTACACAGTGTAGTATTACTCGGCAATGAAAAATAAGGAAATCATGAAATTTGCAGGTAAAAGGTGGGAACTGGAAAGGATCATCCTGAGTGAGCTGTCCCAGAAGCGGAAAGACACACACAGTATTTACTCACTCATATAGACATATAACATAGCATAAACCTACTAAAATCTGTACATCTAAAGAAACTAATCAAGAGAGAGGACCCTGACTAAAATGCTCAATCCCCATCCCGAAAGGCAAAGAGGAAGGACATCAGAAGAAGAAGAAAACAGGAAACAACTTAGGAACCTCCCACAGAGGGCCTCTAGAGGCTCTGCTCCGCAGACTATAAAAGCAGATGCTGAGACTCAAGGCCAACTGTTGGGCAGAGTGCATGGAATCTTATGAAAGAGGTGGGAAATAGTAAGATCTGGAGAGGACAAGAGCTCCACAAGGAGAGCAACAGAAACAGAAAATTTGAACACAGGGGTCTTTCCAGAGACTCATACTCCAACCAAGTACCATGCATGGAGATAACCTAGAACCCCTGCACAGATGTAGCCATTGGCAGTTTAGTGTCCAAGTGGGTTCCATAGTAATGGGAAATGGGACTGCCTCTGACATAAACTGATTGGCCTGCTCTTTGATCACGTCCCTCTGAGGGGAGAGCAGCCTTACTAGGCCACAGAAGATGACAATGCAGCCACTCCTGATGTGATCACATAGACTAAGATCAGAAGGAAGGAGAGGAGGGCCTCCCCTATCAGTGGACTTTGGGAGGGGCATGTGTGAAGAAGGGGGAGAGAGGTTGGGACCGGGAGTGGTGGAGGGAGAGGCTTATGGGGGGATACAAAGTGAATAAAGTGTAATTTTTTTTCAATGCAGTTTATTCAGGAACCTTGAACAATCCTCGGACCCTGGGGAAAGCCAGCCCACAGCTTAAATAGCCTCTGGGTAGCCAACCCAGGCATGCCACGTGGGCAATGCAGATAGGTCCACATACATGGAAGCAAGCCAGATCCTCAGCCTTAGCCAAATGTGGAATTGTTCGTGACAGAGAGCACTCACCATCAGGAAGGTGGAAGGCGGAAACCAGCTCCATCTTTAAGGCATAGCATTCTGCAGCTCTCTACAGTTCCCCCTTTTTGTTTTGGACGCATCAGGCAAGAGTAGAGGTCTGATATCTGATATTAGAAATAAATTGGGACTTTGTACAGATGTTCATTTAGGTGTCATCCACCCAAAGAGCATCAGACCCATCCTATACCTTTTTCTCAGGGACCTGGGGCATCAACCCGCATGCAATCACACATGCTCTTCTCTGGGTCCAAAGCGGCTGACCCTGAGTGCAGTGCTTAGCCTCGCATCCTGAGCGTATCATTTTAGCTTTTTATGGTATCCAACCATGCTTGGGGAGAATGTCCTGCTTCAATGGCTGTAAAGGCCTGAATGATCATGGCTGCATCACACTGTTGTGAGACTCTAATCTTGCATATATACCATAGGCAAACCAAGGAGACCAACACCAGAAGGCCTGCTAACGCTCCCATGCCCGCCCATTCCTTCAGATGATTCATGGCTGCAGCAATCCATGTTGAAAGCCTCTGCCCTTCAGACTATCAAAGCAGATGCTGAGCCAGGATGGGCAACTGTTGGGCAGGTGAACGGAATTTTAGGTAAGAACTGGGAAATAGTAAGAGCTGGAGAGGACAGGGTCTTCACAAGGAGCAACAGAACAAGAAAATTTGAACACAGGGAACTTCCCAGAGACTCATACTCCAACCAAGGACTATTCATGGAGAAAACCCAGAACCCCTGCACAGATGTAGCCCAGGGCAGTTCAGAGTCCAGTTGGGTTACATAGTAATGGGAAGAGGGACTGCCTCTGACATAATCTGATTGGCCTGCACTTTGATCACCTCACTCTGGGGGGGAGCAGCCTTACCAGGCCATAGTAGAGGACAATACAGCCACTTTTGATGTGAACTGACAGACTAAGATCAGAAAGGAGAGGAGAACCTCCCCTATTAGTGGACTTGGGGAGTGGCATGCAAGCAGAGGGAGGAGGGAGGGTGGGATTGGGAGGGGAGGAGGGAGGGGCTTATGGGGGGATGCAGAATGAATAAAGTGTAATTGATGAAAATTTAAAAAAAAAAGGGAAATTGGCCGGAAATTCTCTTTCTTTGTTGAGTCTTTGTGAGGTTTAGGTACCAAGGTGACTGTGGCTTCATAGAATGAATTTGGTAATATTCCTTCTGTTTCTATTTTGTGGAATAGTTTGAATAGAATTGGTGTTAGCTCTTCTTTGAAGGTCTGGTAGAATTCTGCGCTGAAGCCATCTGGTCCTGGGCTTTTTTTGGATGGGAGACTTTTGATGACCGCTTCTATTTCTTTGGGGGATATAGGTCTATTTAGTTGATTTACCTGGTCCTGGTTCAGCTTTGGTAAGTCAAATCGATCAAGAAAATTGTCCATTTCATTTAGATTTTCAAATTTTGTGGCATATAGACTTTTGAATTAAGTCCTAATGATTGTTTGGATTTCCTCAGTGTCTGTAGTTATATCCCCCTTTTCATTTCTGATTTTGTTGATTTGGGTGGTGTCTCTCTGCCTTTTAGTTAGCCTGGCTAAGGGTTTGTCGATCTTGTTGATTTTCTCAAAGAACCAGCTCTTAGTTTCATTGATTCTTTGAATTGTTTTATTTGTTTCCAATTGATTGATTTCAGCCCTGAGTTTGATTATTTCCAGCCGTCTACTCCTTCTTGGTGTGTCTGCTTCTTCTTTTTCTAGGGTTTTTAAGTGAGCCAATAGGGTGCTTGAATGAGCTGTCTCGAATTTCTTCTTGAAGGCACTTAGTGCTATGAACTTTCCTCTTAGCACTGCTTTCATTGTGTCCCACAAGTTCTGGTATGTTGTGTCTTCATTTTCATTGATTTCTAGAAAGACTAATTTCTTTCTTTATTTCTTCCCTGACCCAGCTGTCATTTAGTAACAAGTTGTTCAGTTTCCATGTTTGTGTAGGCTTTTTGTTATTTCTGTTATTGTTGAGGTCCAGCTTTATTCCATGATAATCAGACAAGATACATGGGATTATTTCAATCTTCTTGTATCTGTTGAGGCTTGCTTTGTGACCCACTATGTGGTCTATTTTGGAGAAGGTTCCATGAGGTGCTGAGAAGAAGGTAAATTCTTTTGTGTTTGGGTGTAAAGTTCTGTAAATGTCTGTTAGGTCCATTTGATTCATGACCTCTGTCAGAGACATTGTTTCTTTGTTTAATTTCTGTTTGGTTGACCTGTCCTTTGTTGAGAGTGGGGTGTTGAAGTCTCCCACTATTAATGTGTGTGGATCTATATGTGCTTTAAATTTTATCAATGTTTCTTTCACAAATGTGGGTGCCCTTGTATTTGGGGCATAGATGTTCAGGATTGTGATGTCTTCCTGGTGGAATTTTCCCTTGATGAGTATGAAGTGTCCTTCCCCATCTCTTTTTTTTTTTTATTTTTTTTTTTTATTTTTTTATTTTTTCAATGCAGTTTATTCAGGAACATTGAACAATCCTCGGACCCCGGGGAAAGCCAGCCCACAGCTTAAATAGCCTCTGGGTAGCCAACCCAGGCGTGCCACGGGGGCAATGCAGATAGGTCCACATACATGGAAGCAAGCCAGATCCTCGGCCTTAGCCAAATGTGGAGTTGTTCGTGACAGAGAGCACTCACCATCGGGAAGGTGGAAGGCGGAAACCAGCTCCATCTTTAAGGCATAGCATTCCGCAGCTCTCTACAGTTCCCCCTTTTTGTTTTAGACGCATCAGGCAAGAGTAGAGGTCTGATCTCTGATATTAGAAATGAATTGGGACTTTGTACAGATGTTCATTTAGGTGTCATCCACCCAAAGAGCATCGGACCCGTCTGATACCTTTTTCTCAGAGGCGGGACCTGAGGCTTCAACCCGCATGCAATCAGACATGCTCTTCTCTGGGTCCAAAGCGGCTGACCCTGAGTGCAGTGCTTAGCCTCGCATCCTGAGCGTATCATTTTAGCTTTTTATGGTATCCAACCATGCTTGGGGAGAATGTCTTGCTTCAATGGCTGTAAAGGCCTGAATGATCATGGCTGCATCACACTGTTGTGAGACTCTAATCTTGCATATATACCACAGGCAAACCAAGGAGACCAACACCAGAAGGCCTGCTAACGCTCCCATGCCCGCCCATTCCTTCAGATGATTTATGGCTGCAGCAATCCATGTTAATAATCCTGTGGGTAGTCCTGAGTCCACTCCGGTAGAATTTACTGTGACAATGGCCACTCTCAGCTGCTCCATCGTAGTATCGAATTCTCCAGTCCAATTACCTAAAATATAGCTCGACAATTGTTTAGACAAATTTGCAGCGCAGGAAAAATTCTCATGTTGTATGCTAGTGACACAAAGTCCAGCATACTTTCATTGACAGCCAGGTTGAGCGATTTGCCATAGGGTATCAATTTGCTCCTGCAAGAGGTCAATCCTCTGATTGAACACCATCAAGCTTCCTTTTAGTTGAGCATTAATTCCTTTATGTACAACTAAGGCATGAGCTACATTGGCTAAATGATTATTCAGGGTCTGAGCAGTCTGCCCAGTATGACTCATGGCTAATGCCCTGGTGGTAGCTCCAACAGCCGTCAATGAGATGGTAGTAACAATGGTGGCTGTAGTTCCAAGATCCCTTTTCTGTCTGAAGAGAGTCATAGCGTGAGGGGCATCAATGGGCATAGGCACCCAGTGAGGCATGCGAGTAACCAGGGCATACCTAACTTTACTAGCATTGGGGCTTAAAAAAAACCAAGTATCATTACCACAATTACTTGGATCTATCTGGCTAATAATGAATAAAAATGGGGGATATAGACAAACAGGTGTGGGCTTATAGGAAATATTATGAGAAGCCTTAACCCCTCGTTGGAACATCCTGCGTCAGTTCTAGGATTAGCGGTGCTGGTGTCCGAGGTCTGAGTAGGTTCAGGAGACCATTGCCCCCAGGGGCGACACATGCTCCATGCCAATTGACTAACTCCATATTTTCCTCCAATTTTGAAAGTCATTTAAGGTTCTTAAATTATTTTTTTCCCTTTTTTTCTTTAATTTTTCATCAATTACACTTTATTCATTCTGCATCCCCCTATAAGTCCCTCCCTCCTCCCATCCCAATCCCACCCACCCTCCTCCCTCTGCTTGCATGCCACTCCCCAAGTCCACTAATAGGGGAGGTTCTCCTCTCCTTTCTGATCTTAGTCTGTCAGTTCACATCAAAAGTGGCTGTATTGTCCTCTACTGTGGCCTGGTAAGGCTGCACCCCCCCCCCAGAGGGAGGTGATCAAAGAGCAGGCAAATCAGATTATGTCAGAGGCAGTCCCTCTTCACATTACTATGTAACCCAATTGGACTCTGAACTGCCCTGGGCTACATCTGTGCAGGGGTTCTAGGTTATCTCCATGAATAGTCCTTGGTTGGAGTATGAGTCACTGGGAAGTTCCCTATGTTCAAATTTTCTTGTTCTGTTGCTCTCCTTGTGGAGACCCTGTCCTCTCCAGCTCTTACTATTTCCCAGTTCTTACCTAAAATTCCGTTCACTCTGCCCAACAGTTGCCCATCAGGCTCAGCATCTGCTTTGATAGTCTGAAGGGCAGAGGCTTTCAGAGGCCCTCTGTGGTAGGTTCCTAGGTTGTTTCCTGTTTTCTTCTTCTTCTGATGTCCATCCTCTTTGCCTTTCTGGATGGGGATTGGACGTTTTAGTTAGGGTCCTCTCTCTTGCTTAGTTTCTTTAGATGCACAGGTTTTAGTGGGTTTGTCCTATGTTGTATGTCTATATGAGTGAGTATATACCATGTGTGTCTTTTTGCTTCTGAGACAACTCACTCAGGATGATCCTTTCCAGATCCCACCATTTACCTGCAAATTTCATGATTTCCTTATTTTTCATTGCTGAGTAATATTCCATTGTGTAGATGTACCACAATTTCTGCATCCATTCTTCAGTTGAGGGGCATCTGGGTTGTTTCCAGCTTCTGGCTATTACAAATAAAGCTGCTACAAACATGGTTGAGCAAATGTCCTTTTTGTGTACTTGAGCCTCTTTTGGATATATGCCCAGTAGTGGTATGGCTGGATCTTGAGGAAGCGCTATTCCTAGTTGTCTGAGAAAGCGCCAGATTGATTTCCAGAGTGGTTGTACAAGTTTACATTCCCACCAGCAGTGGAGAAGGGTTCCCCTTTCTCCACAACCTCTCCAGCATGTGTTGTCACTTGAGTTTTTGATCTTGGCCATTCTCATGGGTGTAAGGTGAAATCTCAGGGTTGTTTTGATTTGCATTTCCCTAATGGCTAATGAGGTTGAGCATTTCTTTAAGTGCTTCTCTGCCATTCGGTATTCCTCTACAGAGAATTCTCTGTTTAGCTCTGTTCCCCATTTTTTAAGTGGATTACTTGGTTTGCTGCTTTTCAGCTTCTTTAGTTCTTTATATATACTGGATATGAGTCCTCTGTCAGATAAAGGGTTGGTGAAGATTCTTTCCCAGTCTGTAGGTGGTCGCTTTGTTTTGATGACGGTGTCCTTTGCTTTACAGAAGCTTTTCAGTTTCATGAGGTCCCATTTATTGGTTGTTGCTCTTAGAGTCTGTGCTGTTGGTGTTCTGTTCAGGAAGTTTCCCCCTGTACCAATGAGTTCTAGGGTATTTCCCACTTTTTTTTCAAGCCGATTTAATGTGTCTGGTTTTATGTTGAGGTCTTTGATCCACTTGGACTTCAGTTTTGTGCAGGGTGACAAGTATGGATCTATTTTCATTTTTCTACATGTAGACATCCAGTTAGACCAGCACCATTTGTTGAAGATGCTATCTTTTTTCCATTGTATGGTTTTGGCGTCTTTGTCAAAGATCAGGTGTCCATAAGTGTGTGGGTTTATTTCTGGGTCCTCTGTTAGGTTCCATTGATCCACCATTCTGTTTCTATGCCAGTACCATGCAGTTTTTAAAACTGTTGCTCTATAGTACAACTTAAGATCAGGGATGGAGATACCTCCAGAAGATCTTTTATTGTAGAGGATTGTTTTAGCAATTCTGGGTTTCTTGTTATTCCATATGAAGTTGAGAATTTTCCTTTCCAGGTCTGTAAAGAATTGTGTTGGTAATTTGATGGGCATTGCCTTGAATCTGTAGATTGCTTTTGGTAAGATGGCCATTTTTACTATGTTAATCCTACCAAGCCATGAGCATGGGAGATCTTTCCATCTTCTCATATCTTCTTCTAATTCTTTCTTCAGAGATTTGAAATTTTTTTCATACAAGTCTTTGACTTCCTTGGTTAGGGTTACTCCGAGGTACCTTATGTCATTTGTGGCTATTGTGAAGGGTGTTGTTTCTTTAATTTCTTTCTCAGCCCTTTTGTCTTTTGTATACAGGAGGGCTACTGATTTTTTTGAGTTAATTTTGTATCCTGCCACTTTGCTGAAGGTGTTTATCAGCTGTAGGAGTTCCCTGGTAGAGTTTTTGGGGTCACTCACGTATACTATCATATCATCTGCAAATAGTGATAATTTGACTTCTTCCTTTCCAATTTGTATCCCCTTGATCTCCTTCAACTGTCTTATTGCTCTAGCAAGGACTTCCAACACTATGTTGAAGAGATATGGAGAGAGTGGGCAGCCTTGTCTTGTCCCTGATTTCAGTGGGATTGCTTTAAGTTTCTCTCCATTCAGTTTGATGTTGGCTATAGGCTTGCTGTATATCGCCTTTACTATGTTTAGATATGTGCCTTGTATCCCTGATCTCTCCAATACTTTGAACATGAATGGATGTTGGATTTTGTCAAAGGCTTTTTCAGCATCTAGGGAGATTATCATGTGGTTTTTTTCTTTCAGTTTGTTAATATGGTGGATCACATTGATGGATTTCCGTATATTGAACCACCCCTGCATACCTGGGATGAAGCCTACTTGGTCATAGTGGATAATATCTTTGATGTGTTCTTGGATTCGGTTTGCAAGTATTTTATTAAGTATTTTTGCATCAATGTTCATAAGGGAGATTGGCCGGAAATTCTCTTTCTTTGTTGAGTCTTTGTGAGGTTTAGGTACCAAGGTGACTGTGGCTTCATAGAATGAATTTGGTAATATTCCTTCTGTTTCTATTTTGTGGAATAGTTGGAAGAGAATTGGTGTTAGCTCTTCTTTGAAGGTCTGGTAGAATTCTGCGCTGAAGCCATCTGGTCCTGGGCTTTTTTTGGATGGGAGACTTTTGATGACCGCTTCTATTTCTTTGGGGGATATAGGTCTATTTAGTTGATTTACCTGGTCCTGGTTCAGCTTTGGTAAGTCAAATCGATCAAGAAAATTGTCCATTTCATTTAGATTTTCAAATTTTGTGGCATATAGACTTTTGAAGTAAGTCCTAATGATTGTTTGGATTTCCTCAGTGTCTGTAGTTATATCCCCCTTTTCATTTCTGATTTTGTTGATTTGGGTGGTGTCTCTCTGCCTTTTAGTTAGCCTGGCTAAGGGTTTGTCGATCTTGTTGATTTTCTCAAAGAACCAGCTCTTGGTTTCATTGATTCTTTGAATTGTTTTATTTGTTTCCAATTGATTGATTTCAGCCCTGAGTTTGATTATTTCCAGCCGTCTACTCCTTCTTGGTGTGTCTGCTTCTTCTTTTTCTAGGGTTTTTAAGTGAGCCATTAGGGTGCTTGAATGAGCTGTCTCGAATTTCTTTTTGAAGGCACTTAGTGCTATGAACTTTCCTCTTAGCACTGCTTTCATTGTGTCCCATAAGTTCGGGTATGTTGTGTCTTCATTTTCCTTGATTTCTAGAAAGACTTTAATTTCTTTCTTTATTTCTTCCCTGACCCAGCTGTCATTTAGTAACAAGTTGTTCAGTTTCCATGTGTGTGTAGGCTTTTTGTTATTTCTGTTATTGTTGAGGTCCAGCTTTATTCCATGGTGATCAGACAAGATACATGGGATTATTTCAATCTTCTTGTATTTGTTGAGGCTTGCTTTGTGACCCACTATGTGGTCTATTTTGGAGAAGGTTCCGTGAGGTGCTGAGAAGAAGGTAAATTCTTTTGTGTTTGGGTGTAAAGTTCTGTAAATGTCTGTTAGGTCCATTTGATTCATGACCTCTGTCAGAGACATTGTTTCTTTGTTTAATTTCTGTTTGGTTGACCTGTCCTTTGTTGAGAGTGGGGTGTTGAAGTCTCCCACTATTAATGTGTGTGGATCTATATGTGCTTTAAATTTTATCAATGTTTCTTTCACAAATGTGGGTGCCCTTGTATTTGGGGCATAGATGTTCAGGATTGTGATGTCTTCCTGGTGGAATTTTCCCTTGATGAGTATGAAGTGTCCTTCCCCATCTCTTTTGATTAATTTTGGTTGAAAGTCTATTTTATCAGATATTAGAATGGCTACTCCTGCTTGCTTCTTGGGTCCGTTTGCTTGGAAAGTCGTCTTCCAACCCTTTACCCTCAGGTAATGTCTATCTTTGTGTCTTAGGTGTGTTTCTTGTATGCAACAGATTGCTGGGTTTTGTTTACGTATCCATTCTGTTAATCTGTGTCTTTTTATTGGAGAGTTGAGTCCATTGATGTTGAGAGAGATTAATGACCAGTGGCTGTTAGATCTCTTGATTTTGATGTTGGCTGTGGTCATCTGGTTGTGTGCTTGGTTGCTTTTTGTTTTACTGAAGTGAGGTTATTTATTTCCTGTGTTTTCTTGAATGTAGCTAGCTTTCTTGGGTTGTATTTTCCCTTCCAGTGTCTTCTGTAATGCTGGATTTGTTTGTAGATATTGTTGAAATTTGTTTTTGTCATTGAATATCTTGTTTTCTCCATCTATGAGGACTGAGAGTTTTGCTGGGTATAGTAGCCTGGGCTGACATCTGTGTTCTCTTAGGGTCTGCATGATATCCGTCCAGGCCCTTCTGGCTTTCATAGTCTCTGTTAAAAAGTCAGGTGTGATTCTAATGGGTTTGCCATTATATGTTACTTTGCCTTTTTCCCTTGCAGCTTTTAGTATTTTTTCTTTGTTCTGTATACTTACTGTTTTGATTATTATGTGGCGGGAGGATTTTCTTTTCTGGTCAAATTTGTTGGGTGTTCTGTAGGCCTCATGTTTTCTAATTGGCCTCTCCTTTAGCTTGGGGAAATTTTCTTCAATGATTTTGTTGAAAATATTTTCTGGGCCTTGGAGAAGGGAGTCTTCTTTTTCCTCTATACCTATTATTCTTAGGTTTTGTCTTTTCATATTGTCTTGCATTTCTTGGACGGTCTGTGTCAGAATTTTTCGGATTTAACATTTTCTTTGACAGATATATCGATTTCTTCCATTGTATGTTCTACACCTGAGATTCTTTCTTCCATCTCTTTTAGTCTGTTGGTTATGCTTACCTCTGTAGTTCCTGTTTTCTTCCCTAGATTCTTCCTTTCCATTATTTCTTCCATTTGTGTTTTCTTTAATTTTTCCAATTCTATCTTCAGGTCTTGAGTTGTTTTGTTTACTTCCTTCACCTGTCTGATTGTACTTTCCTGTTTTTCTTTTAGTTCCTTCAACTCTGTTTCTATCATTTCATTTAGTGTTTTAAGCATTTCCTTTCTAAAGGCCATAAACTGTTTGGCTGCAGCTTCCTCTATTTCTTTACGGATGGCAATATTCTGTTTGAGTTTATCTTCCTCTATGTCTTTATGAATCTTATTTGTTTCCTCTGTTATCATCTTCATGAGCATACTTGTTAGGTCATCTTCTTGGATTTCAGTTATGGTGGGGTGTCCAGGGCTACTTGCCCCTGGGTAACTGGGTTCTGGAGATGCCATATTGCTCTGTCTTTTGTTGCTTGAGCTTTTACGCTGGCCTCTACCCATTGTGTTATCTTAGGAGTTTGGGATTATTTTCTGGTGGTTCCTGGGGATCCTGTGATGGAGAGAATCCCCTTTGCAGAAAGCTGGTTTTTCCTGAAGGATGTCTTCTCAGCTTTTTGGGTATAGTCCCTGGATGGCTGGTGTTTTTTCAGGAGTTGCTCACCTCAGGGATATAGACCTGAGTGGTAACTGTGGTCTTTGTTAGTCGAGAGGGTTCTCCTCTCACCCAGGGAAGTCCTGAGGGCAGCTGCCCTGTTTCTGGGTTTCTTGTTGCAAATTTAATGATCAGCTGCTGTGACCCAGTTGGACATCAGGCGCGCCTCAACTGTTTGTGCTTGTGTCTGGAGCACAGCTGAGTGCTGGCGCCTCGGCCCCACTAGACTGCTAGACTTTTTCTAGGAAAGGATTGGGTGATTTAGATCAGTACAGTTTCCTTCCTTCCCCGTGGATTCTCTGGAGACAAGGACTCCTAGTGTCTTTTTTTGCCCTGGTGCACAGTGCTCAGTGTCCGCCAGCTGGCTGGCCACAGAAATTTGCCTGTGCCTGGAGCACAGCTGTGTGATGGCGGCTCAGTCTCTGCCAGCTGTCTGGTGTGCAGAAACTGCCTGTGTCTGCCTTTGCGGCTTTTGGGAGCCTGAGTGGCTCCCTAAGCTGGGTAATTTTCCGGGGACCTTTTCAGGTTGGGGGTGAGCTGAGTGCTCTGAGATCAGACCCGCCGTTTCTATCTCCGGCGGCGAATCAGGTGCGCAGGCAGGCAGGGCTCTGTGCCGGAACCTGGGTCCCCGGCTCTGGCTCCGGGCTGGCTCCTGGGGTGCCCGTGGAACCCGCCCGAGTCTTTTCTAGGGGATGTCTGGGTGACCTAAGGCCGGTCCCAATCGTTTCCTGTACCCTGGGGTTATCTCTCGACTGAAAATTCCAGTCTCTGATAGTGTGGTGCCCAAGGTTCAGTCTGGGACCTTGACCAGAGACACTGGCTTGTGGCTCTGGGCTGGGGCTGGGGCTGGCGGCCTGCAGCCAAGCCTCTGGGGGAACTGGTATCTCTTCCGTGGTTTAGCCAGGTGAGTTAAAAGCTGATTGAATCCCCCACCTTGGGGTATCCTCTCACCTGGGAAACACAATGACTGTGTTTTATGGCCGAGAGTTCTGATTGCTGTTCACTGTGCTGATTCTACTGTGCTGCTGCTCAGAATGAGAGTCCTCCCGGCGCTGCCATCTTGCCCCTCCCCCGTCTTCCTTATTTAATAATTTTTAAAATTCACACTTATATTAGATAAGCCTAATGCGATATTCTTTTTTTTTTTTTTCAATGCAGTTTATTCAGAAACCTTGAACAATCCTCGGCATTAGCCATGAGTCATACTGGGCAGACTGCTCAGACCCTGAATAATCATTTAGCCAATGTAGCTCATGCCTTAGTTGTACATAAAGGAATTAATGCTCAACTAAAAGGAAGCTTGATGGTGTTCAATCAGAGGATTGACCTCTTGCAGGAGCAAATTGATACCCTATGGCAAATCGCTCAACTTGGCAAATCTGTCTAAACAATTGTTGAGCTATATTTTATGTAATTGGACTGGAGAATTCGATACTATGATGGAGCAGCTGAGAGTGGCCATTGTCACAGTAAATTCTACCAGAGTGGACGCAGGACTAGCCACAGGATTATCAACATGGATTGCTGCAGCCATGAATCATCTGAAGGAATGGGCGGGCATGGGAGTGTTAGCAGGCCTTCTGGTGTTGGTCTCCTTGGTTTGCCTGTGGTATATATGCAAGATTAGAGTCTCACAACAGTGTGATGCAGCCATGATCATTCAGGCCTTTACAGCCATTGAAGCAGGACATTCTCCCCAAGCATGGTTGGATACCATAAAAAGCTAAAATGATACGCTCAGGATGCGAGGCTAAGCACTGCACTCAGGGTCAGCCGCTTTGGACCCAGAGAAGAGCATGTGTGATTGCATGCGGGTTGATGCCCCAGGTCCCGCCTCTGAGAAAAAGGTATAGGATGGGTCTGATGCTCTTTGGGTGGATGACACCTAAATGAACATCTGTACAAAGTCCCAATTTATTTCTAATATCAGAGATCAGACCTCTACTCTTGCCTGATGCGTCTAAAACAAAAAGGGGGAACTGTAGAGAGCTGCGGAATGCTATGCCTTAAAGATGGAGCTGGTTTCCGCCTTCCACCTTCCCGATGGTGAGTGCTCTCTGTCACGAACAACTCCACATTTGGCTAAGGCCGAGGATCTGGCTTGCTTCCATGTATGTGGACCTATCTGCATTGCCCCCATGGCACGCCTGGGTTGGCTACCCAGAGGCTATTTAAGCTGTGGGCTGGCTTTCCCCCGGGTCCGAGGATTGTTCAATGTTCCTGAATAAACAGCAAAAAAAAAAAAAAAAAAAAAAAATTATTAAATAAGCTTAAGTATTGATACCAAGGGCAAAAAAAAAAAAAAAAAAAAAAAAAGGGAAAAAATAATTTAAGAACCTTAAATGACTTTCAAAATTGGAGGAAAACATGGAGTTAGTCAATTGGCATGGAGCACTTCTCGCCCCTGGGGGCAATGGTCTCCTGAACCTACTCAGACCTCGGACACCACCACTGCTAGTTCTAGAACTGACGCAGGATGTTCCAACGAGGGGTTAAGGCTTCTCATAATATTTCCTATAAGCCCACACCTGTTTGTTTATATCCCCCATTTTTATTCATTATTAGCCAGATAGAGCCAAGTAATTGTGGTAATGATACTTGCTTTTTTGCCTGTGCCCATTGATGCCCCTCATGCTATGACTCTCTTCAGACAGAAAAGGGATCTTGGAACTACAGCCACCATTGTTACTACCATCTCATTGGCGGCTGTTGGAGCTACCACCAGGGCATTAGCCATGAGTCATACTGGGCAGACTGCTCAGACCCTGAATAATCATTTAGCCAATGTAGCTCATGCCTTAGTTGTACATAAAGGAATTAATGCTCAACTAAAAGGAAGCTTGATGGTGTTCAATCAGAGGATTGACCTCTTGCAGGAGCAAATTGATACCCTATGGCAAATCGCTCAACCTGGCTGTCAATGAAAGTATGCTGGACTTTGTGTCACTAGCATACAACATGAGAATTTTTCCTGTGCTGCAAATCTGTCTAAACAATTGTCGAGCTATATTTTAGGTAATTGGACTGGAGAATTCGATACTACGATGGAGCAGCTGAGAGTGGCCATTGTCACAGTAAATTCTACCAGAGTGGACGCAGGACTAGCCACAGGATTATCATCATGGATTGCTGCAGCCATGAATCATCTGAAGGAATGGGCGGGCATGGGAGCGTTAGCAGGCCTTCTGGTGTTGGTCTCCTTGGTTTGCCTGTGGTATATATGCAAGATTAGAGTCTCACAACAGTGTGATGCAGCCTTGATCATTCAGGCCTTTACAGCCATTGAAGCAGGACAGTCCCCAAGCATGGTTGGATATCATAAAAAGCTAAAATGTTACGCTCAGGATGCGAGGCTAAGCACTGCACTCAGGGTCAGCCATTTTGGACCCAGAGAAGAGCATGTCTGGTTGCATGCAGGTTGATGCCCCAGGTCCCGCCTCTGAGAAAAAGGTATCAGACGGGTCTGATGCTCTTTGGGTGGATGACACCCAAACGAACATCGTTACAAAGTCCCAATTTATTTCTAATATCAGAGATCAGACCTCTACTCTTGCCTGATGCATCTAAAACAAAAAGGGGGAACTGTAGAGAGCTGCAGAATGCTATGCCTTAAAGATGGAGCTGGTTTCCGCCTTCCACCTTCCCGATGGTGAGTGCTCTCTGTCACGAACAATTCCACATTTGGCTAAGGCTGAGGATCTGGCTTGCTTCCATGTATGTGGACCTATCTGCATTGCCCACGTGGCATGCCTGGGTTGGCTACCCAGAGGCTATTTAAGCTGTGGGCTGGCTTTCCCCAGGGTCCGAGGGTTGTTCAAGGTTTCTGAATAAACTGCATTGAAAAAAAAAAAAAGGTTTCTGATTATATACCTCAAGAAATTGAAAAGTTATCTTCAGGCATGATTTGTGGTTGATTCATCAGTCTCTGCAGGCCCACCTGGGCCCACATTTTTTGGTTCTATTGGTCTCCTTGTGGAGCTCCTTTCTGCTCCAGGTATTCTATCTTCCCTTTCTTCCATAACATTACCTGCAGCATTCTTCCCAAAATTTGGCTGTGAATCTCAGCATCTTCTTCAATAACTTGCTGGATAGTCTTTCAGAGGCCCCCTGTGATAGGCTCCTATCCTGTTTGCTGTCTTCTCACATTTCCAATGTCTATTCTGTTTGCCCTTCTGATTGAGGAATAAGCATTTTCCCCAAGTTCCTCCTTGTTTAGCTTCTTTAGGACTATAGATTTTAGTGTGAATTGTAATATATAATAATATAAATTGAAAAGTTCTCTGAACAGTACTTATTATTGCAATTATTTGTCTGTATTTCATTGATGAAATTGTTCATATTTTACTTTTAAACTGAGTTATTATGAATAAACGTATGTGTCATCAGAGGGCACACAATGAAGAGTTTTCTTTTAATCAAATCTATAGATTTTTTTTTTCTTTTTTGGACACCTTATTTGAACTCATTTGATCAAAATTATAACATCTTTTGTTTCTTCTTTTTGAAGTTTTCTTGCATCATTTTTATTTTTGATTTACTATTTTTTTTTCCCTTGTGGCTTAGAAAGCAGGAAAAGAGTATATTTTTGTTTTTTTCTTATTGTTTCCTGCACAATTTTAACACAATACCAATATACCTGTCAAAATTTTATCAAATAGCAAAGAAGAATGCCATATGACTTGGTCATTTAAGTGTCAAATCTTAATGTCAATGTTAGCCAGAATTCTATTGCTAAAAACAAAATATTTGAAAAATATCAGCAAAAAGGAAGAAAGGATTATTTTGGCTTATACTTTCTGAGGCTTAGTTCATGGCCGCTTGGCCCTGTTGCTTTTGGACATGAAGTTTTCTGACTATTAATATTTCAAGGTGATAATAAAGGAAAGAAGGGTGGATGATGGACAAAAGGAAAGGAAGAGAGAGAGAAAGAGACTGAAAGGAGTCAACATCCTAATATATTCTTTTCAATTATGTCTTGTTAGTCTACTTTCCCCAGCAGCACCTCAAATCTTAAATAATCATCATTTTTATGTATTATCAACAACTAGGGACCAAACATTCAACCCACAAACTTTTATTTACATATTTTAAAATACTTTACTCTGTGTGTAATAAATGTGTAAGGTGTATGTGCATTTATGTGTGTAATATGCACTACCATTTCTATACACATATTTAGAGCTATACACATATCCATATACATGAAGAAGACAGAGGAGGAAGTCAATTGTCTGGTGGTCTTTCACTAAACCTTACTGTCTTGGGATAGGATCCGTTGTTAAGCTGGCAACCAGCAATTTCCAATGAGCCTCCTGTCTTCCATTCACCAAAGCTCTGTGTTCCAAGCATGCTTGGGCCCATGCCACACTTCTTATATAAATGATGCCAGTTTGATCTCAGTTCTTAATGACTGTGTAGCAAGCACTGCTATCTGCTGAGCCATCTTCCCAATCTCCAACATATGAGCATTAAAAGATGCATCTCGAATAGTGATACTTTGACGTCTTCCTTTCCAATTTGTATCCCCTTGATCTCCTTTAGTTGTCTCATTGCTCTAGCTAGGACTTCAAGTACTATGTTGAAGAGATACAGAGAGAGTGGGCAGCCTTTCCTTTTCCCTGATTTCAGTGGATTGATTTAAATTTCTCTCCGTTGAGTTTGATGTTGGCTATAGGCTTGCTGTATATTGCCTTTACTATGTTTATGTATGTGTCTTGTATCTGATCTCTCCAAGACTTTAAGCATGAATGGATGTTGGATTTTGTCAAATGCTTTTTCAGCATCTAAAGAGATGATCATGTAGTTTTTCTCCTTCATTTTTTTTTTATATGGTGGATTACACTGATGGATTTCCATATATAGAACCACCCCTGCATGCCTGGGATGAAGCCTACTTGGTCATGGTGAATGATATCTTTTATGTGTTCTTGGATTCTGTTTGTAAGTATTTTATTGAGTATTTTTGCATCAATGTTTGTAGGAGAGATAGGTCTTAAGTTCTTTTTTTATTGCTGGGTTTTTGTGTTGTTTAGGTATTAAGGTAACTTTAAATTCATAGAATGAGATTGGTAATGTTCCTTCTCTTTCTATTTTGTGGAATAGTTTGAAGAGAAATGGAGTTAGCTCTTCTTTGAAAGTCTGGTAGAATTCTGTGCTGAAACCATCTGGACCTGGGCTTTTTCTGGAAGGGAGACTTAAAAATATTTATTTTTTAATATTAGTTACATTTTACTAACTCTGTATCCCAGCTGTAACCTGCTCCCTCATTCTCTCCCAATCCCGCCCTCTCTCCCCCAACTCCTCCCTGCCCCTTTCCAAGTCCACTAATAGGGGAGGTCCTCCTCCCCTTCCATCTGACCCTAGCTCATCTAGGTATCTTCAGGACTGGCTGCAAAGTCCTCCTCTCTGGCCTAGCAAGGCTGCTCCTCCCTGTTAATGAGTGCTTCTATTTCCTTGGGGGATATAGGACTATTCAAACTATTTACCTGATTGTGATTTAGTTTTTGGTAAATGGAATCTATCAAGAAAATTGTCCATTTCATTTTGTGTAATACTTCATGAGTATTTGTATAAGTATGGCACCTGGGTTTTGTCAGAATTGTACAAGACGACCTTTAATTCTCTTTACAATAAAAGAAAAATGAGACCATTTATGAGACCATAAATTTTGTGTGCAGATATCATATTATATTGCATAATTATTTGCTAACCAACATATGTTAAAATGTTTAACAATAATAGTCAAAATTAGATATCATTATTTTAAACTAATATGCATATGAGATTCAGGATTCAGTGGGTAAGTACTGCCTAACTCTTAATTAACAACAAATTACGTTAAAATAGGTCTATCTGGAACCAAACTTTTTATTTCTCTCCTTTCAACTTTATATTTAGAAATTTATTAGTAATTAGTTGAAATTGAATGTCTTAGAAGTTGTTTTTAGAGGTATCATGTTAACTCAGAGAAAGTAAGATTTTTTAAAAGTTCTCTGATTCTGACAACTAGCTATTGTACAATACAAATGAGCATGAAATTGATCATGAGTGAATGTGTGAAATATTAGTGACTATTGTTTATTATAAAGGTTAATGATATTTTCACTTCCTGGAAACCTAAAAGTCCCATGAATAACTCCGAAGAGAAGTGCTGTGCAGTCATTTTTATTTGATCTATGTTTTAAACTCGAAACATAGTATTTTTTCTCTCATGCGGCTTTCTCAAAATCATAATTGGCAACTGGCACAAGGTTATTTTGGCCATAATTAAGAGAGGGTCATGAACTGTGTATACACTGCTCACATTTCACCAAAATAATCAGCATTTCCTAGGTTTTCACTGCTGACTTTGCACTACTTTATTTTGGGATATTTATTTAGACCTAAACAATAATGTTTCAGCAGGAAGCCAGTGTGACTATGTGTAATACACAAGTACTGACTTTTCTTCTTACAGATCAAATCTTCCCCTAAAATGGAAGTAAAGGATTATTTTCATTTAAAATTAATCCAGACCAAGGTTATTTGTAACAACATTGACAAAAACATAAATCTCATTGTATGCAGCATAAAAATCTTAAGATCCCATTAATTGAAAACCAAAATCACTTGAAGAAGAGATTTAAGGATTAATTTTTAAATCAGTTTTAATCTTCTTTTTCATTTTTCATTACAATACAATGAAAATTATAATGAAAATGTAGTCCTTAACCTTTAATACTTTTTTTCTCTTATTTCATTTGATTATAAAGACTCTAAGGTTCTATCCACCAGAGCAACAGACCTGGATAGACATTTATAGCCAAGTAGTTGTTATGTCATGATTTGTACAGTTCAGCTTTAGAAGCAGCTGGAGTTCAAGCCAAGGCAATTTGTTCTAGGAGTTATATAGTGATGCATATTGGGCTTTATAGGAGAAATGTACTGTGTGCAGAAATGGAAAACTGATTTTAAAACTGGAATTTAACCAACAATTTGTGATGAGTAAAACATATTCAAGTCAAATTTCAAATTGAATGATTATGCTTTATACTAATTATCCTAGTATATGTTAGTATATATATATATATATATAACAATACTAATTTGATTCCTTTTATAGTACATTGTCTATATAATACATGTATTTTTTACAGAATATCCAGGTAGTTGGTTCTTAACTATCATTGAAAAAGATTTAACTGAAGTAGGCAGAAAGAAATTGATGTAAATATGCAATTTCTGTAAACTTGGAAAGTCTCAGTAGTGTCTGACAATTAGAAAATGAATAAAATAATATCATCCTGGGTGAGTTATTCCAGACTCATAAAGCCAAATATGGTCTATTTTTACTTATATGTATGTAACAGCTGTTAAGTCATTGATAACCAAGCTACAGTCTGTGGAATCACTGCATTTAGGGTTCAAGTGAGTGACTAAAAAAGATAGATTGACCACATTAGGAAAGTGAAATAGAATAGGTTGTTACACATGGATGAGGTGATGAAAGGAAGATCTTGTGCAGAAGGTCAAGGCAGAGGAAGACAATGAAGCAAATACAGGGAGAGAGCAAAAATTAAGGTCATTTGAGGATAGTATGAAAACCTAATACAGTAGAACCTTCTGAAAATATACACAAAATGGGAGTGATATAAATAAAATTGGCAATAATGGCTGAACACAGCCTCAACTGGACAACTCTTGTCACCAAATAAAGGTTTAAGCACAAGGATTTGGGTTATATCTCATTGAATTGTTGAGCAAAGGCATCTCACAGGAATCCACGAACAACCAGGCATTTGTCAAGACTATAGTTTGCTTTTCACAGCCTGACTCAGGCTGCATTGCTGAAGAGAGCTACACAACCCATTAACTGTCTGGAAGTCAAGCTTTTCCCTACATAAGTCTTTCACCCCTCGTGTTAGTGTCTTTAATACAAGAATATGCTCTGCCTGCTGCCAAAGGGGAAACATAAACATCAGTGGTGTATTTCCTACAAGATTTGCTAGGACAATGGTGACACAAAGCTTGTGAAATAACCAATCAATATTTGATCTGACTTATGGTCTACTCCATGAAACGGAACCCATATTTGGCATGAGTGGGTGACCAGGAACCTGAGATTAGATAACCCAGGGACTTAGAGAAAAACAAAATACTATTGTTCTAAGGTATAATAAAAAGTAGCAATAAGATGACGCCTAGTAATAGAATGTTATACTTCTAGATCAGCCACCATCAGAGCAGATTTCTTCTGTAGCAGATGAAAACAAATTGAGTGTCCCTTAGCCAGACATTGTGCAGAGTGAACCCTCAGCTCTACATGGGATATTGCTATCAAATGTCATTCCTCAGGGCTCAGAAAATCACAAGGAAGAGGAGGCAAAAAGAGTGCAAGAGCCAGAGAGGATGGAGAACACCAAGAAAACATGGCCCTCTAAATCAACTTGAGCAAAGCTCACAGCAATTCATAGAGACTGAGGGAGCATGCAGAGGGATGGCACAGATCTGATTCAGGTCCACTGTGCATATGTTACAGCTTCTAGTTTAGTGTTTTAATGGGATTCATGATGTGTGAACAAATTCTCTGTTCTTGTGACTTCTCTTGGATTTTTTCTTTCTGTTTATCTTTTTCAAGTCCAATGTGTTATTTATGTTTTATCTTAACATTATATCATATCATATCATATCATATCATATCATATCATATCATATCATATCATTTTCACTTAGAAGCCTGTTTGCTGTCTAGTAGTGACAGAAAGGAGTGGATCCAGACAGGATTCAAGATGAAAAGGAACTGAGAGGAGCAGAAGGAAGGGAAATCACATGTAATATGCTTAAAAACCAATCTTTTTTCAATAAAAAGAAAAAAAAAATGTCTGGGATAGGCATTTTAGCACGTGCCTGTAATCCTGGGTGACAGAGGTGACATGAGTGTAAGTTTGGGTACATCTTGAACTTTAGAGAGACTTCAAGGTCCACCTGAGGTTCAAGATGAGATTCTGTCTCTCATATGTGGACTTTAGTTTTGACAGTCCACAGGGGAAGAAGACACTTTCAGTCCTAATGCAACTTGTTGAACTGGGGTGGATGAGGAGAGGAGAGTCAGGGAAGGCATGAAAAGATTTAGAGGAAGAAAAGACAAGGGAGAGTGATATTATATTTTAGTTAAAAATATACCAATTTTTGAAACTATAGGCAACTAAGGAATGTTGAGGGTAGGAGAAAAAAATCTTCCTCAGGAATGATCCCCTTATTAGTTATCCAATACCAAGCTGTAAGCCTTGAAATTGTGTGTTTGTGTGTGTGTGTAATGTGTTTAATATATTTATACATATACATGTAGCAATAGCAAAGAAAAAAAGGTTATGAATTAGAGAGGGAGCAAGGGGTGCATTGGAAGTGTTGGAAGGAGGGAAGGAAAAAGTGAAAATGATATAATTATATTTTAATAAAAAATAAGAACTTAAAATGTCTCAAGCACTTTTAATTTTCATTAACAGTTAAGGATTTTGAACAGTGTTTAATGTGTGTCTCAGACATTTTTTTTCTTCTTTTGAGCATTTTCTGTTCAGAGCTGTATGTAGCCCTGTTTTTGACTAGGTCATTTGTTTTATCGGTTCTTTAAGTGCTTTACATATTATGGGCATTAACCTTCAATGAGATGTAAAGTGGCAAACATTCTACAGCATTCTTTGGGTGCCCTTTTCATTCAGTTAATAATTCCTTTTTATATACAAAGCCTCTTAGGTTTGTGATGTCTCATTTGTCATATTTTGCCTTCATTCTAGCAGTTTGAATTTTTCAGATTTCACACTGAAATTTTGATACATGGTTGGATGTAGGAAACAGCTCTAGACAGGGGAGCAGTAAGTAATATATCTATAAAAGGAGAAAAATATGGAGGGGTTAACAGAGAAATGAAAGGGGATTGTGATAATGAGAAAAAAGCAGAGACAGGTAACACTAGAGATCCTTGAAAAAAAACACAGAGAAACAATATTTTATAAGCTTATTTAAATTTTATAGTACACTGTGTATTAAATGGAGTTACATCACTGGGGTGATACTTCTCCCTAAAGCTATATACTGTCTAGCAAAACCCTACAACAGGCTAAAGAAACTTCTCTTTATGTTGCTAATGAGGGAAGTGTTTTGACCATGTGCATCCTGAGATTGCACTTAGGTTACCAGGCACAGTAGCAAATCCTTCTTGCTTTGTCTCAAACAAGGAACAGCCTCTGTGTATGGATGCTTTGGACTTGCATTTTAAATAAATATAACTAATTCTTACATGGACTAAAAAAAAAAAAAAGATTTTCAAAAATCTATGGCGATGGGCATAGCCATTGTCTTTGGTTGCCTCCCAGGACTTGAAGGGGTATTGCTGAACACCCCTCACTCTTTTTATTATTATTATTATTAATTACACTTTATTCATTTGTATCCCCCATAAGCCCCTCCCTCCTCCCCTCCCGATCCCAACTTCCCTCCCCCTTCTTCACACATGCCCCTCCCCAAGTCCACTGATAGGGGAGGTCCCCTTCTCCTTCCTTCTGATCTTAGTCTATCAGATCACATCAGAGTGGCTGCATTGTCATCTTCTGTGGCCTAGTAAGGCTGTTCCCCCCTCAGGGGGAAGTGATCAAAGAGCAGGCCAATCAGTTTATGTCAGAGGCAGTCCCTCTTCCCATTACTATGGAACCGACTTAGACACTGAACCGCCATGGGCTACGTCTGTGCAGGGGTTCTAGATTATCTCCATGCATGGTACTTGGTTGAAGTATGAGTCTCTGGAAAGACCCCTGTGTTCAAATTTTCTGGTTCTGTTGCTCTCCTGTGGAGCTCTTGTCCTCCCCAGATCTTACTATTTCCCACTTCTTACATAAGATTCCATGCACTCTGCCCAACAGTTGGCCGTAACTCTCAGCATCTGCTTTCATAGTCTGTAGGGGAAAGCCTTTCAGAGGTCCTCTGTGGCAGGTTCCTAACCTGTTTCCTGTTTTCTTCTTCTTCTGATGTCCATCGTCTTTGCCTTTCAGGATGGGGACTGAGCATTTTATTCAGGGTCCTCTTTCTTGATTAGTTTCTTTACGTGTACAGATTTTAGTAGGTTTATCCTATGTTATATGTCTATATGAGTGAGTATATTCTGTGTGTGTCTTTCTGCTTCAGGGACAGCTCACTCAGGATGATCCTTTCCAGTTCCCATTTACCTGCAAATTTCATGACTTCCTTATTTTTCATTGCTGAGTAATATTCCATTGTGTAGATGTACCACAATTTCTGCATCCATTCTTCAGTTAAGGAGCATCTGGGTTGTTTCCAGATTCTGGCTTTTACAAATAAAGCTGCTACAAACATGGTTGAGCAAATGCCCTTATTGTGTACTTGAGCCTAGGTGTAGTATGGCTGGATGTTGAGGAAGCACTATTCCTAGTTGTCCAAGAAAGCACCAGATTGATTTCCAGAGTGGTTGTACAAATTTACATTATTTCTTAACTTAATTTTTAGCATATACATTCATTCATAATACAAAGAAAACGTATCTAAATTTGAATGAGTAGTTGCAATTATAATCCACATAGCATACACCAAATTTATTTCCAAATGTTTTTTAATAGCAAATGGACTACAGAAGTATTTCTTTGATTATTCCCCCATATGTTGAAATTACACTGATATAAGCACCATTGAAGAGGTTCCTATGTATTGTTTTTACTATTTTTGGCCAACTTTTACTTATTCTGTACATTTTTTCTTTGGAACATATTTGTATTATTTACTGTAAATAGTCTAATGCTCATTAATCTTTAATTGCTAAATACTGTCATCATTAAAAATGCAAATCATTATGACCTGAAATTTGTTTTTTCTCTTTTGTTACTTCATACCCACTACCGAGCATAGAAATATTAAATGATGTCTTTCCTTTCCTGCAGAAAACTTTGGTACTTTCTGTCTTTTTAGGGTTATATATACTTTATTTTAGACATCACATTCCTTAGAATAAACGCCCACATGTGATTTTCTAACACCACATGGCTTTACAGAAATGTAAGAGAATTACTCATACCAGTAGATAAATGAGAAGGAGCATAATTGCTTAGAAAGCCTTGCTTCCCTCTCCCCAATCCCTTCTCAAAGAAACAATCTCAGAACTCAGAACACATCTCCGTTAATTAAATGGACTAACCATGACAAAGTGAGAAAGAATAAAGAAATGGTAAAATCTTATTTAGACCTTGAAAATATTTTATGGTTGTTGGTTAAACAATCCTATGGGTTTGTAGAAAAACACAGCTAATTAGTTTTTAAAACCAACTAAATAATTGTTTCTTTTGCCACATTATGTCATGTGCATTGACTACATTGACTTCTTACTGCATTGACTTCAATGACTTCCCACTTTTTTTATTAACGTCCTGGAAAAATGTCCTTCAGAAAGCTGTGAATATTTGCAAATAAATACTATCTTTTAAAAAAGTAACTTTTAAAATTTACAGAAGATTTGCTGGTATCTTGTGGAAACTTATTTTCTGCTTTATCGTGAACATTTTATTTTTCAAAATCTCTGGATGAGAGAATGTTGGTTTTAAAACTTAGCTTCAGAATACCTTTGGATAACTTGTAGAATTTATTTATATGTTTGACGTGATATGGGCCTATGTCTCCAAAGACAATCTCAAGAGGAAACAAAAGCTGGTTATAGCACAGTTGGCAGCTTTATTTGCAGCACAAACTCCTGCTCCCCCGCGCCCCCAGAGTGCATCCAAACCCAAGAAGCTTAAAAGAACAAATTCATCTCCATAAATTGTGGATTATAATAGCAGGCCACAATGCTAGCTTCAGATGTTGCTGTATTCTTTAAATAATCAGAGGAGGCAAGAATATGAACAAACAAACTTGTTACTGATGAAGATTACAATACCATGCCAGCTGATTGAAGCAATAAGCAGCTGAGCTTTTATTTTCATTTAAGATCAACTGATAGGATCATTATAGTCTCAATGTCTAATAAAAGAGCTTGTCCAATTGACATTCCCTTAGATGTTGCGGTCTTACCTCAAAGTGAATAATATTTAAATTTTTAAAATAACCGTAAGCAGCTGGAAAGTTTGCTCAAGCAGTTCATAACCCAGGCTGTCCTTCCAGAAGACCTAGGTAAAATTCACAGCGCCCAGTGAAGACATATAACCACCTGTAATTCCACTTCCAAAGGATCCAACACCTTCTTCTGAACTCTGTGGGACTGCATGTAATGTACATGGATATATGCAGATAAAATACGTAAAAATATAAATAAATAAAATGGAAACATAGCAAAACAACCATAGATTTTTTAATCAACATAAATGTATATACATATAAATATATGTATTTCCTACACATATTAATAAAAATATGAATAGGTTGAAAAATATATTTAAAGTTTAGGATTTCCAATCAATTTATTCTCCATGGAAAATATTTCAATATCCCTTGGGAGAAAAATAACATTTGTTATTAAATAGTAGATCTCTAGGGAGAAAAATAAATGAGAGGAGCCTGAGATATTTTCATTCCACTAGAAGATAAGACAGTTATTAACATAAGCATGTGCTCAACACTCAACAATCATTGACAGACTATTGGTCAAACTGATCACCAAACAGAATAATGAGTTCAGTTGTGTTGTATGCAGTATTAATTTTTAATATTGCTTTATCTTCTAGGAAAGCTTGCTGTTAATCTTAAACAGCTGTATAACCAAATCACCACACAGAGACTGGGTTTTTAGTTAACCTAGAACACAATGCTGGGCAATATTTACTCCCTTCTACATCTCCAAGCCTTCAGTTTCCTAACATTTAGATTTCCCACATTATACTTGCTTTTTGTGAAATCTTAGGTCTGGTTCATGTTCCACATCCTCCAAGATCTCTCCTCCAGCTCTGCTCTCCTAGCTCTTCCCTTGCCCCTTCTCCTCCCACTCATCTCCTGCCTTCTGGCTCCTCCCCTCTTTTCTGTCCTCTGGCTCCTCCCTGCTCAACATAGTGTCTAGCTGCTTTATTTTGTCCTGTTTACACAAGAGTTGAGACAGGATACTTAGAATGAGTATCAGAATGCAATATCCCGATTGAAACCAGAGAGATGGGAATGGAAGGGGGGTAGAAATCAGCATTTCAATGAACAAGGGTAAGGAGTATACATTAAAAAAAAAAAAAAAAAACAACAACAAAAAACCACATTTTACCAACACAGTTGCTTTTCAGATAATATCTATATAAAAACCTCTTATGTTGATTTTAATCTTCAACAAATGGTAAGGCAACAAAATATAGCTTTTCATTTCACTGAAAATATATATCAATTCAATGACAGAAAAGTTTAAGAGAAACATTTGTATAATTAGTCATAAGTGAATAGGCAAAGAATATTCAGCCTGATAACTCTAAGACCAAAAATTTTAGTGTGTGTGTGTGTGTGTGTTTATGTATGTGTGAAAAAGGAAAGAACAGCTTTGTCTGAAAAAGGAATGAGTAAATTATGATTCAGATATTTGTACTAAAGTTAGAATCCAATATTAATCTTAAAATTGCTTAACCTTAGTATTTATTTGTCCTTGTTTACTAAGGCATCAAAATATCCATAAGAAATTACTGATGTCTGCTCTGTGTTTTCAGTGTTACTTTTTCTCATATCTTCAAAATGAAAACCAAGGAAAAAACAGATAGGATAACAAGTCAAGAAAATAAGTAGTTGTGGATATAATACAGTTCTACACAAAAAAATATAAAAAATTAGAAATTTCTTTTGTAGATGAAAATGTTTGAAAGACAGATAAGTTATATATAATTTATTCTTGTTTGTTTCATATTTTTTATAAAGCATCAATAGGCAGGGGGTTAATATTGCATTATACAGCACAGGAGGAATTGTTATAAATGTAATTAAGTAGGATAATATTATTAATGATTTAGGTTGGATATGTTCTGTAAGTCCAAAATTAAGTAAGGGCATGTGTGGATATATCACGATTTATTAGATTATTCTTTTAATTTATATATATATATATATATATATATATTTTAAAATTATGGAAGGAGAATGTATAATAAATCTGTAATATTTATAGTCAGTTTAGTGACAGTGAAAGAGGAAAAATGAATGATGAAACAAGTGCTGTGCTTGACAGCTAGCTACTTTTTAGGAAGTCTGACCTCTTTCCAATCTGCAAGGAGTATTCTGTCCTTAGTACTCACCTTCTGAGAGTGAACTACATGCTCATTTGGTTATATGGTGATATGCCAGGTCCAGCCAGAATAAACAAAGTAGAGATATCTGACTTGAGGTCTAAATGTGGATGACTAATGGATGAAGAATGGATAAGATGCGCAAGTGAATAAATGAAGTATAGGAGATTTTTAACTATGTGGACTTCCTAGAAGAAGAATGAGCCAAAGGTTCACTTAAAATGTGTATCTCCAAAAGTAAGAAAAATTCCATGAAATGATCTGATGTTTTGGCCTTTCTATCTAACAGATCATCTGATGGGAGTTTAGTGACAAATGCAAGAGTTGAAAGCCCCGAATTTAAAGGCATGCTTCTCAGTTACGGGAGGCAGTATGAGTAACCATCCTTCGTCCTACTTTGACATGATCTGTGACAGAAGAGCAACTCACTGTGAACTGATTTTCAAAATTAAGTACTATTTATGCCTAATATAAATGCAGAATTTAAAAATATCTTTTGTGAAAAATGGTTTAGAATTGGTACTGCCATTTTCTGTTTAATCATATGTCCAAGTTATTTTTCAATAAAGACCTCGTGGCATCAAAGACACTGTAATTGATCATATTTGCTACTGTAAATTCATTTTCAAAGGCTATATTGTTTCAAGGCAGAATGGTGGAAAGAGATGGCTATGTTCCGATCACTGTCCTGATCCTGCTGTTGGCACAACACAGCCTCAATGTGGCATTACTGCCAAGCAAGGGACAATGAATATACTCATTTCTTGAAAGATTTTCATCATTATTTCTGGGGTTATAGCCCTAAACCTCATCTGTCATCTTTTCTGGGAGAGTGTAGGAGCTATTTAAAGATTTTAAATTGTTCTATAACTATTAAGGTCAACAACATTTGACTTTTGGTTTTGGAAACTAAGGAACTTTCCAGAGGACTATAAATCAAAGCAAGTCACAGATTAATTGGCATCCCATCATTCTGTATTCTGATCAAAGAGTAAAGACACCAGGCTCTAGGATCCCAAGACTGCAGTAGAGACACAGTGAGATTTAGTGTGTAGTTAACTATAAGACTGAAGCCTAAAGGGACAGCTACAGAACACCATCACTTAAAAGAAAATAATAAGCTCAAATAATGAAAACACCAGTGGCTGTTAGATCCCTTGATTTTGATGTTGGCTGTGGTCATCAGGTTGTGTGCTTGGTTGCTTTTTGTTTTACTGAAGTGAGGTTATTTATTTCCTGTGTTTTCTTGAATGTAGCTAGATTTCCTGGGTTGTATTTTCCCTTCTAGTGTCTTCTGTAATGCTGGATTTGTTTGTAGGTATTGTTGAAATTTGTTTTTGTCATTGAATATCTTGTTTTCTTCATCTATGAGGACTGAGAGTTTTGCGGGGTATAGTAGCCTGGGCTGACATCTGTATTCTCTTAGGGTCTGCATGATATCTGTCCAGACCCTTCTGGCTTTCATGGTCTCTGTTGAAAAGTCAGGTGTGTCAGTCTCAGAAAAGACCCTGTGCCCAGATATACTTGGTCCTTGTGGAGCTCCTATCCTTTCCCCATCAGACTAGCTCCCCTTCTTTCTTATGATTCCCTGTACTCTGCCAAAGGTTTGATCATGAGTCTTTGCTTTGAAAACACTGCTAGTTAGAGTCTTTCAGATGCGCTCAGTAGACTCCTGTCATACGTTCAATGCACATCCCATCTGTCTTTCTAAACGAGGATTGATCATCTTACCCCATGTCCGCTCAATTGATTATTTTTTTTAGGTGTATACACCATGTATGGATATAACCTAGAACCTCCACTCAGATGTAGCCTGTGGTACCTCAGTAACCAATTGATTTCCCAAAGTGAGGGGAACAAGGACTATTTCTAACAGGAACTCAATGACTGGCTCTTTGGTCTCCCCACCCCCGAAGGGAGGAGCAGTCCTGTTAGGCCACAGAGGAGGGCTTTGCAGCCAGTCCTGAAGATACCTGATAAAACAGGATCAGATGAATGGGGAGGAGGTGCCCCCTATCAGTGGACTTGGAAAGGGGCACGGTGGAGATGAGGGAGGGAGGGACTGGGAAGGAATGAGGGATCGGGACACGGCTGGGATACAGAGTTAATAAAATGTAACTGATAAAAAAAATAATAAAATAAAAAAAAGAAAAGTCAGGTGTGATTCTAATGGGTTTGCCATTATATGTTACTTGTCCTTTTTCCCTTGCAGCTTTTAGTATTTTTTCTTTGTTCTGTATACTTACTGTTTTGATTATTATGTGGCGGGAGGATTTTCTTTTCTGGTCAAATTTGTTGGGTGTTCTGTAGGCCTCATGTATTCTAATTGGCCTCTCCTTTAGCTTGGGGAAATTTTCTTCAATGATTTTGTTGAAAATATTTTCTGGGACTTGGGGAAGGGAATCTTCTTTTTCCTCTATACCTATTATTCTTAGGTTTTGTCTTTTCATATTGTCTTGGATTTCTTGGACGGTCTGTGTCAGGAATTTTTCGGATTTAACATTTTCTTTGACAGATACATCAATTTCTTCCATTGTATCTTCTACACCTGAGATTCTTTCTTCCATCTCTTGTAGTCTGTTGGTTATGCTTACCTCTGTAGTTCCTGTTTTCTTCCCTAGATTCTTCCTTTCCATTATTTCTTCCATTTGTGTTTTCTTTAATCTTTCCAATTCTATCTTCAGGTCTTGAGTTGTTTTGTTTACTTCCTTCACCTGTCTGATTGTACTTTCCTGTTTTTCTTTTAGTTCCTTCAACTCTGTTTCTTTTATTTCATTCAGTGCTTTAAGCATTTCCTTTCTAAAGGCCATAAACTCTTTGGCTGCAGCTTCTTCTATTTCTTTATGGATGGCAATATTCTGTTTGAGTTTATCTTCCTCTGTGTCTTTACGTATTTTATTTGTTTCCTCTGTTATCATCTTCATGAGCATAGTTGTTAGGACATCTTCTGAAAACACTTACATTTCAATATTTTATTAAGGTTGTAACTTGAATACAATTTTGCTAATAGTAAAAGATTCAAAAAAATTTAAGAACATAATTTAACCATACCTGTTACTATAAATAATTTTGGAACATTTTCATAATTCCCCAAAGAAGCCTAGTATTTACTAGCAATAAGCAAATAGTCTCCTATTTTTCATACTATTTTTAATTTTATGACTATGAATATTTTGCCTATGTTGTTGAAAGGGTATTATACTCTAGAGGGATTCTCTATCCCAGCTAGTTCCCAATACTTGAGACAGAAACCTTTTAGATTGATAAAAGCTTTAAGGAACCATAACTGGGCAGATATCAACCCTTTAAGGTATTTTGCTATTTTCCAGCTACACACCCCATATTGCTTGCCACAATTGTTTCTGCCTGGCCTGTCGGAACAGGCCAGCCCTCACGGCCACATGCTCATGGTCCATACTGCCTGTTGGCAATTTTCTTCTCTCCTCCTGCTACATCTTCTGCTTCCTCTCTCTCCTCCTTGCCTCATGGTCCCTCTCTGACCACAGTCCTGGGAACCTCAGCTCTGTCAGATTCTCTTCTCTCCAGCTACTGGCTGTCAGCTACTTCAGTTAACCAGTCAGAGAATGTTGGCAAGTAAAGTCACACAAAGTCACATACATAACATCCACTTGGTATACAGGAGAATGCACTCTTGGTAGCAACCAGATCTTGGGGGTCAGTAATTAGCATTTGAATACATAGCACCAGACCAAACATGAAATACATACATATACATACATATATATATATATATACATGTACATATGTACATATATATATGTGTATATACATGTAATGTGCCCCGGGTGTGACTGGTACCTGTGAAGATCAGAAGAGATTATTGGATTTCCTGATCCTGGACTGTGGATTGTTGTAAATATTATGGTGGGACATAAAAAATGAACCCAGGTCCTCAGAAAAAAGCAACATTTTTTTATCTTAGCCATTCTGGTGGGTGTAAGGTGAAATCTCAAATTTGTTTCTATTTGCATTTCCCTGATGACTAAGAGCATTGAGCATTTATTCAAGTGTCTCTCCACCATTCAATATTCCTCATTTGAGAATTCTCTGTTTATCTCTGTAACCCATTTTTAAATTGGATTATTTGCTTTGTTGGTGTTTATTATCTTGAGTTTTATATATGTTCTGGATATTAGCCCTCTGTCCAAAAGTGTATGAAATTGCTTACAATCCTATGTATTAACATTTGCAATTATCACTTTAAAAATAGTTATTAAGCTTTTAGTTCATATACAATTTAATGTGAGGATATTTATTGAACAACTTAGTGAACCTGGTAAAAGTAATATGTCTATGTAATCAGCATCTTTATTGAGGTTAGGATATTCCAGCTCCTTAGAAAATCTGTCTATCATCTATGGATCACCACCTCAAAACCCTAATTGGCAATCCATTTTGTGTTTTTATACATACATGAAATTTCTTTCCTCTGAACTTAGTGTTCACAACTGAAAAGGGTATTCATTCTTTTCACTAATATTTCTAGCACAGTACCTGAAGCCAATACCCATATTGTTACATTTGTATATTGTATTAACTGTTTGTTCTTTTGTTTTTTAGCAGAATTTTGTCACAAAAGTGTACCTTAAGTTCTAATACATTTATTTGATGAAAATCCTTGAAATGTTTCATACCATTTTTTTGTTTGGTTGGCTGTTTTGTTTTGTTGTTGTTTGATTGTGTTTATTTTCTTTAGTTGGCTGAGAGTAAGACTTCTATATGTGTTGCTAAGTTGGTCTTTCTAAGATACATTTCTTATCTTCTCTAGATTCTCAGTTCTTTTTGGCACATGTATATATACATTTTGAGGGAGAAATTCTCCAGAGGAAACATCCACTATTGCTGGACCTTAATAATATGGCAAATGCTTAGAATATCTCTTTTAGAAATATTTTATGGGCTTGCTTGATCTGTATGTGAAGCCCAGCAAAACAAACATCTACATCCTTCTGGCAATCACCCAAACAGCAGACTGTAATTTTCTGAGTCCTTGGCATAATCTCACGAACCGTTGATGGTTAGGCTGAACCATATAGGGCCTCGGCTACTCAGGTCTTAGCAAAGTCCCCTGAAAGTGGATTTCACAAAGTCCAAATGAATAGAAATTTTTGTAAGATATTATTGCAGTTTTTAAATTTCACAAGATATTTTTGGAAGATCATTTGACATGATATGCATAGATTGATCTACATATATCTATGACCCTATCTGAATGAACTATGAGATTTCTCTTAGATGTTTCTGTATAGAAGGAGAAGTTGAGGGATTTGGTACTGTATATTGAATATGGTCACCAAATTTCAGCAAATTTGTTTTAAGTGTGAGGTTGAAGTTGAAGTTCTATATCCTGTATAAAATGAACACAAAATAAGTAACCCCCCCCCACTATCCTGGATCAAAATTTTTAAAAAAATCCAATATATTTAGTAATAAAAATATTCTAACCTTTGTGCTTCCTTTTAAGACATTTTTTTTAAGCCTGGGGGTAAATAATGAAAAGATTTTCCACATCGATAGATTTAATTAGAAGGGTTGTTTCCAAATCTCCCTTTCTTTAAAGTCCAATCTAATTCCTCTCTCACTGTGGTGGCTTGCTTATCATACAAACAGGATGAAATACTTTCAAGGCAAGTGATAGTGTCATTCACTACAAACAGAAAATCGTGTGAGCCCCTTTTGCTTTCCTCTTTATCATTTCTTCCAGCTTTAGTGCATGTAATTTAATTATGGTGCTGGTGTGTCCTAACAGGGGACATTTACTTTAAAAGTGAGGCATGATAGTGGAACTGTGTGTGTGTGTGTGTGTGTGTGTGTGTGTAATAGTAGTTAAGCTCTCCAGATCTGATGTATAAATGCAGCTTTTCAATTTATGACTTTTCTGATTCTGTCTTGCTGTAAAATCTATCGTCAATATGTCTGTTGTCAATACTGTCTTGATGAATACGTGAAATAACATTTATATACAACACATAAAAAAACAATACATGGAATGAACATTAGACTCAGACCCAGAGGACTCTAATAGGGACTTGACATAGTGTCGTGACTGCTTGAAATTACTGAGAGAGAAAAAGAAAGTTAGATACATCCTCACACTTGTACAAGTTTTTGTCTGGTAATATGTTTGGAGCTACAGATAATCAATTTGTGTAATTTCTTTTTTAATCCATTCCTTGCCATTTTACATTATGCACCCCAACTTGCTCTTCTCCCTGTTCACTTAGGAACCCCCTCATCCCCCCAAAAAACTTTTAAAAACACACACACAAACAAAAACAAGCACAGAGAACATCTCATAGTGGAAGCTGTGGCATGTCACAGTGTCCCACAGTGTGTCCTTCTGTCCACACATCTTCACTTGCAAAGCTTCATTGCAAAGGTTCATCTTTGGTCTGGTACAAGATCCCTGGTTTCTGTGGCACCATCAATATTGAATCCTCGCCGGGACTCCTCCAGGTCATGCCATTGCTGCCCTGTGTCATGGAGATCCTGCATCTTTGGAACAGCAGGGCTACCGCTTTCACACATCACAACCATTCGTAGGGGCTGCGACTTTCTCCTGCTCTCACTGCCTTGAGAATGGCACAGCCATGCCTTTGTCAGCAGAGCCAGCTACACTATTTTGCCAAGGCGAGGTTCAGGGCCTACTCTCCTGAGTACTATTAGCCAGTGAGGTGGCAGGGCCCTCTCTACCTTCCATGTCCTTGGGGCCAGCTCTTTCTGCAGGTGACAAAGGGTAAAGGCAGGAAGAAAGCATGTGATAGAATAGTTCTTTATTTTTGCCTGTGAAATGTATTTTTAAAGAACTAATTTGTGAATCATAACTAGGAAAAAGTATGTGGAAATTGAATTTCTAATTATGTTTTTAAGTTATAATTTAAAATAAGACATTTTCCCTTAAAAATTTTGGTGTAAAGCTCTATTACGTCTCCTGATAGTTTTCAGTAAAGAAAATATTGAGATATAAAAACAGAGAAGGAACTGAAATAGCAAGATAGAAATCTATCTTAATGTAGCCCACTGGATGGCCTGGGAAATCGTTCTAGTATAAAATACCAGATCGCACATGAATAAGAAACTGTTAACTTTTGAAATATTTTTTTTTATTTTATATGTCAATCTCATAGAATGTATTTTGAACACATTATCCACCTCTTTTCAGATCCATCTCTACGTTCCAAATCAACCAAACGTTTGTCTTCCTTTATTTATTTTAAACAAACAAATCCAATTTTTGCTGCCTATGTTCTCTTGGGTGTGTGGTCATCCACAGGAGTATCTTAGACCTTTTGGGATCAGACCATTAAAGAAAATTAACTCCTTCCTTATTAGAAACCATCAATTACCAATATCTCCTCAGATAGTGGTGGGATTTCATGCCTGCCTCCCCTTTTCCCTGTGCATCTTTTCTGTCTTGAGCTTGCACTGGTCTTGTGTATGCTGTCACAACTGCTGTGAGCTCAGAGGTACAAGTGCTGTACTGTGATTAGTAAGTGGTTTCCTGACAGCAGCAGTTCTCAACCCCTGGGTTGCGCCCTTCTTGGGGTTGAATTTCAGGTATTCTGCATTTCATGTATTTATCTTACAATTCATAATAGTAGCAAACTTACAGTTATGAAGTAGCAATGAAATAACTGTAGTTTCACATTTTCTTATATGTTCTTGAATGCAGATTATATTTAAAACTCTTTGACTTCCTTTTGTCTCATAATAGTGTTTATGTTTATACAGATTTATATTTTCTTGTCTCTTTGCATGGCACACAGTTATCTACCGAATTCCATGCATCTATATTTTATCTTTCTCTGGTACTAAATAACATCGCCTTGTTCTGTTTCAGTTAATATTCTAGGTCACAGCTTAATTAATTTGAACCATCTTGGTTTTTGTAGGTTGAACATTAAAGGTATGGAACATAGAAGGATATATAATATTTTATCTAGAAATTGTAAGTTTAACACTTAAAAAAAGAGAAATCTATAGGTAAATAAAGGCAAAATGTAAGTGCATTGGTAGTGCTCAAGTCTTACAGAGACAATGGCTCTTTGTTTCATGTGTAGGTGTGCAGAATCTGGTGAATGTAGCAAAGAATACTTGACAATAATACAGCAAAAAGAACTACTGTGTAAAACTAAAGTTCATTCAAAGCAAAGTAATGGAGGGAAAATTTGAAGAAGAGACTCATGGTTTCAAACCACCCACTAAGTACAAAGATAGTATAAGTTACTGAAATAGATAAAGAGAACAACAAGAAGGATGAAAATGAAGGACATGAAAATGTCACACTATATTTTCTACAAGATTTTTTTTCATTATAAAAGTATATTTTAGCCTACCTTTCGATATGATTATGTTCATATTTTCTACAGTTTTATATATTTTATAGAATAATTTAATGGACTTAATGCATAAGCTTGTGTACTATAAATTTAAATTTTATTTTACTATTTGAGACGTAAATGATTATGTAGATTAATTTAACAAATGTTATTTATAACCTTTGAAATCAGATACAAAATTTTACATAAAATTCATATTTTCAAGCTTCTTAATATATTTTGAGTTAAGCTAATTTGTATGAGAAGGCAAACCTTAATATAGGACATTGTATTTGGTGTATCTTACTGGGTCAACTGCTTTCCAAGCAGGCACACGTAGTGCATATTGGAGAAATTAGAATAAAAGAGACCAAAGCATGAGAAGAAAATTTAAGTCCAAGATTAAATCTCACAAATACAAAATGATTTAAAATAGTTCCGCTTGATGAAAATAAATGATTGAATTTCCCAGTATTTAATCGTTAATTAATGATTAAATTTGTCAGAAGTGCTATTAACACAGATTCCTTTAACTTCATTTCCCAGTCAAGGATTTCCCTAGGAGAATGCCCTACAGGGGCCCCCATAGCAACTTTGCCCACAAATGTTCTAATTAACTGTACCAGAGGGTCTGCTGTGCTGTCTTGTTAATGCTTTCTATCTGGTTCTTCACTGCCCATCATGTATCATTGTTCAGCGAGTGACAGCAGTCAGGTTATTAAAGGTGTAGATATTAAATTAACAACAGTAGTAAACATTGTAGCTGTACTTCACATCTCAGCAGAACCAATGAAGTGGATGACACTGAATCCATGCTGATATTCCGCAGTGACAGATGGGCGTCATTTAACACAATACATCAGTGAGCAACCCACGTACCACAGCTGTCCTCCACTAAATGAATTAGATCAGGGTAATTAATCTAAGGCAGAGAGTATTACTAAACCGGGTCCTAAGCAGAATTAGTGAAGAATGAACTCTCCTGCTAAAAATTTGAAAAGGATTTTACATTAATAATTCTAGTGCTGATAGGCTTTCTAGAAGGTATTACATTTTTTAAGACACATATAAATATTTTCTTTGTTGAAAAAAAAAAAAAACAATAGCAAAGGCCTTCCCTTTGAGCCTAAAATGGGTGATGCCTTTTCTTTATTTCTGTCCTAAAAATAGATGTTGGCAGCAAATGAGGCTTAACCTGGGAGAGACTCTTTAACCTAAATCCCATCTCATATCTATTATCACATATGTTTGTTCTCAGCACTAGTGCTTACAATGATAAGAATTTAGCTATTAAATTCTCATGGTCTTTTGATTGGATTTACATAGCTTGCTAAATTGGTACTGGTTGGATGAATTGGTAGAGTGATTGACAGTTTTTTTTTTTTCTTCCTGATTTCAATTTCTGTTATACCAAAGGTTATTTATATAATTGGTCTTATTAAAAGCAAAATATAAATTTGTAATGATAGGACATTTTATAAAGCATCCATAATTTCAAGAGTTTACTAAAGACATATTTTTGAAACATGCATTGTCAATTTAGCCTTCCCTTTGCATATTTACATAAACCCATATAAATGAGCAAAGCACAATAGTTTTCTTTTTAATTTTAAAGTGTTTTATGATGCTAAAAGAATATGTTGTGCTGTATGTTTTTATAGAATAAATAAGTCCGATATATCAAACTCATGATTAGGAAAAATCAAAATCTTTACAAACATCAGGTAAACAGTTACATTCTGTTCACTGTTAGTGCTAAATCAATTATGCCTAATTATACTTAATCTTTCATTAATCTTGAAAACCACAGAACTAAGACATGGTTTTCAAATTCATGAATAGTTTATGGATTTAATTTCTAATTTCTACTGTAAAAAGTTTGATGCTTTCTTATAAAGTATGTGTACAGCAACTGTGACCATTGATCAAGCAGCTTGCTGTGTATTCCATTGTTCCCTTGTTCCCGTCTCCTCTGGCTTATATCTTTGCTTTTTTTTTTTTCTGCAGAAGTTCCTTTCTTCTGCCTATCATGGCAAGGAGGAAAGCCATGCTGCTAATTATAGTAGTTGAAAATTTTAACACAGCAGGAGATATCCAAACACCACATCCTCTTTTATTAAAAAAAATAATTACCTGGTTTCTTGTTAAGTTAGGATGTCTTTGTTGTAGGCTGGCACCAATCATGTCGAAGTATTGTATGTTTATTGTAGTAGCTTAGCAAGCTGCCTCTGGGAGAGGCTACCACATGCACAGTATCTGATTTTAAAACTTTATTACCTTGATTGTCAGTGATTAGAGAAAATTGTGAACTGCTTGTCACATTTAAGTATTAAAATTGAAAACATGTTTGAAGAGCAGAAACATATACACAAACCTCAATATTGAAGTATATTCTTCTAAACCTCTTAACATTAAACATGCCTGACTATATTAAATTGCATTAACATTATCATAAATCACATACCTATTTTTGACTTAGTGATTATATTAGAAACAGAAGGAGTATGCTGTTTATTTCAACTACATTGAGTGGTAACCGTTTAACCTGTTTTAGATCGATTGTAAAGACCTAGCCACCTTGACCAAAAGAATCAGTTTATACTACTTTTCAAACATCGGTATATTTTTAACTTTAATGGTTTTTACTTTCTTCTTTTCTGGTGTGGGAAACTGTAATATTATGTGTTCTATTTGGAGAATCACTGACCAGAAACTATTCAAAGGTGAATTTTAGTTATTGCTACCTAGAGATACTTTTGTTATGTTCAGAAGCGTTTTGTCCATAACACCCTTGAGTGTCTTTATATTGTTTAAATTCTACACTCAGATAGGCAACAATAAAAGACTGCTATGAACTATTTTTACTGCTGCAACCTGTGATAGGACAATACAGCAAAATTGCAATATCATACTGTCCTTTACATGTGAAGCAAGCTTTACTGAGTACCCATTATGCTTTGGATTGAAAATGCTACACAGTGGCTTGTATGTTAAAGACCTGATTGCCATCCTACATTGCTAATTTGGGATGTAGGACGCCCTAACAGGGAAGAAAGTGCAGAGTTGGATGAAGTTAGGTATGTGCTCTTGGAGACATTATGAAGACTCTCTATCCCTGTCTCTCTCCTTCCCACTCTCTATCCCTCCTTATTCACCCCTGTCCTCCTTTCTTGTTACTCACTGTTCTTGATATCTTCGTGATAATGTGTAGTCTCACTGAAGGAGCTCCAAACACAATGATTTTTCTCTTCTATTAAGCTGGTTTTTCTGAAATCTTGTGATAGTGATGAAAAGTTGATTATGTTACTTACACATCTTGGACTTTCTTTTAAAGATAATTTCTATTTATTACCTTCAATATATTATTTTCGTTGAGCCTGAGATTTTTAATCTCTAAAAGTAGATAAGCTTATTTTGATCACATTTAAAATTTGCAAAGGAAAAACAAAAACACCTTAATTTCAAAGGATGAGATGAACATTTGTGAAGACCCGTTTTAGAGATTTTATGATTCAAGGACTGTGGGTGCATACACATTGCCATACAAACACAGTTTCTTGAGTAAAGCCTTTTTGTTTTTGTTGTTTGTTTTGATGAACCAAACGGTGACCTTTTATAAAAGACTTTCTCACCACCTAGATAGACCCCACCTCCCTTTAAAAAGGGAAAAACAAAGAAACAAAAACAGCAAAACATCTAATTAATAGTGATTGTTCACTGGCATAGCACCTTTCAAAGACCTTCTGTTGAGTTTCAGTTCTCAGTGATACAGATGCATTCTTTCTTTGGGTATAGCTGCTATGATGATGCTTAAGCTTGGATTTGACTAATGGAATCTTGGTGTAATATAGGCCGTGATTCTGTATGTAACTTTTGAACTCTAAATTATTAAGTATGGCAGAGCTTATCTTAACTACTGTGTGATATGGCTTGATTTTCCTACAATATATAAGAGCAAAATATCAGTTTCAGACACTTGATGTTGGCTGTCATGGAGGTCAGCGGTAATATAGGCATGCATATTTATTATGCATACACATACGTGGGTTCCTGTTATTAAGGTTGAAGTCTGGCATTTCTGGATAGTCTCTGAGCTTGGTATTATGTGATGGACTTTCTTTCTTACTAGGGTTTCTTCTCCACCTGATCTAGGGAACCCCAGATCTCCTAAGGAGCATCACATGGCCTTAAGGGGAGATTACAAACCCAACCTGATAAGAAACCTGTTCAGCAAGCACCTGAGGATTCTCAGAAATACTCATTCTATGCTAATGAGATGTCTTGATGTCTTGGTTTTCAACCAATGACCTTTAAATATACTCGGAATTCTTCTCCCACCCATAAGATAATTAAGTGCTAATTTCCCCCTCTTATTACAGTGCCGTTTTGTTACATGCAAATCAAGTATCTCTGGCACCACCAGACCCAGTGACTCAAACACTTTGAACCTCAAATCTCCTTCCACTGCCGAAGGGTTATAAATCCCCAATTTAAGAAATAAACTATCTTTTACTCCACTCCTCCACCATGAATGCCTGAGACTTGTCATTTATTCGGCAAAAGGACAGGCTCCTTGAAGAATCACCACTGAATGCCACAAGCTTGGCTGCCACTGAAGCAGCCACTGCCTAGAAGAGATTCTGGACTGCCCAGGGCTTGACTGCCAGTTAGTCAGCCAGGTGTTGCTGGCTGCCTTGAGCTTCCGATGTTAACTGGTGTGCAGAACTGCCCCAACAGTCATTGACCTGTACCTCACTGAACCAGCCTTCCTTTAATACAGTAGCTTAACCAAAGGGCTGTAATAATGAGGCTTTTGAAACACCTTCCGGTACCAGCAACCTCATTTTAGAAGAGCTGTTACACCTAGTGGCAAAACTCATTGCCACCTCCCCGGGTGAGATGGGGAGCCTCAACTAGCACATGACAGCTCTAATTGTTCTTGATAGAAACTAAACCTTTGATTCTGGGGTTCTTCTGTTCCCCTGCAGAAGCAAACAGTGCCTGGAACAGCCTGTATCTGTTACAAATACACACACACACACACACACACACACACACACACACACACACATATATATATAAATGTATATATACATATGTATATGTGTATATGTAATAAATACTATTGCAGAGAAATGTGTAGAATTCTCAAGTTTCAGGTTGGCTAGGAGTTCAAAATGTAGCCCAGGATGAGCTGAGTTTTGGAGAAACCATCTCAGTCTCAGTCTCTGGATGGCTGGGATTATAGCCATTAGCCACTAAACTCATCTCAGAAAATATCTTCTGAAAACAAGTATAAGAATAATACAGCAATATATGGAATATATTGACATGGTTAAATATAATAATAATTTCAATAAGTATTGCAAAAGATCACATTGCATTATAAATGTATAAAACCGAGAGAGAGAAACAGAGAAAAAGGAAGAGGTTAGACGCAAACAACTTTCTTACTATCTCTATCACAAGTGTGAGTAGTATACTTCTATATTCGATTCAATTTTATCACCTAGGAAATGCAAGTAATATCCAACTCACAAAGTAAAATGTAGACCATGTACCAGATTCAACAGAATGACTGAACATAGTAGTACCTAATTTTATAAATTAAATCAAAGAAAGGGAGAAGTTGTGGGAATGTAAACTTGTCCAACCACCTTGGAAATCAATCTGGTGCTTTCTCAGACAATGAGGAATCGGGCTTCCTCAGGATCCAGCTATACCACCCCTAGTTATATATCCAAAAGATGCTCAAGCACACAACAAGGACATTTGCTCAACCATGTTTCTAGCAGCTTTATTCATAAAGGCCAGAACCTGAAAACAACCCACATGTCCATCAACAGAGGAATGGATACAGAAATTGTGGTACTTTTATACAGCAATTAAATATTACTCAGCAATTAAAAACAAGGAAATCATGAAATTTGCAGACAAATGGTGAAATCTAGAAAAGATCATTCTGAGTAAGGTATCCCAGAAGGAGAAACACACATGATATATATTCATTTATAAAGATCTATAAGATATGATAAACATAATGAAATCTATACAACTAAAGAATATAAACAAGAAAGAGAACAAGGGTAACATGATCTATCCTCACTTAGAAAGACAAATGGGATGGACATTGAATGTAGGAGAAAACAATTAACAGGACAGGAGCCTATCACAGAGGGCCTCTGAAACAATCTACCTAGCAGTGTATCAAAGCAGATACTGAGACTCATAACCAAATCTTTGGCAGAGTCCAAGGAATCATATGAAGGAAGGGGGAGTTAGTATGACCTGGAGAGGACAGGAGCTCCACAAGGACCAAATATATCTGGGCACAGGGCTCTTTTCTGAGACTGTTTCTCCAACCAGGGACCGTGTATGGATATAATCTCAAACCCCTGCTTGGATGTAGCCCATGGTAGCTCAATATCCAAGTGGGTACCCTAGTAAGGGGAATAGGGACTATATCTGACATGAACTCAATGGCTGGCTCCTTGACATTTCCCCAGCACCCAATGGAGGAGCGGCCCTGCTAGGCCACAGAGGAGGACTTTACAGCCAGTCCTGAAGATACCTGATAAGCTAGAGTCAGATGGAAGGGGAGGAGCACCTTCCCTATAGGTGGACTTGAAAAGGGGCAGGGAGAAGATTAGGGAGGGAGGGTGGTATTGGGAGGGAAAGAGGGAGAGGGATACAGCTGGGACACAAAGTTAAAAAACTGTAACTACTATTAAAAAAATAAAAAAAATTTAAAAAAAAGAAAGGGAAAAGTTACCAAGTTGAAAAGCAAAGCGTTTTTTGTTCTTCTATTAGCAGCACTAATTCATTTACCAACTTAAGACATTCATTTTCAACAAATCAAACACTATTCTTAGAGAATTTTTACATTTTCCTGTATGGGGGAAGTTCTCTGTTGGGTAATCATCAGCACTACAGAGACAAGAAGAACCATGGCACTAATACCTAGAATTAGAAATAGATTAACTATTAAAACCCACATAAAAGTGACCATCATGATGTCAATAAATTTGTCCTGCATGAAAGTAGATGATACCCTAAATTGTTAATTTATAATTGTTGAAATAAGGAGAATTTTGAAGGGAAATTATTCTTGTGACATGATTAGTCATTTAAGTTATTCCAAAAACTTCATTTAAAAATAATTTACTACTCTCGTATTTTTGAGCAAATCTTAAATTATAAAATGTCAAAATTATGTATTGTAGAAGTAAACTCACCATTATTTAAATGTTATAGCTATTTATGCTTTTTTTCTCTATGTTAAATCTCTTTTCATGTGTCAGTTAACAGTATAAAAGTCCACTCTTATTCATAGTAAGAATTTTGTGTTATATACAAATGTGTGCTGTGATGGTTCATTTCAGTTGTCAACCTTATTGGAACATGAATCATCAAGGACAATAATAAAGCAGATTTTGGGTGGGTATATGTGGGCTTCTCCGGAGAAATTAACTAAGGAGGATTGTCTCTTGGTATGGGGTTTTGGTTAAATAAAAAGAAAAAAATAAATAAAGCCTGCTGAGCATTATAATTGCCCAACCTGAGAGATTCAAGAAGGTGGGGCCAACCACACAGGGTATCTGAATAGTAGCTCAGCAGTGAGAACAGGGTGACCAGCAGATCATACTGTGGACCCCACAACTCCAATGTCTCTGTTTCTGAGGTGAGAGGAAAATCCACGGGGTTACTCGAAGGTCTATCAACTGGCCACCCGGCTAAAACCCTGAAATTCCACCTCACACCCATCAGAATGGCTAAGATCAAAAACTCAAGGGATGACACATGCTGGAGAGGTTGTGGAGAAAGGTGGGAATGTTGCTGGTGGGAATGTAAACTTGTACAACCACTTTGAAAATCAATCAGGTGTTATCTTAGAAAATTAGGAATAATGCTTCCTCAACATCCAGCTATACCACTCCAGGGCATATATCTGAAAGATGCTAAACCACACAAGAAGGACGTTTTCTCAACTATGTTCATAATAGCTTATTCACAATAGCCAGAATCTGGAAACAACCTAGATGACCCTCAACTGAAGAATGGATACAGAAATTTTGGTACATTTACACAATGGGATATTACCCAGCATTTTATTTTTTTATTTTTTTTAATTTATTGTCTATTTTATTGGAATCAGGAAATCAAACACAGAGATACAAAAATAGCCCATAAATGTACAGATATAGATACTATCTGATCTGCTGGCTGAATAAAATAGATGTAATAAATGGGTCCAGAAGTAATGACTTTTATCAATTAACCCTTGAATGTGGTCTTTTATGTTCCATCTATTCTTTTTTTTTCTTTTTCTTTTTTTTTTTTTTCAATGCAGTTTATTCAGGAACCTTGAACAATCCTCGGACCCTGGGGAAAGCCAGCCCACAGCTTAAATAGCCTCTGGGTAGCCAACCCAGGCGTGCCACGTGGGCAATGCAGATAGGTCCACATACATGGAAGCAAGCCAGATCCTCAGCCTTAGCCAAATGTGGAATTGTTCGTGACAGAGAGCACTCACCATCGGGAAGGTGGAAGGCATTTTAAAACAAGGAAATCATAAAATTTGCTGGCAAATGGATGGTATAGAAAAGATCATGCTGAGTGAGCTAACCCAGAAGCAGAAAGACACATATGGTAAATATTCTCACTTATAAGTGAATATTAGCAGTATAATATAGGATAAACATACTAAACTCTAAGATGCTAAACAACAAGGAGGACCCTAAGGAAGAGGCTAAAAACTCACTCAGATAGGCAAACAGGATAGACATCAGAAATAGAAGACAAGGAGCATGACAGGAGCCTTCCACAGGGGTCTCTGAAAGAATACCCATCAGGGTATCAAAGGAGATACTGAGACTCATAGCCAAACTTTGGGCAGAGTGCAGGAAACCTTATGGAATAAGAGGGAGATCTAAAGACTTGGAGAAAACATGAACTCAACAAGGAGAGCAACAGAGCCAAAAAAAAATCCCTGGGCTCAGAGGGTCCTGCAGACACCAATACTCCAACCAAAGACCATTCATGGAGAGGACCTAGACCCCCTGTTCAGAGGAAGCCCATAGATGCTCAGTCTCCACGTGGGGATCCTAGTAAGGTGAGCAGGAGCTGTCTCTGACATGAACTCAGTGGCTGGCTCTTAGATCACCTCCCATTGTGGGTGCAGCCTTGCCAGGCCACAGAGGAGGAGGATGCAACCAGCCCTGAAGAGACCTGATAGGCTAAAGTAAGATAAAAGGGGAGGAGGTCCTCCCCTATGAGTGGACTAAGGAAGGAGTAGAAAGAGAGAAGAGGGAGAATGGTTGGGACTGGGAGGAGATGAAAGAGGGGGCTACAGCTGGGATACAAAGTCAATAAATTGCAATGTATGAATAGATAGATAGATAGATAGATAGATAGATAGATAGTAGATAGATAGATAATACATCAGTTTTAAAAGGTTTCCATTTCGCTCTTTGACATCCTCCTCCCACCCAAGGGAGGAGCAGTCCTGCCAGGCCACAGAGGAGGACTTTGCAGCCAGGCCTGAAGATACCTGATAAGCCAGGGTCAGATGAAAGGGGAGGAGGTCCTGAGAGAAGATGAGGGAGGGTGGAATTGGGAGGGAATGAGGGCGCGGGATACAGCTGGGATACAAAGTTAATAAACTGTAACTAATATTAAAAAACAGAAATTTTATAATAAAAAAGGTTCCCATCTCTGGTTCCTGATCCATTCATATGTGAGCAAGCCTTGGTAGCCTCTATACATTCCTCATTCATTGCCTTTGCATTGCTTGCCTGCATCTTTTTCAGACCTTTCTTGTGCTTCTTGGCAATGTGCTTGTTTGTCAGAACTTGTACTCAGTGTCCTGAAGAAATGGATCTTTATGCCCTGGTTTCTTGATGCTATTTCTTTGCCATTTGTGGGCCTGGTTATGTGTGTTGTGGCTCCTGGATGGTCATGTCATAACCCATGGGTCCTGCAGTGCCTGAGGCCAGAAAAGAATTTTAACAATTTTTAACGTGGTTTTACATGTTATGCAGTCACACTGTGAAATTTGTTTCAAATTTGTTACTGCTTTTGTAGGGAATAAAATGATTCTATATTCAGTGCAATGAAGGTACGTTCTAGCATGTAGGAGGCACTCTTAAATGCTACTTTTTGCTTTTGCCTTTTCCTCAATTTATATTTGTGGTTGGTTTGAATGAGAATGCCACATAGGTTCAAATATTTGAATGTTCTGTCCCCCGTTGGTAGAACTGTTTAGGAAGGATTAGGCAGTGTGGCCTTATTGGAGGCGATGTATTACTAGTGGTAAGTTCTGAGGTTTAGAAAGGTGATTCTGTTCCCCCCTCTCTCTTTCTGGCTCATCATTATCTCAACATGTAAATTCTAAGCTATTACATCAACACAGCGCCTGCCTGACTACTGCCACATTTGCAGCCATGGTGGTCATGTACTCTAACCCTCTGGAACTGTAAACTCCAATAAATTTATAAGTTGCCTCGGTTACATTGCCAATTCATAGCAAAGGAAAGGTAATCAAGATCATAGCAAAAGTCCAAATTATATTTCATCCCCAAAAAGTATAGTCCTAATAACTATTGAGATAAAATTAAATTTTATTCATAAGTAACTACCACCATTTATGAATATATTACCTAACAAGTTAAAATTGGAAACATGTTACTGTCTGGTTTACTTCATCCTGATTATTCTTTGCTTCTTTTGTTAGGAACTCTCAGACTGCTGAGTGTTGTATGATGATAGATAAGTGAGGGCAAAACCTTGTTAACTTTTTCAGTGGAAGAAGGACATATTTTCACTCAGATATAATGGCAGAATAGTTGTCATTTTTTTATGTCTTTACAAGATGAAAAAAATGTTTAAATTAATCTATGAAATTAGATATTAGACTAAAACACCATTAATACATGTGTATACATATATTCATATATGCATATATACACATATTCTAATGGTAAACTTATATTTAATATCCTTCTTATAAAATGCCTATTAATGAAAATTAAATAGCAATCTATTGGTTGGTTTCTGCTTGCTTGGTAATCTAAATCCTGACCTTGGGTATATCTCAAATGAGAAGCATTCCCTTTTCCTTCCCCATAATAATAAACACTTTACTACCATAACACAATTTATGGAGAGAAGCATTGCTGTGCAAATGCTGAACCTATTCTGCACATTGTCTGAATGTCAATGTTGATAGGAAATTATCATAGTCAGTGAGTCACACACATAAGGTCTATCATCTATCACTTAATTCTTTTCTTCTAAGGTAACCTAAAGGCACTATAATTTTACAGAGAGACCAACTTGTCTGAAAACAGAGGCTATTAATCTCTCTCATAACAGGCTGCTGAATCATTCTCATTCATTCTGTCATTGTCACTTTACAACTGAGTTTCAGACAAGTTTTGCAGGAATAAGATGTATAAACATTTGAAGTCCTGAGTGTGCCTAATTATGTCTTTAGTTTGTATTTGCTTAAGGCTTTTATGTTGCAGTAATCCCTTCGTCAGTTTCTTCCATCTTTCACTGTGTCATATTTGGCTGGCGCTAGAGCTACACCATTGCAAAGCTGTTAAGTCTCTCCTCAACATGAATAATCGGATTTTTTGGTGAAATATGTAGAAGAAATTATTGATCAAAGACAGACAAAATGATATCATTATAAACACTGTGCTGCAGTAAACATAGTTATATTTTAGGATAATTTTTGTTTTCTGAAATCTAACACCATTTCTACTTTCAGATGAGGAACTGAACACCTGCTTTTCTAAGTAATTCCTGGAGATAGGCACTATTTCCTCATTTTCACTCTTCATAATGATTCACAAACTTATCCTGTTTATATTCATGTCTGTTCATGATGTACTGCATGTCAGTGTTTCTAGTTAACAAAGTCATATATTTTTTTGGCATATTAATTTTACAATAATTTCAAAACTTGGGAAACTATATTGACCATCAAATGACTTTTCTTTCTATGAGGATTGACTATGAGCTCATGTTAAGCTAAAAAAGTCTTTGTGCTGTACTTTTTATAAAATTAAATATATTAAATATATATTTCAAAATATACTCATATATATATATATATATGAATTTTAATCCAGTGACTTGGCTACTCTAGCAAGAAAATATATCCAAAGACCTAGTTCTGTATGCTCCAGCTGGAATACAGACATGCTGTAAGAGTACATCTTTAATCCCTCTGGATGGGATACACAGTCTTAATCCCTCTGCTGGAATATAGACAAGACCCAGCTTTAATACCTCTGGATGGAATTCAGTACACACCTTTGATCCCAAGCAATCACATCTAATTGAGCAACAGACAAAGTGATGAATCAGAGAAACATTGGATAGAATGCATCAGACACAGGACACCCCCAACTCTCATGAGAACAAACAGGAAAGAAAAGTTACTTTAGAGCAGCACACAGAGAGAGAGAGAGAGCAGCAGAGCTTGTGGAGACAGCACAGTCGAGTTCTGGAGTACGGTTCGGTGCAGTTCAATTGAGTTCAGTTGAATTCGTGGCGTTCAGAGTCAGTTTTTTTAAAATTTGATTTATTTATGTTTATTAATTACAATTTATTCACTTTGTATCCCAGGTGTAGCCTCCTCCCTCATCCCCTTCCAATCCCACCCTCCCTTCCTCCTCTCCTCCCATGCCCCATCTTCAGTCCACTGATGGGGAGGTCCTCTTCCCCTTCCATCTGATCATAGACTGTCAGGTCTCATCAGGAGTGGCTGTATTGTCTTCCTCTGTGGCCTGGTAAGTTTTTACAAGTAGAGTAATTCACTGAAAAACAGAGAGAAGCCTGTCTGAATCCATCAGCTTGTAGAAGAGTTTTGAGCCAGAGAGCTGAGTTAAACCAGCTAGCCAGAGTTCAGAAAGGGTGAATTTTTTCGGCACTAAGTCTCAGAGGTTGAAAATATTATAGGCCCAAATTAGCAGATGGAGGCTGGTAGCTGAATCCTTCATGGTCTACACTTGCAGAAGATTAGACTGTGTGCAGGATAAAAGCCTCCAGGCCGAGGCCTAATGATAGTTAGATAGAAAACCCCTGGGCTCTAGCACAAGGCATGTATTAATAAGGCTTTGGTATGAGTCTCATCTCCTCTCCTCTTCTGAGAAAATAAAAACAATATTTGTGTGTGTGTGTGTGTATTTAGAAAAGTTGTAAGAATAATGAAATTGCCATATTATTAGCATTATATTAATATGGAATATTTTTTCACAAGTAATAATTCAATGACATCCTGTTACTTAAAGAGCATCACTCCTTCATAGTCGTTCTTTGATCATATTTAACATATCAGGTTGCTTAGTCATTATATCTCCCTCTTTTAGGAAGGTTCTCTGAGTTTTTCTCAGCTTGAGGATTTGGAAAGATTTGAGAGAAACTGGGCAGCTTTAATTTCAGTATGCTTTAATGGGGATTCCACATGGATGTGAAGTTTTATTAATTTTTGTGAATTTTACCTATATATTTGGGTCATTTCTGCCCAATATATAACCATTTTAACTTCATGATCCACTTCCCACCTGAAAATTCCCACCCATGTTCATATTTTCATTTTGTTCTTTAATACCCCACTGAGTCCAATTTATGTTGCATATATATGCAGAGAAGTGGAGCCATCCGCAGAGAGCAGTAAATCTACAAAGAAAGACATCCCTAAAAAAAAAAAAAAATACACTCCCTTCCTCACCATGCAGCTATCAACTTTCAACAGCAGCCAAGGTGAGGAATCATGTGCTCTTCCCTCTCTACACTATAATGTTAATTTGATTGATTTTGTACAGACTTTGAGTAGTCAGATTCAATAATTCTAAGTCATGAATCCAACTCTCCTAAAATGTCCAGAAGACATGGTCTCATTCTAGTTATTCTCAATATCTGGATCTTACAATCTCCCAGCCCCCTATTTTTTTGATATTTTCTGAATTTCCATGGATATAGATGTCCAAGTCATGAATCCAGGACTCTATAGACAATTATTATCAGTATTTTAACAGATATGAGCTTATGTATTAACTTAGTTCCAGTATATGAAGAGGCTTACATTATGAAGACTAAGAGAAACCTTAATCTATGGAATATATACATTATCTAATATATATATATTAGTATTGCTGCAAAGAAACACCATCACCAAGACAACTATTATGAAGAAAAAAATGTAATTTGGGCTGATCTAAAGTACAGAAATTTAGTTCATTATTGTCATGGTGGCAGACATAGTGCTGGAGAAGTAGATAAGAATTCTTCACCTGAAAAAAAAAAAAAGAATTCTTCACCTGGATTCTCAGGTAGCTGGAAGAGACTGTGATACTCTTAGCCTGGATTGAGATTCTAAACCATCAAAGCCTGCCACCAGTGACACACTTTCTCCATTGAGACCACACTTACTCCTCCTAGACCACACCTCCAAAATCTCACATCTATGAACTTATGTGGGACATTTTTTATTCAAATCACACACACATATTTATGTATGTATGTATGCATCATATCTTTGCAGGCTGGTCATCATTGGAATTTAAAACTTTGATGACTTCTTTTCCCTGGAAGCCTAATTAACACCTTCCCTGGGTACTATGGAAGCTCTTCAGTAAGGATGTAGACTCCAAGTATGTAGAAGCTTGATCTCTCAATGCCCTCTGACTAATAAGTGTGTTATTTCAAGCAATCCATGTTCTTGACATTAAGTTCTGGTTGTCAAAATAGAACAATACCAACCACCTATATTGCTTTAGGGTTATCTGGTTCTTCACTGAGCAACCACTGAAGTATATCTATCCCATATCTTGCTCTGCATTTTTTATTTGACAGTCTATGTCTTCTGGAAGGATCAATGTTTGTCTCCTCATGAACAGGACTTATTCGTTTGCAGCAAATGACGATAGTGATTAAGCATCATTACTCTCCATCACTCATACCTCTTGATGTGAATGTGCGTAGAGACCTTGAAAATAGAAGTGGGCCCTTTTGAGCTGTTCATAAAGATGCTCTACAAAGAAAGAAGTGAGACAGTAATCAACCAGAAATAAATGTGTTCCCTTAAGTCAACCAAAAATAAATGTTTTTTGAAATATATTGTTGCAATAGGGAAACAAATGTCATGAGAATAATCAACCATATTTAGAATAGATTTAAGGCCCACTTTATAAGGTAGAACCCACATGTGACATTGCTAAAATGGTCAGCTTCCTTACAATATTAGGCCATAGGCCTAGAGGAAAACATACTACTATTGTTCTGCTAAAAGAACACAACAATAAAATCACTCCTAATGATATATTGCTATATCCATACATTAACCACATAGTTCAATCTTCATCATAGAAGCTTATTTTTATAGAACATGATAACTAACAAAGAGATCCACAACTGGAAAATGCAGCGACTGAAAGTTTTAGGGGCACTCAACCCTAAATAGGGTGTCTTCATCAACCTCTCCGCTCAAGGCTCACAGAGATTGAAAGATTTTGTGAGCCAGACGTTGTGGATGACTCCAAGAAACAGTGACTTCCAGAAACAACAGGAATGACAAACATATGAACTTATAGATACTGTAACACTATGCAGAGATCTACAGAGTTCTAAGCCAGGTGGAGTCTCATCAGCTATGAGATCTGGACATTGGGACAATCCCAGATTTAGAAGCTATTTGCATTAACATATTCTGGGAAATGAACAATTATTTTTGTACAATGCAATGTCACTGGCTAACCTCCCGGACATTCTGAGTAGATGGCCAAACGAAGACAAACTCCATGGTTTTATTGTGGGCCTTTTGTTTTGTGTTAATATTTTGTTGTGGGTTTTTTTTTGTTGTGTTTTGTTTTGTTTTGTTTTTTGTTTGTTTGTTGGTTGGTTGGTTGGTTTGGTTTTTGGTTTTATTTCTTGACAGGGTTTTTCTGTGTAGCCTTGCTGTCTGTTACTTGTTTTGTAGACCAGGTTGGCTTCAAACTCACAAATATCTGCCTGCCTCTGCTTCCAACATTTTTGTTTTATTGCATTTTGTTTGTTTTTTTCTTAAGTGAAAGACAGAAATATAGTGAGAACACGAAGTTGGTTGGGTAGGAAGAATCTGGGAGAGTTTGAGGATGGGTAAAGTATCTTAAAATACATATTGTGTAAAAAAAAAACATTTTATATTATTTTTAAATGCCACAGAGACTCCTGTTTTATGTAAGCTAATAAAAATAAAAATAATTAATAAAATATATTATTTGTATTAATCATCAAAGCACTAACACAAGAATATATATTTCTTTTGCTGTAAATGTATATATTAGGGATTATTACTTGCAACTTGAGGTAGAGAGAACTAGGAAGAGTAAATACGGAGAAAACTTAGATTGGATTTGTTATATGAGAGAAGAGGAAATTTTTTTTTAGAATTGTTATTAATTATAATTTATTCACTTTGAATCCCAGCTGTATTCCCTTCCCTCATCTCCTCCTGCAGTCTCCATGGGCATTCCCTGGTAAGGGAGACAGGGGTAGTCTCTGGCATGAATTCTGTTGCCTGCTCTTTAATCTCTTCCTACTGGCCTGGTGGCCTTACTAGGCCATAGAGAAAGAAGATTCAGACAGCCTGATGAGACCTGATTGGCTAGGAGAAGAATAAATTAAAAAAAAAGTGATACATGATCACTTAAGAGAATTTAAAATTGCACAAATATCCAAAGAAAAATTACAAATATCATTTTTCTAAGAAAAATATAATGAATATTTTAATATTTTTCTTTAAATGTATGAAATAAAAATGATAACATTGAAAAAATAAAGTTAGTGATGTATTTTGAATTTTTTTTTTAGGCATTCAAAACCAGATTTAAAAAAATACAGAGAATCCTATCATCCCAAATAATAGTAAGTTACCTTTCACCATTCAGTTCTCCCTAATAGGTGCCCTGTTTTTTTCAGGATGTTTAATGGCAGATGTATATTTTGGTGAGTACGTGTGTTGTAATATAAACCTGTAGTCTTTTTTATTGCAAATAATAGGTCTAAAGCCATAACAGTTCAATGTCAATTGAAGTCAATCTTCACTAAGTGATATCTAAGCTGATGTAAATTAAAAACAAAACTAAGAGACCTGCTGAAGAAATGATCACCATGTGTTGTGGCAGCTAACTCAGATTATCTCGGTTGTTGCATCTTGGGTGCTTTAGTATTTATTTTATCTGAATTGTAAATTTCTATGCTGCTTATTCCCTAATTTGACTAATATAACAAATCCCCCCTTATTAAATATGCATTAGCACAAATTTTTACACCACACCTACAAACAGAGACGGACACACAGAGAGATTTGGGATATTCAAATACATATGGATATACATATACATGTATATAGAAAAAATTTACATATATGCTTATATATGTCTTTGTGTGTATATATAATGTTATATCTTCTGAAGCAAGTATTCCATCTGTTGCTGATAAATAGGATGCAGTATTCATATAGAGGCAAAGTAACATAACATCATGTTAAATATCTGTGATGATTTTCCTAATTGAATATAGATAGATAGATAGATAGATAGATAGATAGATCACCACTTAGAATTTTTAATCTGTACCAGTCATGAAACAAACATTTTCTATAAGAATATATACATGAGCAAGAAGACATAGTATGTCATGCATTATTATTAATACATTTCAAGGAATTTTTCTTCCACTCTTACAAAATTGCAAGAAACTAAATGATTTTGTTTAGAATATTTATTCCATATTTTATTTTATGCATATAATTGTAAAGAGTGCATGTGCTTATGTCCGAGCATGCCAGATAGAGAGCTGGGTCCCTGAAACTGTATTTAAAGATGTTTTTAAGCCTCTATGTGGTTGTTGAGAACTAACCTGTCTTCTATATGAACAATGTAGTGGTTTGAAAGAGAACCATCCCCATAGGCTTATATATTTGAGTACTTTGTCACTAACTAGTAGAACTGTTTGGGAAGGACTGGAGAATATGGTCTTGTTAGGGATGTGTGTCTCTGATGAATGACTCAGACCCACACCATTCCTTGCTAGCTCTCTCTTTTTCCTCCTGTTTGAAAATAAGATTATATGCTCTTCATATTGTTCTAGCATCATTTCTGCTGCCTGCTGCCTCCTGCTGTGGTCCTGCCATGATGATCATGAAATCAACTTTAGAAAATGTAAGTCCCCCCATAAATGCTTTCTTCTATAAATTGCCTAAGGCATGTATCTCTTCATAGTAATAGAAAAATATCTAAGACAAACAGCAAGTGCTCCTAAGTGTTGATCAACTCGCCAATCTCCAAACCACACCGTTTAAACAAAATATGTAACACCTATGTATCTATGGGTGTATATCCTTTTGTAATGCCCTGTATTATGCAGAGGCTGTGGCAGCTATTACTGTATATGTACTGTATACATTTTCTACTGATACAGTGGATTTCTTCACTGACGGTAGAGAAATATCACCTCGTAGTCTTAAAAATCTCGTTTCTGCCTATGCAGCTATGAACAGAAAATTCTGAATTGATGAAAAAAAAAAGCCTGGCAAAGTTAATGTCACAGTATTTGGCTTATCTCTTTGTGTTCTTCAGAACCTACCTAGCATAGTGACTCATTTTCTGTGCCTAATTCTTCCATAACAATCTCTTAAAATTATTTTCAGAAGAGTTAAATATATTACACTTATTACATATTATTTATTATAATGGGAATATTTAATTATTCTCATTGCACTTAAAAATTCCTATTTTCTTCCAAAATTTTTAACCTTTCTTCTTGTTACAGTCCAAATATACAATGCTGTCAGTTTTTTCTTAATAAATTCATATGGTTAGGACTATCAGTAATTATTACAACATATATTTAACTCAATTCCTAGAAACATTAATGTCATCTTTCTCAGTGCATAATGTAGTCACTGACACATACATGCTCATTAAGTTTCTTTAATTAAATGACTATAGTAAAAAAAAACAAGAGTCAAATTTTTAAGACATAAACGACTTCCTCTTAATTTGGAAACCTAAGGAAGTTCTGAAGTTCTTTTCTTCAAGGGAAGTTGCTGATAAGGGTGATGGTGGTGTGAAATACCTCTCTGTACTGTTCCAGATAGAATGTGGAAATCAGAAATGAACACAAGAAACAGCTGGTGTATAAAGTTGGACTTGGTCATTTGTAGAGGGAATGTTTCAAGCTCTTCTAACTCTCATTCAGAATGCCAGTTGTAAGCTTGCTTTTTTGATCACCTTCCCATGGGGGGAGGGGCTGCCTGGCCAGGCCACAGATGAAGAGGATGAGCTCAATCCTGATGCGACTTGATGTGCTGGGGTGGGTTGCTCCTCCCCTCCTTTCCTGAGGTGTAAGGTAGGGGGTATAGGGAGAAGAAGGAGGGAGGGTGGAGCCAGAAGGAAAGAGAGGAGGGGGCTACAATCACTCTGCAAAGTGAATAATTAAATTAATTAAAACCAAACAAAAAAGTGAAATGTCAGCTGGAGATCACTCTAGATCTTAAATGTTACTCAGTTTCTACTGAGGTTGGCTGGAATTTATTGGCTTTCAAAGGTTCTGTGTGACATATGACTTTCATTTTGGTGGATATTGGGTGATAGGAAATAGTAGAAAACATACAGTAAAATACTGTTAGAGGCAGTTTAAAGAACACTTTTCTTTCTGGTGACCCTCATTCTACCCAATTTTCATGAGCAGGTTCCAAGAGAATAACAATAATGATATTAAATCTTACTTACTATGGAAGATGATATTTCTTGGAGACTTAATAAAACTTAATAAAAAATTCAACATCCCAAAATCCTGAGTTTTAACTTCAAAACTTCTAAGTATAGATGGTTGCAGAAGATATCCTATGTTTTCATCAGTGGCTTCCCCTTACCTTTAAATGATAACTGGCATTTCAATTTTTGATCCATGAATTTCACAGTCATTTACAATCCTGACACCAAAGGCATTAAGCAATATGAGAGAAGACAAGACTGTTTCTGTGTTTTTTCCATTCCTTGTCATTTTAATGTATAGAAAGTTGTTGCTGGCATGGAGGCTATAAAGATGAAACAACAGATTTTTTTTTACTTATAGGAACAGCTGTTTGCAAGTGAATACACAAGTAAGCAAACAGCAAAATTAATCTGTATATAATATTTCATTTAGTATTTTTTTCAAATATAATCTATTGCTAGTTTATTTCTACCTGTACTCCTCGAAAGGTCCTGATCCCTTGTGCAAAGTGTTGATCTACCAGGAACTCGTAGCACTCTAGTGAAGTCTCAAAATGGATCTGAGGCTAAGGTGGTGACTGCTTCCCCCTTTACGGAAGTCTCCTAAGGTGACCTTGCTCCCTAACATCTCCCACATTTTCTTATATTTGCACCAACCTTATTGAATGTTATTGGTCTTGAGGTTAGCATAGGATGGCCTGGTTGACCCTTCAGTCATTTGAAGGCTGTTACAATGGACAATAAAGTTAGGTCTGCACCTTTGAGTCTGATCTCTAGTCTGATTGCTGGGATTTTGCATGGCTCTGTGGCCACTTAAGACCTTTCCCCTCAAGTTCCTGATCCCCACAGAAACTAGCTCAGACCTGGGAGAAATGTATGGGAAAAGAACCCCATAATACATGGAAAAAACATTTACTAAAGGACAGAAAAAAAAATGACTCTTAGTACCAACTCAGTTTACCAAGTAAGCAACTATACAGCCCAAGGGCAAGCAGGTAGAGGATGAGCAATGTCCCTGTGTCAAGAGGCACAGTTGAGAAGGCCTTATAGCCTTTATCTATAATGTTTCTCTGAAGACAATCAAATTAAATTTAAAACTCTATGGGCAACTGGGGAATTCTATGAACAGGTGTAATGGTCTTCCCCAAGGAAGAGCCTCCAACTGGCTATCCAATACAAAGTGATCAGCACTGGTGGATGTAGTATCATGAAGGTAACCTTCTACAGATTGAAAAGGGTACTTACCTATGGAGGAGTGTGTGCATGTGGGTGCGTGTGACAATTGTTTTTTTTAGTAATAAAAGACTTTAGAAGTATTATTTTGTTTTTACAATTTCTTCATTTTTAAATTAGCTTCAAAGTTTACAGGATATAACATAGGAAACACAGCTTCTGAATAATGTTGGTATACTAGTTCCTAAGTGGAATTCAGGGAAATTTCCAAAGGGATTATTTCATTTTAAATAATTCCCTGAATAAATTTTTTATTATTATCATTTATTACAATTTATTCAATTTGTATCCTGGCTGAGAGAAGATGGGTAGGATTGGAAGGAGACGAGGGAGGGAGACAATTTTTATTAAAAGACCATGAATTTGAGAAGGGAAAATGAATGCATAGGGAATGTTGTAGAGAGAAAAGAAAGGGGATAATTATGTAATTATATTATAGTTTCAAAAAAATAAAAGAAATAATAAAGAGTGGCTTAGTGCCTTGCATAAAGAAAAGAAAGGCTTGAGATAGCTAGTCATTCTAAAGTGCCATGTTTTTGTGCTAGGCACTAGGCCTCTCAGAAGAGGGTCATGGCAACCTAACTCTGGATCCTACACCTTTCCCTCTGAAATCTCACAGAACTGACTATTGTTCAAGTCAATGAGAAAGTGAATGCCTGAAGACAAGTAAAGAAGGGTGACAGTCACTTTGCTGTGAGCAAATATGTCTGGGCATTTGTTAAGCTGCAGATTTGAGCCTAAAGCAACCATTTATAGTTGCTTAACCATTTATAGTTAAGGATGATGGCATACCCATGTGAAAAGCGTAAAAGTTGGTAAGATCTGAGAACCACAAAACTTAAGTTTGTGGTAAACTGAATAAAGCATTTGAAGCTTCAGGATATATTTTATTAATATTTCCACTCCTGATAAAATTGCAGCCAACTACTTATCTGTTTTCTTATGAAACTGTCTTTGCTAATTTTTATCACAACCTGGAGCAGGCTATGAGTAAGACTTGGAAACAGGGTTCATTTATTTGTAAGTATGAAATTAGTGAGATACATTTCTTCTCTCGCGTATCAGTGACTTTTGGTTACTTTGCTCAATTAAATACTTAAGCATGACCACCACAGCAAAGAAGAGGAATTAACTAAAACACATAATATCATTAAGGACTACTGGACTGCATTAATACTTTATCTAGAAGTGTATTCCTCAATTTGTTATATTATATGGAATGATATGAGATAAATGTAATGAGGGTGAATATATTTTATTTTACAGCTACCATGTATTTAAATAATGAAATTAATTAAATTAATTAAATCCAAACAAAAAAGTTTAAAAATTTAATTAAGATCATTTTATTTTTAAAAACTGGAAGGAAAGTTTTAAGACAAAGATAATTCATTTAAATATTTATAACCTCACACACATTTTCTTTATATACTCTTATTTTCTTCCCCATTTTCTAATAATGGATTTTCATTTTGATTGGAGGAATTCTCTTAAGCTCCTGGTCATTAAAAATACAATCATGAGCTGATCTTGGTGAGGAACACATTTAATATCTGCAGTTTGGAGACAGATAGGTGTGTCTCTTCGAGTTCCAGGCCAGCCTGGTCTACATAGTGAGTTTGAGGCCAGCCAGGGCTATATAGTGAGGCAACTTCAAAGAAAGTAATAAAAGGAACAATTTTATATATGTATATATATACATATATATAATTATATATATGGTTTTGATTAACTCAATATTAAAGATTTAAGCTGTGTAGAAAATTAATTGTATATAGATATAATATTAATAGAAATAGATACATGAATTCGATACATGATTATAGGAAGAACTTTATTTGAAATTGGCTCTTCGTCTTTAAGCTCACGAAAATAAATTCATGATGATAATAAATTTGAACGTCACATGAATACTCCAGGAAATCATACCTACAAGTTAGCTTTAGAAGTACTTAGCAGTACGGAGAAATAATCAGAAAATAGGAATTAGTTTTACCGTCAGCCAACTTTCAAACCATTATCATATTTGCCATCAAATTCTTAGAACTTTTAGAACTTTCTTAACACTAAGTAGTTAGACTCTCAGGAGTTCCTTTTGGGAACTAAACTCAACACCGTTTGGGAAGAAAGGGGCTTTTCTAAGAAATAATAATAAAACAATTATATGTAAAGCAGAAAAATACTGTTTTGGCTTTAAAACTGTCCAGTGACTTTTTCACACACCTGGGAACCGAGATGGCTTCAATTACCCTTCCCGGGGCTGCATCTCGCACATCCCAGGGACAAAGGCCAGGAACTCCAAAAGGCTGGTATTCTTTCTCTGGCTTAGCCTGAGCATTTTGTTGAAGCTGCTTAAAGAATCAAGAATCAAATGAAAACTGACGTGGGTTTTATTTTGTAGGGAGGAACGGCTTAAGAGAAGCTTTGAACGGGCTGTAGCAGCCTTGTGTCAGAGCCTACGGTATGGGCATTACTAATTATTTATATCCTGCTGTTCAGCATGAAACAGGCTTGGCTGCCCTTACACCAGCTGCAGTCTCGCCACGTGCGTGCGGCGCCATGAACTTTATGTGGGAGCCCTCCTGAAGAGCTTTCAGGGGCAAGGGGCACTCCTAGCAGGTAGGATCATTGTCAGAAGAGCCTTTCTGGAGAGGCCGGGTGCGCCGGCAGTAATTAATGCAGGTGGTATTTTAGACAAGGGAGCTAATGAGCTTTGATATGCACGCAGGTGAGGGAGTGCTGAATCAGTAGAGCCATTAATGAACCTATGACAACCTAATTAGCTACAATTTAAAATCTATGGAATCTAATCAGAGGAGCTGCAAATCTGTGTATGAATGAGTCTTTCTAAATACTCCAATCTGTTGCTTAGTCACTGATTGATAGCAATTGCTTTTTTTCCCCCTCTATTGTGTATAGGAAAATGCCCAATTTTGCTCTGATAGGGGAGGACACAACATTGAAGTTAAATGCCTAAGATGTTTTAGCTGCTTAAGTTTAATCAGTAGCTGTCTAAAAAAATTTCAACACAAAATTAATTTTCAACTCTGAATATAGATGATTTAAAATATATCACCAGCTTCCTTATATATATTGAGTTGACAAAGATCATAGCTGCTCATCAACTCCAAATGTACCTCTGGGGAGTAAGCAAAGGCACTATAACACACAAATACATAAAACACATGTATTAACCCCTGATTTTAAAAAGGTTTTATTTATGCTGGTTATCAAAAATAATAGGGCAGCATATGTTTATTGAATACGTTAAGTAAAAGTTGTTTTCTGAGGTTAACACAATCTGTTAAACATTTTTTCAAAGTGCCTGAACTGAGTGCTGTATGAGAAAGTGAGACGGGTTTTATGAAGGTGTGCAGGGATCCTATTTTGTAGTGCCATTTGGTAATAACTGACGCATAAAAGGTACAAGCAGTTTTTCTACTTTGACATTTCACCCTTATACAGCACAATTCATCTGAGAACCTTAAAGAACTTTGTAGCCTCTGATTTATTGAGTCTTATAACACCAGTGGACGACAGGTCACTATGTCTATCCTCCTTTTACAGTCAGCTCAACTGAGTTCCATTTGTTGAAGGTCACAGGGGAGTCGCTGGAAGAACTATAAAAAGCAAAGCCAAAAGCCCAGAGTGCATGTCCCTTACCTTTTCTGGTTGATAAATGGTACATTTCACAATTCTGACATTTACACAAAATAATATGAAATAAAATCTACTTCTCTACATTTCTTATTTTTGAACATAAGTAGAAAAATATATCCATGAAATGTTAATATTCTAATTGTGAGTAACTTTTAAAGATGATACTTAGTGTTTTATGAGTTATGTTCCTTATACTGGTTTAAAACCAAGTGAAATGATTTAAAACATCTCTTTATTGCTATCAGTACAAATCTTCATAAGAAGTTTTTTGGGGTTTATTTTTTCAGGGGGTAGATTAACTGGAAAAAAGCTGAAACCTGCAACAAAGATGAAAATAGAAAAGTGTCTGTAGTTATATTGTAAAAGTAAGCAAATAAGAAAGAAAGTAAGTAAGTAATAAATGGAGGGAATAAGAAAGACAGGAGGAAAGTGAAAGAGATTAAATAAAGACAAAAGATGAGAAAGAAAAGATAGAACTATGAAGGGGGAAGTGTGGAGAGTGCACGAGATATATGAAAAGCAGAACTCAGAACAACTGTAAATAAAGCCACTAAAAGAAATTTACTGAGGCAGCTTCAAAATGGATGGATGCTGCTGACAGAGAAAAGATGCACAGGAGTTATAGAGCTCCGTAAATGCATTGTATTATTTAGTGGAAGCATTTGCTATCAAGAGAAAAAAAAGAACACAGATAATTTAAAATAGATAACAATGTAATTTAGTTTACATCCTACAATTTCTGAATATGCTCACTATTAGTTAACATGTGTTTTCCAATGGTGATTTCGAGGTATCTCATTTAACAGATATTGTCTCTGGCCTAATAAATAGCAATTACTTTCAAATTTGATAATATTTGTGCTTCTTGGCCTTTTTGAGAAGAACTAGTATAGCATTTGTTCTTCCCAGTTTAACATAGGACTTGTTCTCTATCTTTGAGGATAATATATTGAACAGAGCTTTTGATATTGAAGGGAGATTTCTCTGTTCACTCCATGCATTGATCCAGTGTTGCAGTTCTTCAAATTGTACACCTCTGAATGGGAATAAGACCTGATAAATATGAAGGTATACATTTTGTGATGTTTACCTTGAGTAAAGGGTTCTGAAGGATTATGTCCATTGATGTTTGCTCTTTTCTCCTCAGTGGGTTTATAGATGCCATTAAAAATTTTATCTGCAATAAGGCATACACTAATTCTACCCATTATGTATTAGTTTTATAAAATTATTTCTTGTATTTTTAAAGATTATAATATAATTACATTATTTCCACTTCCTTATTTTCCCTCCAAACTCTCCCATGAGTCCCTCCTTGCTCTCTCTCAAATTTATGTCCATTGTATATACATAGATATTTCTAAATAGATAAATTCAGTCTACTCAGTTTGCATATTCATTCATTTTTGAAGCCAATCATCCTCAAAACAATAGATTTTTTTTCTTGATTTTAATTGCTGAGTAGTATTCCATTGTGTAAATGTACCATAGTTTCTGTATCCATTCCTCAGTTCAGAGGCATCTAGGTTGTTTCCAAATTCTGACTATTACAAAAAAAGCTGCTATGAACATAGATGACCAAATGTCCTTGTTGTATGGTTGAGCATATTTTGGATATATGCCTAGGAGTGTTATTGCTGGATATTGGGGTAGTACTATTTCTAATTTTTCAGATTTATTTCAAGAGAGGTTGTACAAGTTTACATTCCCACCAGCAATGGAGGAGGGTTCCCCTTTCTCCACATCCTCTTCAGTATGTGTTGTCACTTGGGTTGTTGTTTGTTTGCTTGTTTTTTAATCTTAGTCATTCTGATGGTTGTAAGGTGGAATCTCAGTGTTGTTTTGATTTGCATTTAGATGGAACTAGAAAAGATCATCCTGAGTGAGGTAACCTAGAAGTAGAAAGACACACATGGTATATACTCACTAATAAGTGGATATTAGCCATATAATATGGGATAAACATACAAAAATCTATAGTTCTGAAGAAGCTAAACAACAAGGAGGACCCTAGGGAAGATGCTTAATCTTCATTCAAAAAGGCAAAAGGATGGACATTTGAAGTGGGAGAAGACAGGGAACGGGACACAGCCTACCACAGAAGGCCTCAGAAAGACTCTACCCAGCAGGGTATGGAAGCAGATGCTGAGACTTATAGCCAAATTTTGGGCAGAGTACAGGGAATCTTATGGAAGAAGAGGGAGATAGAAAGACCTAGAGGGGACAGGAGCTCTACAAGGAGACCAAAAGAACCAAAAATCTGGGCCCAGGGAGGCCTACAGAGACTGATGAATCAACCAAGGACTCTGCATGGAAAGGACCTAAATCCCCCTGCTCAGATGTAGCATATCTGCTACAGTCTTCATGGCGATTACTTAGTGAGGGAAGCACAGGCAATCTCTGACATGAACTCAGTTGCCTGCTCTTTGATCACCTCCCCCTGGTGGGGTCGCATTACTAGGCCAAAGAAAGAGGCTCCAGGAAGTCCTGATGAGACCTGATAGGCTAGGGTCAGATAGTAAGGGATGAGGACATCCCCTATCAGTGAACTAGGGAAGGGGGGGGGGGGAAGGAGGAAAGCTTGGACCAGGAGGAGATGAGGGAGGGGGATACAGCCAGGATACAAAGTGAATAAATTTTAGTTAATAATAATAAGAATAAGAATAAGAATAAGAATAAGAATAAAACAATAGTTTTCAACCCTTTGCTAATTAACAGTGTTTACAAACGTGCCCATTTTATTTTCTAAGAAGCCATAAGGTGCTGTATAAATTTGAGTATGTTGTATAAAACATAATTTTACAAGGCAGACATCTTAATAAAATTTTATCATAGTTTATCTTGCATTAGCAATATCAAGAAATCTCCATTCTGTTTGCATACACTCTGCTGTAATATAAAAGTAGAACTGATCTAACTTGGAATCAATGTTTTGTTGATTTATTATTATCCACAGATAGTATAAGAATGATGTATTTAAATTGCTGGTATTTATTGGAATATATATATATATATTATATGTACATATATAGCTAAAAGTGATCATACATGTAAGACCATACTTGATGTATATACATTTGATAATAAAAATTTTAAATGTTATAATCAGAAGGCTTCATTTAAAACATTGTAACTAAGTACTTTTATTATTTGTTTAATTTTGGTTTCACAATAAAAATAGATATGAACAGGTATAAATAATTATTTTGCACATCTAATTTTATGTATAGTAATATGATTTCAATTTATAACAATGAATATTTAAAATGAATGTAAATCTAACAGGTTATATAGTTTTTAAAGTTGTCAACCTGTTCTTAACATATGTGTGGCCTTATTTACAGCATCGTGAAGTAATTTTTGAGGGTCAATGAAGTGAAGGCCTATGCTCAAGACACAGGAGAAATAGCAGGTATAACTACAGTTGCTTTAGATCAGATTTCTTTTAAAAAATAATTAAAACAAAACCCCACAAAAAACAAGCCTGGCAGTGGTGTTGCACACATTTCATTCCAGCACTTGGGAGGCAGAGGCAGGTTCTTCTCTGTGAGTTCTAGGCCAGTTTGGTCTACAGAGTGAGTTCCATGACAGCCAGGGGTAAACAGAGAAACCCTGGCTCCAAAAACTAACAAACAAAAGACAACAAAAACCACTTACATAAACATTGTAAATGTGTCTCTTTCCATTCTCTATGCTAGTAATCCAAGGTCAGGGAGTCAATATGAATGTAAGGTCCTTGCTAATGGTCTTCTTCTTTCTCATCTTCATCAATTCTCAACCTCTTTATCTTTATCTTCTTCTCAAACTTCATTAATTCCAACATTAGTGAGCCTCATTTCCATCTTTAACTCTGATCACCCACCAACCCTTTAGGAGTAAGAACTTTCAAGTCTGACTATTAGAGGAATAATCTTTTATAGCATTATAACGGCTGTGGAGATGCATGCTCTCTCCAGTCAATGGGCATTGATTCGAAATCTCAGCAACCAAACGAAAAAGCCAGGCATAGCTCTCTGTGCTTGGAACTTCAGCTTTGAAGGATGCAGACAGAAAGAACTCAGAAGTTCACTGGCCAGCTTAAGTAGTAAACATCCAACCATGTGAGAGAACCGTGTCTCAAGACATCAAGGTAAAAAGCAAAAGAGTAAGACACTTCATATTTTGTCTGACCTCAGTAAGTGCATGGCCACATACTCCTGTGCACACTCCTGAGCACACATGCACATATATAATACACACAAGACAACCATATGTGCATATAGCAGATAGTGAAATATACTCATTTATTAAACTATAAATGAGTTCATAGGAAAATAATATACCCTCACACCTAATTAATGGATACAGAAATTGTGGTATATTTACACAATGGAATACTACTCAGCAATTAAAAACAAGGAAATCATGGAATTTGCAGGCAAATGGTGGGGTCTGGAAAGATCATCCTGAGTGAGGTATCCCAGAAGCAGAAAGACACACAGGGTCTATACTCACTTGTAAGTGGATACTAGACATATGATATAAGATAAACTTACACAAATCTGTACATCTAAAGAAACCAAGCAAGAAGGAGAACCCTGGAGAAGACGATCGATCATCACTTAGAAAGACAATCAGAATGGACATTGGAAGAGGGAGAAAACAGGAAACAGGACAGGAGCCAACCTCAGAAGGCCTCTGAAAGACTCTACCCAGCAGTGTATCAAAGACAGTAAGACCTGGAGAGGACACGAACTGCACAAGGAGAGCAACAGTACCAAAATATATGGGCACAGGGGTCTTTTTTAAATTTTAGATGTTCTTAAAAATGCATGGGTTAGGGAGATGGCTCAGAGGAAGTACAATCAAATCCTTGTCACTGTGTAGGACTTTAGGTGTTGCAGCTGTCTGTAACTTCAAAGCTGGAGGGTAAGGGGCCAAACATAGTTTCTCAGGTAGCACTGGCTTTGACTTAGCTAAAAGAATAAGCTTTAGGTTTGGAGAGATACCTTGTCTGAAAAAAAAAAAAAGGTAGATACAAATGATCTCTGTATGTCCATTATTGAGTAAGTAGCCAACCTTGATATTAATCAGAATATCACAAATTAATTAAATATTTCTGATAGAGCAGCTCACCATGAAGTGAAAGATATATGTGTGCCTGTATATATGTTTGTATATGTATTATTCATCTTAAGTGCTACTTTATAATACTCAGCAATGTACATGATTAGTATCCCAAGAGTTCCTGGCTGAAATGTTTAATATTACTTAACACACATTAAAAGACAAAAACGATCACCTTAAAATGATCATCAATAATTATTTCCAAATTAAGCAATGTTTCTTCAAATAACAAAGTAATTTTTTTTCTAAATGGAAAATATTTTGAATCAGGTTTTCTCCATTGTTTCTATTGTGAATAGATGTAAAAAAATACATGAAATGTGACTTCACATCTTTACACGTGTTGAGTATGCACTCTTATTGCTGCAGTGATATTGGCCAGTGACATCTCACCATTTTCCTTTGTCTGTAAGAGGGAACTAATACCATGAGTTAGGTGGCCATGCCCTCTCTCCTCATCCCTTTATAGATTCTTTATAAGGTAAAAATAAAGAAGTACAATAACTTATACAGAATAGATTTTGGTTGCTTTTCGCTTGTTTGCTTTATTAGATCTTTGTTTGGTTTTGGCTTTTTGAGACATGGTTTTACTGGAGAGCCCCAGCTGCCAGAGAACTTAGTATGTAGCACAGATATGCTTTGAACTTGGAGCAAATCTCTTGCTTCAGAGCCCTTAGTGTATTAATTACAGTCGTTTATGACCAAAATCAGTTTTAGAATATTAAAATTAAAAATTTGGTTTATAAAGACTTCAAAGTGCTTTGCCATGTGTAACTTATTTTCTCAACTCTGAAATAGAATGCTTTTTAGAAAATGTGTTTCTATTCATAATGTGGAATGTTTTGAAAGCAAATACTGAAAAAGTGAAGCCACACTCCAAGCCCAAGTAGATAAAGACTGGCCATGGAAATCTGCTTAATCCTTGGCCAAGTTCTTCTTTCTTTACAGGAGTTGTTAACATCTCCATTTCCTTAAATATGGTAGAGTTGATGATTAAAATGAAATAAGGACACAGTTGTAATTACCAAATAATAATAATAATAATGATAATAATGACATCTAAGTTTCCCCTTGCTGTGCAAAAGTATTTCTAAATTTTTCAGTTGACTCAGTATTTAACCCTGAAATATCAATTTGTTAATCAGACTTAGCAAAATATACTTAAAAAGAAAAAAAAATTTCCAAACTACTGAGGTCAGACATCATAGACATTATAAAATAGTTGATTAAACATATCTACATTTTCAAAGACTCAGCTATTTTGCCTGCCCCCTTCCCACCAAAAAGGAAAAAAAAAAAAAAAAAAAAAAGACGCTCAGGACATGCCAGACTGCTGCTGCATGGACTTTCTTTCCTTTTTTTATTTTTGCTTTGCTTGGATGTGAAGATATCGTGTGAGTGAGTGTCTCATACTGAGGAGTCAGCAATGAGGCTGCCGTTGAAAGAGCTATATTGAGCACTTTATTATCCTCATCTGAAAAGCAGAATCAGTGATTATGAACAACTTACAGGACAGCTGAAAGCAGTTAAATCATTTACTTGTAATACTCCCAAGATCTTAAAATGCTCCAATATATAAAACACATTCAGACGCTGCAGTTCTTTTACACTCAGACAGCCCTCTGGAATCTGCGGGAGCTTTTCATTTCATCCTTTTTCTCCCTATTCTGTTGGAAGACAAAAGTTTCCACAAGTAGACAGTTTCCTGCCTTTTGCTTGAACTAGAGGTTTAAATTCATAGACTTTCAAATGCAGAGAAAACAAGCAGCGTTTAGCAAATGATTTTTCTCTATTGATACTGCTTATTTCAAATTTGGAAAGGCCCATCTATGCTGAATTTCTTGGGAAGCATGATCCAGTTCTAGCCACGTCATTTATTAATGCTCAGACTAAGAAATTCATGATCAAGGCTGACTCAGGTTTGGCATTTAGAAATGGAGAGCATAATAACCTCATCTTATTTAGCACTGTCCTGGTTAGAGGTGATATAGAAGAGAAATGATTTGACTGATGGTGAAAGTTTCCAGAACCAGACGGTAAAGAACACTTGATTAATATTAGTTGCTGAATACCCTTAAGCATAAAAAGAAAGTCTCTTTTAAACAAGTTTTTTTTTAATCATTTTAATCATGCATCAAAAAAAATTGAAGAACAGATGAGATTCTACATAATGTTTTAATTTAAACACCATAAATACAAGGCTGCTAGGAAAATAGAATTGTATGTTTCATATATTGGATCATTGCAGACAAATTTAATAAAGGATGGCTGTCTAAATCAGTAACTTAGATCTCACTATATTCTTTAAATAAAGTGTCATCATTAAACTTGATGCTTTTCCTGATCTTGTCCCAATGCTGTAATAGGAACAATAAGTTATTTATAGTTTTACATCTGATTAAGAGAAATACTGGTATAAATTTCAACCACCCATGCCCATTATCACTACTACCATCATCATCATCATCATCATCATCAACCTTGAGAGTGAATAGCCATTAATTTTTTGAAATTTATAGCTCTTTACTCATTTGCAAATCTTTTTAATATTCTTTTGTAACAGGGCCACAGAACTCAGAATTCAGGGGCTGGACCTGGCTATGGCCAGGTCACACAGAGTAGATAAAGAGTCTGAGAAGGAGGAATGAGTCAGGGACAAAGGGGTGTGGGAATTTTACATCCATATTGACTGGGAGTCAGTGATTCTTTCTTTCTTTATAGTCTGAAGGAGTAGATGCATATTGTTCCAAAACATAGATCATATATTTGTCCCCAGACATGTGTTTTAACTTCCTCTTGGTCATAATTTTAGTCATCATTGATAAACTGTGACAGAACAAAGTTATCTTTTATAATCATTTTCCATCATGAACCTCAACCCAACTTTTAAGAATCTTCCAGTTTCAAGGGCATTAGATAGAAAGAAAATCTCCAAGCAAGCCTGGAAAGGTTATAGCCTTCCAAGCAGTGTATTAGCAACCTTTAACAGTCAGAGTGCTAATTATCATCAGGCCCAAAAAAATCTTTAGGCCAAGGTTGCAGCAGTTATCATTCAATTTCCTGCAAAATACAGTGTTTCTATTTTATATACTTGTAGAATTTATTTACATGTCTAATGTTGGTATTCTTTTGTTTCTTGGTCATACAACACCACCGTGGCCCTGAATGAATTGAATTTTCTAGAACAGGGAGGTGGTAATATTTTTTTTCTTTTATCATTTAGCCACACCATTCATTGTTCATCAGTATAAGGAAGAGGCTTTTAATCTGATTTGCTGACAACCTCTCTAGCCCACTGAATCTTGTTTACCTTTTAGAGTTTCCCTTGTTTTGACTATTTTCTTACAGAGCAAGTACAGTGCCAGATGTTACAAGAGTATCATGGACTCAGAACCTCATAAGGGCATCTCTGCCATCTTTATTTGAGGTACAACCTCCAGGGCATAAGAAACAGTACTCCTGCCAGCATTTAAAAAAATCAATAACAACCAAGGCAATATTTGTCCAGAAGAATCTAGCTACCCTATTACATCAGACCCTGAATATCACAATATAGCTGAAGAACCATAAAATAACCTGCTTAGAGATAATAATGTTTCTTTTTTTCCTTTTTTGTTAATTATTATTATTTATTACCATCTATTCACTTTGTATCCCTACTGTAGTCCCCTTCCTCATTGCCTCCTAATCCCTCTCTCCATTGCTCTTCTCCCCCTATGCCCCTCCCCTAGTCCACTGATAGGGGAGGTTCTTAAAGAGGAAATTAATAAAGCCCTTAAAGAAATGCAGAAAAACACAAAAAGTATAAGGAAGTGAATAAAATTGTTTGAGAGATAAAAATTAAAATAGAATAAAAAAAAACCCTTGATGAGACTTGATAAGCTACGGACAGATGGCAAAAGAGGAAAACTCCCCTTTTCAGTGCATTAGGTGAAGGGGATAGGCAGAAGAGGAAGGGAGGGTAGGACAGCCAGGAGTTGAGGGAAGGGGCTTCAATCTTGATATATAATGAAAAAAATGTGAAAAAAAGTAAAAAAAAGAAAGAAGGAAAGTTTAATCCTCCTCCCCAAAAAAGAAAGAAAATCCAAACTGTGCAAATTCAAGAAATACAAAATTTAGGGCTTCACACAGGACTACAGAGACAAGCTTCACCAACAGAATACTACAGGAGGAGAGAATCTCAAGCATTGAACATATACTAGAAGAGCATGATACACTGGGCAAGGAAAATGTTATATCCACAAAACTCCTGATGCAAAACATCCAGGAAATCTGATATGCTATGAAAAGACCAAATGGAAAAATAATAAAAATAGAGAAAGGGGAAGAGACTGAGATTAAACTCCCAGAAAATGTTTTCAACAAAATAATAAAAGCAACCTTTCCTAACCTGAAGAAAGAAATGCATATACAAGTAAAAAACAAACAAACAAAAAACCCACACAGAATACCAAATATATTGAACCAAGAAAAGTACACTTGTCACCTAATAATCAAAACATTAAACATACCACACAGAATATTAAAAGCTTCATGGGAAGAAGACCAAGAGTTATATAAAGACAGAGCTATTAGAGTTACATCTAACTCCTCAAGGGAGACTCTGAAAGTCAGATGGTAGCAGATCAGATACCAGCAGAAACTACTATATCCAGCAAAACTTTAAATTACCATATATGAAAAAAATAAGATATTCCATGATACACTAAAATTTATACAATATCTGTCTTCAATTTCTGCGCAGCAGATGGTGTAGACAGAAAATTCAAATAAAACAGAAGTTAACTACATCAATAAAAACACAGGGAATAAGAAATAAGAACAGGGACCCTGTCTGACATGAACTCATCGGGTGGCTCTTTGATCACCTCCACCTGAGGGGGGAGAATTCTTAGCACTCCACAGAGGAAGACAAAGAAGCCACTCCTGATGAGACCTGATAGACTAAGGTCAGATGGAAGGGGAGGAGAACCTCCCCTATCATTGGACTGGGGAAGGGGCAAAGGAGAAGGGGAATGGAGGATGAGATTGGGAGGAGATGAGGTTACAGCTGGGATACAAAGTAAACAAACTGTAATTAATAAAAATAAAAATAAAAGAAATCTCAACCAGCCAGTTCCCCCCAAAGGAAACTATGTACACACACAAACACACACTCAGAGTCACACACAACACCACTACCAAAACTAACAAAATAACAGAAATCAACAACCATTGGTCATTGATATTTGTCAATATCAATGTTCTCAATTTCCCAATAAAAATATATAAACTAACAAAATGAATTAAAAAATAAGATCCAAGTTCTGCTGAATCAAACAAACAAACAACAAAAACAACAAAACCCGCATCTGAACATCAAGGATGACATTAACTCAGGGCAAACTGTTGGAAAACATATTCTAAGTAAATGGAAATAAGTAAGCTGATGTAGCCAATTTAATATCTAAAAAAACAAAACAAAAACAAACAAACAAAAAATTTCAAAACTAATAGAAGAGGTAGAAAACTATACAAAAGAAAACTAACAAAGAAAAGAATTCTGGATTGTTTCCAGGTTCTGGTTATTATAAATAAAGCTGCTACAAATATGGTTGAGCAAATGTCCTTGTTGTGTACATGAGTATATTTTGAATTTACACCTAGGAGTGCTATAGCTGGATCTTGAGGAAGCACTATTCCTAATTGTCGGAGAAAGGGCCAGATTGATTTCCAAAGTGATTGTACGAGTTTACATTCCAACTAGCAACAAAGGAAGGTTCCCCTTTCTCCACCTCTCCAGCATGTGTTATCACTTGAGTTTTTGATCTTAGCCATTCTGATGGTGTAAGGTGAAATCTCAGAGTAGTTTTGATTTGCATCTCCCTGATGACTAAGGACATTGAGCATTTCTTTAAGTGTTTTTCAGCCATTTAATATTCCTCTACTGAGAATTCTCTGTTTAGCTCTGTAGCCCATTTTTTAATTGGATTACTTGGTTTGTTGGTTTTTAACTTCTTGAGTTCTCTATATATTCTGGATATTAGCCCTCTGTCAGATATAGGGTTGGTGAAGAACCTTTCCCAGTCTCTAGGATGTCATTTTGTTCTGATGACAGTGTCCTTTACTTTACAAAAGCTTTTCAGTTTCATGAGGTCCAATTTATTGATTGTTGATCTTAGAGCCTGTGCTGCTGGTGTTGTATTCAGGAAGTTGTCTCCTGCCAATGTGTTCAAGAATCTTCCCCACTTTTTCTTCTGACAGGTTTAGTGTGTCTAGTTTTATTTTGAGGTCTTTGATCCACTTGGACTTTATCTTTGTGCAAGGTGATAAATATGGATCTCTTTACATTTTGCTATATGTAGACTTACCATCTATGCAAAACATACAAAGGCACCCTTATTTTTAAACGAAACACTACTACAGGTTAAATCTCATATTGGTTTTCACACACTGATAGTAAGAGATTTCAATGCCCTATTCTGATCAATGAGCAGGTCATCCACACAAAAACTAAGAGACAAATACTGGATCTATTATAAACACATTACAATCCAAATTGGTCTAACAGTTATTTATAGCACATTTCACCGAAACACACACACACACATATACACATACACAAGTATATATTTTCTTCTCTGCAACTTATGGATATTTTTCCAAAACTGACCACACTCAGACACAAAGCAAATCTCAATAGATATAACAAATATGAAATAACACTCTGAACACCATTAGATCACCAGTCTGGATATCAGTAACAACAACAACAACAACAAAAACAGGAATCTTTCAAATTCCCAAAATTAAATCTGTACTGAATGAAAATTTAATTAAGACAAAAAACCCAGAAATAAATTAAATTGTTTCTGGAATTCACTAAAAATGAACAAAGTGTGCCTAAACTAATTGTACACAATGAAAGTAGTGATCAGCATTCATTTCATATCAGTAAGCAAAAAAACAAACAGCCCCAAAACTAAACAAAAGAAAACCACACACAAACAAACAAAATAAGAAAAGAAAAGAAAAACTGGAAATATCTCATACTAAAAATTAACAGCACACTGGAAAGCTCTTTAAAAAAAAGAGTGATAATCACTCCCAAGATGAATATATGCCCAAACAAATCAAACTTAGGGCTAAAATAAAAAAATATGTATATATTTTGCAAATATATATATGAAAAATACAAAGAATCAATAAAATAAAAAGTTGTTTCTTCGAGAAAATTAACAAGAAAGACAAACACTTATTTCAAACAATCTTAAAGGCAGAGAGAAAAAGTGGTAGGCTTAGATATTTACTAAACCTATTTTATTTAGGGTTCCTAAACACTTTTATCACCTTTCTACCCACAGAGTGTTATGCCCAGTTCGTGAGAACCTCAGAGACCGCCAGGAATCGACTCCACTGCAAATACACGAGGGTTTATTGCATACATGCTCGAGCACAGGTCACAAACTTCCTGTGGAAGCAGGAGAGGAATGTGGCCCCATGGTCTAAGGGAACAAGGTTTTTAAAGGGAAAAAAAAAAAAAGCAAGCAGGGAGTTACATATTACGTGACTTAGTGTTACATGATTGGATAAGGGAAATTGGCTTTTGAAATGATTGATTTACTTTAGGCACCAAGACCATAAGTGTTTCTAGCCTGGCCATCTGGGCCAGTTTCCTAGAAACTGTATCTCTAGTGGGCAGGAAAAGAATGTGGTAAAACTGGTTCCTTTCCCCAAGTGGCCGGACATGTCTCCACCTGACGGGTCTTCACTTAAGCCTATGCTCTAAATCCCAAACTAATACCCTCCCCCCAAAAAAACACCTCAATTTTAAATTCTTTGGTCTCTCACGAGCAGAGGTAGGGGAGAAAGAAGGTTATTGGGTAAAGGGGGTTGTAGTTCTTTTTTGAAGTAGTTCTTTGGGATGAGTCCATGAGTCTACTCTTCGTTGTATGGATACCAGCAGTCCAATCCAAAGACCAACACCAATCAGCAATATGAAACAGTACAATTCAAAAGATCAGAAAGTCAGCAAAAGCCACAAAACTCAGTTGGATTGTCCCAAGAAGTTCTCTGAAAGATCAGCGCAGTGATGTAGCAATGTCTCATGATCTGTGGGCTTCTATATATCTCCTCTCCTCAAAGTACACCCACCCACGGATGTTCTCAGCTGGCCAAAGTCATGCCCCTTGCAAAACATCAGGAGCCTGCTCACAAGACAGCCTCCAGCAAAACATCATATGCCCTCTCACAAGACAGGTTATAGCAAAACATCACATAACTCAACTCAGTTGTTAAAGAAAGAAAAAAAGAAAAGAAAAAGAAAAAAAAACCTTCCACTTCAGAGAGTATGCAAATGAACAAAATCAGAAATAAAAAGGGGGACATAAATACAGACATGGAGAAAATCCAGAGACTCAAAAGAACAACCATTATAGTCTGTGCTCTACTAAACTGGAAAATCTGAAAGAAATGGATAATTTTCCTGATAGGTCCCACTTTACCAAAGCTAGATCAAGATAAGTTAAACAATTTTAATAGAGTTATGTCTCCTAGTAAAATTGAAGAGGTCATTAAACATCTCCCCCTCACCTCCAGGAAATTAAAAACAAACAAACAAACAAACACCTCAGAACCAGATTGTTTAAGTTCAGAAATCTACCAGACTTCAAAGATGAGTTAATGCCTAATGACAATACTCCTCAATTTATTTCCTACAAAGAAACAGAAAGATGTCCTCCATTGCTGGTGGGAATGTATCTTTGTACAACTACTTTGGAAATCAGTCTGGCTCTTTCTTAGAAAGTTAGGAAAAGCTCTGCCTCAAGATCCAGCTATACCACTCCTGGGCTTATATCTGAAAGATGCTCAACCATACAACAAGGACATTTGCTCCACTATGTTCATAGCAGCTTTATTCATACTCTCCAGAATCTTAAAACGACCTCTTATGCTCAAATCTCATGGACCCCAAAGACCACCAAGGAGCCGATTCCGATGAAAATACAGTAAGGTCTTTTTATTACAAGCTCTACAAGCTTGAGCTCAGGTCTACACCCTCACTGGCACAGTGGTTGAGAGTAGAACTCCAAGGTCAGGGGGAGGAGGGTAATTTACAGGTTCTAGTCCCTCCCAGTGAACCCAAAGCAGGGGAATTCCAGCCTGGCAAGTGTCTACTGGTTAAAACACGTAAGGGGATGTTTCATTTTAAACTGATTGGCTGTGGGAAGATGTCAAAGCCATTAAGGTCTGACTTCCTTTGTTTGGCTGTTGCTAGGGGCGAGGGGCAATCTGGGCTGGTTTCCTAGCAACTGCATCTTTAGTGGGAAGGAAAGAATGCAGTAAGGCTGTTTCCTCCCAGCAGGTGGCCAGTCATGTCTCAATGGGTCTGGCCATTGTTCAGGCTTGTGCTTTAAACTTTAATTCAATAACCCCAAAACTAATTTTTAATTCTTTGGTCGTCTCTCAAACTGAGATGACCCTCAACTGAAGAATGGATACAGAAATTGTAATACACTTACACATTAGAATACAATTCAGAAATTTGCCTGCAAATTGTGGGAACTAGAAAAGATCATCCTGATTGAGGTAACCCAGAAGCAGAAAGACACATATGATATATACTATTGATAAGTGGTATGTAGTCATATAATATTGTTATACCCAGTTCGTGAGCCCCCAAAAGATCTACAGGAATCGACTCCGTTGCAAAACACATGAGGGTCTTTTTATTGTAAATAACAAGCTGCAGCTTGGGCCCACAACACCCACGGCCAAAGCGGTGGGAGCTGAGCGAGCTGTGCCCAGGTTAGTTGGGTGATATATAGATTATGGTCCCTCCCAGCATGCCCAAGGCAGGGGCGATTCCTGCCTGGCAAGCATCTATTGGTCAAAATGCTACATTTTGAATTGATTGGCTATAGGAAGGTCCCCAGACCATAATGACCTGGTGTCCCTCCCTAGAGGGATGGGCCAGTTTCCTAGCAACTGTTATCTCTAGTGGGTGGGGAAAGAATGCAGTAAGGCGGTCCTTCCCCTCAGGGCATTACTAGACTTCTCCACCCACATAGTTTAGGCCTTAATAATAGTTGCTAATTTTTAACCTTTTTGGTCTCTCAATATAGGATAAGTATACTAAAATCTATAGTCCTAAAGAAGCTAAACAACAAAGAGGACCATAAGGAACAGGCTGAAACTGTTATACCCAGTTTGCGAGCCCCCAAAAGATATCCAGGAATCGACTCCGTTGCAAAACACATGAGGGTCTTTTTATTGTAAATTACAAGCTGCAGCTTGGGCCTACACAGCCCCACTGCCGAAGCAGTGGGAGCTGAGCGCACCGCCCAGGTTAGTTGGGTGATTTATAGATTCTGGTCCATCCCAGCATGCCCAAGGCAGGGGCAATTCCTGCCTGGCAAGCATCTATTGGTCAAGATGCTACATTTTGAATCGATTGGCTATAGGAAGGTTCCCAGACCATTAATGACCAGGTGTCCCTCCCTAGGGGGAGGGTCCAGTTTCCTAGTAACTGTATCTCTAGTGGGTGGGGAAAGAACGCAGCGAGGTAGCTCTCCCCTCAGGGAATTTACTAACTGTTATACTGCACCTACTCTACATAGTCTTAATGATCACTGCTACTTTATCGTTTGGTCTCTCAAAACCACATTCAGAAGGGAAAATAGGATAGACATCAGAAGTAGGAGAAGACAGGGAACAAGAGGGCCCCTTCCACTGGGGCCCTCTAGAAGACTCCATCCACCAGGTTATCGAATGATATGTTGAGACTCATAGCCAAACTTTGGGCAGCGTGCAGAGAATCTTATGAAAGAAGAAGAGAAAAGACCTGGGAGGTGGGGGGGAGGGCAGGCAGGCACTCCACAAGGAGACCAACAGAGTAAAAAACCCGGGCCCAGGAGCTCCTATAAAGACCAGTACTCCAACCAAGAACCATGCATGGAGAGGACCTCAACACCCTTGTCAGATGAAGCCAATAGGCTGCTCAGTTTCCAAGTGAGGAAAATCCCTAGTAAGGGGATCAGGAACTGTCTCTGACATAAACTAAGTGACTGACTCTTTGATCACCTCCCACTGGGGGATGCAGCCTGGCCAGGCCACAAAGGAAGATGATACAACCAGTCTTAATGTAACCTGATAGGCAAAGTTCAGGGAGAAGGAAGGAGGTACTCCCCTATCCATGGACTAGGGGAGGGGCACAGGGAGGAAAGAGAGAGGGTGGGTAATACTGGGAGGAAAGGAGAGGGTGTTACAGCCAGGATACAAAGTGAATAATTGCAATTACTTAATTAATTGAAAAAGAAACAGAAAGAAAAATGCCCAATTGATTTTATGCAGTCACAATTAGCATAATACTCAAGCCACACATGGACTTAATGCAGAAAGAGGTGTATATTCCCTCATGACCATAGATGCAAAATTCAATAAAATACTTGCAAAGTGAAGTTAAAACACATCAGAAAGGTCATCCACCATGATCAAGTAAGTTTTATCTTAGAGATACAAGGATAGTTCAATATATAATAATCAATAAGTATAAGCCACTATTAAAATACACAAAAAAATAACACATGATTATCTCATTAGTTTCAGAAAAGGCCCTTGACAAAATCCAACTCCCCTTTAAGATAAATGTCCTGGAGAGGTAAGGTAAACAAGGGTCTTACATAAACATAATAATGGCAGTTTACAGTCAGTCTATAGCCAACATCAAAGTAAATGAAGAGAAACTCAAGGCAATTCCACTAAAATCAGAAACAAGACTGATAGTCTAGTCTCTTCATAGCTGTTAAATATAGTAATTGAAGTTATAATTAGAACAATAAAACAATAGATGGAGATCAAAGGTATACAAACTGGAAAGGAAGAAGTCAAAGTGCTTTCGCTTGCAGATGATGGAACATACATAACTGATCCTAAAAGTTCCACCAAGGAACCCCTATAGCTATTATTTACTTTCAGGAAAAAGCTGAGTACAAATTCATTCACATAATCAGTAGCCATCCAATAGACCAATGACAAATGAAATGAGGGAAACGACCCCTTTCTACATTAGGCTCCAATAATATAAAATACCTTTGGATAATTCTAAAAACAGCATTGAAAAAATAGTATGATGAAAATGTCATGTCTTTGAAGAAAAAAACTGAAAAAGATAACAGAAGATGAAAAGATCTCCCATGTTCCATGCAAAACGCTTTCAAGGTGGCAGAGGGAAGACCATTAAAAAACTGCTACCTTATTTAAGTTCCATAACTGGCAGGTCAATATCAGTCTTTTCAGAATTCAGAAACTTTGCCAAACTTTTGTAACTACACCACCCCCCCCCGGAGTGCTCATTTAGGAAACAGCTAAAACTAGAAGAGTTGATAATGTTTAAACTTTCTCTCTCTTCTTTTTTTTCTATCACCTTCTTACTTTGAATTTCTTTGAGGAATAGCAATCTCACAATAGCTGTGAAAATCCTAACCATACAATGGCTAGGGAAGAGGATGAATAATGACACTGGTGTTCTTCAACCTGTGTCAGGCTTAAGGAATGCTCACCCTCTGGGTTCTCTGGCACTAAACCTTTATTTGACATGACTTAAGATTGTTGTAGCACTCTTCTCACCATGTTACAAAAAATTAAGTTTATAGAAATCTGAGGTAGCAAAGCCATTGGGGACAAACAGAACGTTGGCCCCCTCCATTAAAAGAGAAAATAAAAAAAAATACAGACATGCCATAGAAAATATTTAGATACGACATAGTATAAGGACATTAAAAGAAAACAGCTATATACAGAGCTTTGTTCAAGGTCACAGTAGACCTGAAGACATCCTCATATCTCTGCTCTGGCTGACCTTGAGACCCTATTCAAGTAGAATATAATGGATATGCCAAAGCTTATGGAAGCTGGAGCCTTTGGAACATTTCATGACACATGTGCAAGGAGCTCCAGGGAAATACTGAGAGACACATTTCTCCAAGACATTTAATGAAACTGTCTAATAACTAATTACTTACTCCATAACCAAGACGCAATTTTCAGTGGTCACATACAAGGAAGAACAAAAGCTTGACAAAATCAGTGACAAAAAACATCCCACAAAAATGAAGGAGCTAGGGAAGATGTGATTTTCATAATACGTAATGGTATTATTTTATTTAAAAGTATTGCTGCCGGGAAAATCTATTATAATCATATAATGAACCAGATATCTCATATAGAGGGGAAATATTAGTCAATTCTAAATATTCCTATATAAGACTAGACATTAAGTTCACTAGAAAAAGTTTGAAACTCATCATTAACTTTGTTCCAAGACCGAATTGAAAAGAACCTTCAAATATTGAACACAAAACACAGAACTCACAGATAAAATTTGAAGAGAGATTTAAATTGTTTTTAAGGACAAACTGAAAGAAAGTTACTCAGTTTAAAATAAGTAAGTCAAAATAATTCATTTACAGGAGTTTGATAATGATTTATACTTATCAGAAGAGCCAGCAAAAATCAGTTACCTCAATTTGCATATAATCATATATATAACATATAATACATATAATATATGTATATATATATAGAGAGAGAGAAAGAGAGAGAGAGAGAGAGCATATTAGATAGATCCATGGGTGGGAATTGTCACCAAGATCCCGACTACTGTAAAACAAAACAATACTGTCCCAAAAGAAGAAAACAAAGAAATGTCCATATTATAGAAACAAAATATTCTTTTTTATTAACTCACTTTATGAACATAGTAAATAATGTGTTTTTTGGATAATATATAATGTTACATAATCAAATACACTAAATAAAATATAGATTGCTAATGAAAATGGCATAGGAAAATGTTAAAAAGTAGATAAATATTAGGTTGAGCTATTTATTTGATTAAACAGAAATATAAAAATCGTTAACACTCTTTTGATAGGGAAAGAAAGCATAAATATCAAATTTTAAAACAATGTCACAAGTGAAGTTGGAAACTGATATAAAATTAGCAAAGAAAACTTTTTATGGTGATGAACATAGAGTGAAATGAATTAGAGATGATGTCTCAAGTTTATATGTTAACTAAAACCCATGAAATAATCACTAGAAAACAAATTAAATATTACATTAAGACAACTAGTGTTCAAAATAATGCAAACACAATTGTAGAGCAAGAAAAAAATAAAAAAATGTAAAAAATGGATGTAAATGCTGGCTTATTAATAGAATTAAATGTCAGTGATCTTAATATTACAACAAAAGACAGAGACTATAAGAGGCAAAACTATTTTTGTGTGTGTACAATAGACATATTTTAGAGACACCAAAATTTGGAAGTCAAATATTACATTTATCATGTACGTAATAACCTAAATACCAATGGAACTGAAACACAAATTGATATTACAGGAACAATTGCTTTAATACCAGAGATAGAGACAACTTAAAAGGAAAAAAATCTCAATTCCTCAGGAAAATTGAATTGGAAATTCCAAGAAAATAATGGTCCCAATTAGGAGAAATAATCTTCTCAGTATAAAAGTACTGAATGACAAACGGGAGGCTGTAAACACACTGATATGTTAAGTATCAGAAATATAAAAGGAATAGATTTAAAATAATTATACATTCCAGGAAAGTTATAAAGCAAAGCCATCTACTTCTTATGGAAAAAAAAAAAGAAGAACAGGTGTGGAGGGGATGAAGAAGGTATAGAAAATAAATAATATTTATGTAATGTGAAGTATGAAATTAGAGAACCTCAAAGCAATGTCCAGTGTCCCTCTAAAATTTCACTAATGTATTTTAAATTAATCATTATGGAAATTTATTGTAACCACAACAAACATTTTGTGATTATAACAAAACATTAAATTTACATAACTGTAGCTAAACAGATAATATTATACATAATATTACTATAATTACTCAATTAATTGTCATTTACTTTTATGAAGTAGATTAAATGTGCTTGAAGGGCACAGTTTGATGTTGGATGTCTTGGTCTATTTCTATCAACCTTCTTTATTGGGGTACTCTCTCTCACTGAGCACGGGGCTCATTAGGTGGACAGGATAACAAGCAGGCCACAGGGATTATTCTGTACTCTTCATTTGTAGTAGGAGGGATTACCAGGGCACGCCATCATTCCACGGTTTACATGTTGCTGGTCCCCCTGTTCTCTACTCTCACATTTGGGCCCGCAGGGACAAATGAGAGTGTAGGAGATCCACTGTTTGTCTGCGGATCAGGGAGACCCATGCTGTCTCCGTCACAGAGCAAGAAGGCTCCTGCTTGGGCTATCCACCGCCAGCCGCAGCCTCAGACCTGGGAGGCCATAGTGCCACTGCCTCTGCTGCCTAAGTCACCCAGCAAGTGGGATCCTCCTTGGGGCAGCTGCCTCTGCCATCTCCGTTACAGAGCACAGAGGCCTGTGCTTGGGGCAACCACTAAAGCCACTACAGAGCAGGGAAGCCCATGCTTTGGGCAAGGGGAAGTGCAGAGGGGTTGAATATTTGCCACTCCCAGTCCCTAGAGCAGTCATGGATGACCTGGATCCAAACTGTCCCAGCTCACGGATTGTCCCCTCTCACCCAGGAAGCCTCAGTGTCGATGTTCTGGCTTCAGCTGCCCCTCCACTCACCAATTTCGGAGTTTTGGTTCCTGTAACCCTCAGATACGGTGAGCACTGGTCGCCGCCATCTTGGACTACTCTTTTAATCTATAACTTAATACTTAATCTTAGACCTGAAAGTTTATATCTTTAACTAAGATCTCCTCTCACCCTCTTTAAGATCAGTTCCTGGTAACTGATTCATTCAAATTTTAGTTAAATGTTGCACATCTAAATTTTTATCTGATCTGCATACAAAACGAACATGGAGTATTTCTTTCTATTTTCTGCCTTGTCTTGTTTCATATAAATTTTCCAGACATCTTGTACACTGAAAACCTGTGAGAACAAATCTCAAATGTTTGTACCATGTTTAAAGTTGCTATGTGAAATGGCAGGCAGCTTAATTAGCTATATTATTGGTAATATATCACAACATAGTTATTTATATCAAAACATCATGATTTATATTTACATACAAATTTGGTTTTGTAATCAAACCTTAATTATACCCGATTTATTTTTAAATAAAAATAAATTATAAATTAATGTGAGAAATACAAATTTTCAGAATCACTTATACATCTTTTCACAAGTAAGAAACAATTTGAAAATTCAAGAAACACTCTTACAATATGGTTAAAATGTAATACTTTCAACAAAATGCTTGAAAGATTTGTACACTAAAAACTATAAAATATAATTAAGAGAACTAAAATTAATGAAAAGATAGCTTATGTACTTAGATTTGAAGATTTGGTGTTGATAGTATGTCAGTAGTCTACAAAGTTTATCTATCTAATCAATCTAGTCCTATCCAGTGTATTAGGTGTCTTTTATCTTTTTATAGTTTAAATAAAACAATAAAATTCACATGGAAATGCAAATACAACAAAATATTGAATGAAATTTATACATCTAAACTATGAACTTAATAAAGGCTAGAGTAATCAAGAATATGTACTTAGGAGATAGATAATTATTTGAACTACTGAACTTAAAAAGGGGCTTAACCAATTAACATCATTATTGTAGCATCTAAAACTCAGTGAGAAAAAACAATACTTTTTAACAAATGATGTCAGAAAACTTGATAAGAAGTATTGTTGAGGCATGACACATGATTGGCATCCCTTATGTTGATGATAGGACTGTAGAAGAGTAAATGCATTTGGATTACTATTTGGTTAGTATCTGCAATTAAGACTCAGATCTCACGAAAATTAATGATTTCACTATTTGGTATAAAATTACTAGATGACTGAAAACACTGTTAAAATAAAATCCTGTGTAAATGTGTTCATGACAGCATCATTCAAATTCACAACATCTGGACAAGGCACAGATTTCCAGCAGTAGGTGAACAGTTAAACATCTGTGTTCACACAGTAAAAAGAACCTTTTTTTTTTTTTCATAAAGAAAGCTGATATACACAACATGAGTAATGTTGAAAATGTGGTAAATGAAAGAAAGAGAAGTTGCAGGTGGTTACACGTTATATGGTTTCATGAACATGTACTACATGGAGCAGACAAATCCAGGGATACAGATCACATAAAAATGTGTATTGTGGCTTCAAGCAGGAGCAAAGAAAGTTGGTTGGATTTTCTTTTGCATAATGATGACTTAGCTAGAGAGCTGTGGTCGTTAGACAGAACTGTGAATATACTGAAGAGCACTGAAATATTCCTCCTGGTTGGTTTGTCTCAAAACTGGATCAACACTCCAGAAAATACCCTGAAAATTTATTTATAAGCTTCTGTTATTTTATTAACTGAACATCATTTGAAATAATCATATCTGCCTTCATTTGCAAAATACTCCACTGCAAGATAGTTAATCTAGTTTTAATCAGCGAATTACTATTTTAAAAGCATGAATAAAAAATCAAATTACTTTTTAATATGTTAAAATAGTATGAGATTAAACATGAATTACTACGCAATGTTTTTTATCAGTGTGTATTGGAGTCATTTCATGATAATGACATTTGAGAATCAATTGTTAAATTTTTCAGAATTGCATTAGATTATTCATTTCATTTTAGTAGATTTCAGTTCCCGATATTGAAAGCATTTAATCCAGGGAAAACAATACTAGTTGCAAATAAGACATTTCTTGCCCAGAGAGTTGGTAGCTAACTATTTTTGTATACACTACTGATTTTAGTCTTGAAAGACAGAGTTAATAATATACAGAAGCTCCTGTCCTGCTCCCTGTTTTTTTCCCTCTTTCGATGTCCATCCCATTTGCCTTTCTGAGTGAGGACTGATCACCTTACCCAAGGTCCTCCTTCTTGCTTAGCTTCTTTAGGTGTACAGATTTTAATATGTTTATCCTGTATTATATGTCTAATATCCACTTATAAGTGAGTATATACCATGTGTGTCTTTCTGCTTCTGGATACTTCATTAAGGATGATCTTTTCTAGTTCCCACCATTTGCCTGCAAATTTTATGATTTCCTTGTTTTTAATTGTTGAGTGGTATTGTGAAAATGTACCATAATTTCTGTATCCATTCCTCTGTTGGGGGACATCTGGATTGTTTCCCGGTTCGGGCTATTATGAATAAAGCTACTTTGAACATGGTTGAACAAATTTCCTAGTTGTATGGTTTAGCATCTTTTAAATATATGTCTAGGAGTGGTATAGTCAGAGCTTTAGGTAACACTATTCCTAATTTTCGGAGAAAGCACCAGATTGATTTCCAAAGTGGTTGTACAAGTTTACGTTCCCACCAGCAGTGGAGGAGGGTTCCCCTTTCTCCACATCACATCCTCTCTAGCATGTGTTGTCACATGAGTTTTTAATCTTAGCCATTCTGGTGGGTGTAGGCTGAAATCTCAGGGTCTTTTTGATTTGCATTTCCCTGATGACTAAGGAGAAAACAGGGAACAAGACAGGAGCCTACCACAGAGGGCCTCTGAAAGACTCTACCCAGGAGGGTAACAAAGCAGATGCTGAGACTCAGCCAAACTTTGGGCAGAGTGCAGGGAATCTTATGAAAGAAGGGGAAGAAACCAAGACCTGGAGGGGACAAGAGCTCCACAAGGAGAGCAACAGAACCAAGAAATCTGGGCACAGAGGTCTTTTCTGAGATTGAATATCCAACCAAGGACCATTCCTGGGGATAACCTAGAACCCCTGCACAGATGAAGCCTATAGTAGCTCAGTCTCCAATAGGTTCCCTAGTATGATGAACAGGGGTTGTCTCTGACATGAACTCAGTGGCTGGCTCTTTGATCACCTCCCCCTGAGTTGGGGAGCAGCCTTACCAGGACACAAAGGAAGACAATGCAGCCAGTCCTGATGAGACGTGATAGGCTAGGGTCAGATGGAAAGGGAGGAGGACCTCTCCTATCAGTGGACTGGAGGAGGGGAATGGGAGGAGATGAGAGAAGATGGATAGGATGGGAAGGTTTAAGGGAGGGGGGCTACAGCTAGGATGCAAAGTGAATAAATTACAATAAATAAATAAATAAATAAATAAATAAATAAATAATTAAATAGCTTTGAAAAACACAAACAAACAAGCAAAGAATATGCAGAGGCATGCCTGCCATAAAACCAAGCTGCCCTCAGACCTTCTGCTCCCTTTTCCCACATGCCACAATTCCCTAGTCTTTTCCCACAATACCACTGCAGCCAAACTTTCCTCCTCCTCACTTCTCCTGTGGATATCAGAGATCACGCCCTTCTCACTTTTCTCCCCAAACTTGTATTCTAACTGCCAGTAAACCAGGTAAATTATCCACAGGCCTTCTCCCTTCTTTCTCTTCTCCCACACTTAATCCCCCAATCTCACCTGTAGTTCTGGAGCAGAACATGCATGGCACCCTTCCCTACTGCACAACCTCCCTGCCCCCGACCTCCATGATCCCATATCCTATTAATATAACAAACCTTCTCCTTCCTCTCTCCACTTGTTCTTTGTCCCAAATGTCAACTCCAACAGGCTATCTGCCTCCTTGGCTAATCTTGGTACTGCTCCTATAAGGAAAAGTAGGATGGAGACAGATCCAAACCTCTCCAACTGATTCTGAGATCTAATCAGCTAGTCATGTACCTAGCTTGGTAACAGAAATATTTCTGTGGTTACTCTTTCTTTCTAACCTTCGCTCTGTCAAATCACAAGGACTTTCTCCTTCAACATCCCTTCCTCCAACTCACCCCACTATCCCAGCTAACAACTATAGGCATTCCCTGTGAACGCTTCAACTGAACATGAAAATAGGCAACACACATCTATCACACTTTCCAAAAATCCAGATAGGAAACAGGAACTAACAAACAAAACAACCACCTAACAAAAACTAACCCAGAAATCACTACTTAAAATTATAATCATTCCAAACCCAGATACATAAAGGCCAGCATAGAAATACAGTTAACAACAGATAGAATTATGTCTCTAGTAGAACCCAGGTATTATACCACAGCAGGTTTTTAATATTCTAACAGAGCTGAAGCACCATAAAAAGACTCTAAAACCTCCAGAATGTGTTCTTAAAGAGAAAGTTAATAAATCTTCCTTTTTTCTTTTTTTAAATTTTATTTATTTATTTTTATTTATTATAAAATTATTCACTTTGTATCCCAGTTGTAGCCCCCTCTCTCATCCACTCCCATTCCCATACCCCTTCCATCTGACCCTAGCCCATCAGGTCTCATCAGGGTTGGGTGATTTGTCTTCCTCTGTGGCCTTAGGAGGAGGTGATCAAAGAGCCAGCCACTGAGTTCCTGTCAGAGACAGCCTTCCCCTTACGAGGGAACCCACTCAGAGCTGCCATGGGCTACATCTGTGCAGGGGTTCTAGGTTATCTCCATGCATGGTCCTTGGTTGGAGTATCAGTCTCAGAAAAGACTCCTGTGCCCAGATTTTTAAGAATCCAGAAATGTATAAAAAGTTTAGGAAAATGAATTAACAAAATTTCAAGACATGAAACAGAAATGGAAACAATTAAAAAAAAACACAGACTAGAAATGAAAACTTAGGAATTCACACAATAACCTCAGAGGCAAGCTTCACTTACAGAATGAGAAATGGAAGAAACAATCTCAGATGTTAACGATACAATGGGGAAAAACAGATACACTGAATAACGAAAATGTTGAAAAAAAAAAAAACTCCTGTCACAAAACATCAGGAAATCTGGGACATTATAATATGACCAAATCTAAAATTAAATAGGTATAGACGAAGGAGAAGAAACTCAGCTCAAAGACCCAGAAAATGTTTTTATCAGAATCATAGAAGAAAGCTTTCTTAACCTGAATAATGCCTATACAGGTACAATAAGCATACATATTACTAAATAATTGGACCAAAAAGACAGTCACTTGACACATACTAAGCAAACATTAGACACAAAGAATAAAGAAAGACTATTAAAAGCCTCAAGGGGAAAAGACCAAGTAACATATAAAGCAGACCAATTAGAATTATACCTGACTTCTCAATGACAAATCCAACAGCCAGAAGGTTTGAACAGATGAGTTGCAGACTCTAAGAGACCATAGATGTCTACCCAGACTACTATATTCAGTAAAAGTTTTAAACTAACATAGATGAAAAATAAGATATTCTATGATAAATTCAAATTTAAACAGTATCTATATACAAATCCATCCCTACAGATAGTACTGGAAGAAAAACTCAGCCTACAGAGGCTATATACATCCAAGAAAACAGAAGAAATACTCTCACACCAGCAGCATCTGAAGAAGTGAAGCATGGGCTTATTGCATGTGCACACTCACACACAGACACACACACACACACACAGACACACACACACACACACACACCCTATCACCACCAGCAAAAATTACAATAAATTAACAGCAATCAATAAAATCGGTCATTGATATGCTTCAGTATCAAACATCTCCATTCTCCAATAGAAGGATACAGAATAACAGAGTAGATGAGAAAAGAAGATACATCCTTCGGCTGCATCTAAGAAACACATCTCAACATCATGGATAAACATAACCTTAGGGTAAAGACTTAGAAAAATATTACAAGCAAATGTAAATAAGAAGCAAACTTCTGCTGCCATTTTAATATCTAAGAAAATAGATTTCAATTAAAAACTAATCAGAAGAGGTAGGAAAGTACAGTGCATACTAATAAAAAAAATTCACCAAGATGACATTTTCACTTTTACCATCTATGCCCAAAACACAGAGCAACAATGTTTGTAAAAGAAACACTACTAGAACTTAAACCACATATTAATTCTCACACATTGATAGTAGGAGACTTCAGTACCCCATTCTCACCAATGCACAGCTCATTCAAAGAAAAAGTGAACAGAAAAATACTCTATCTAACACATATCATAAACCAAAAGACCTAACAGATATTTACAGAACACTTCATTCAAACACAAAAGAACATACTTTTTTCTCTTCATCTCATGAAATATTCTCCAATATCAACTATATAACAACAAAAACAACAGAAACTTATGAACTCATGAAAACTGAATAACACTCTACTGAACAAAAATGGGTTAAGACAGAAATAAAGAAAGTAATTAAAGACTTGATAGAATTCAATGAAATTGCATACACAGCATGCCCAACATATTCGACACAATAAAACTGCTGCTAAGAAGAAAAGTTCACAGCATTAATTTCCTAAATATAAAAATTGGAGATATTTCATATTAGCAACTTAATAGCACATCTGAAAAATCTACAACAAAAAGAAGTAATGACACCCCAGCCAGAGGAGAAGATGGGAAGAAAAATTCTATGTCTGGGTTGAAATAAATGAAAATGATAGAAAGATAAAAATACAAAGAATCTTTTAAACAAACACTTAATTCTTAGATAAATTAAACATGGTAGACAATCCCTTATCCAAAGTAACTAAATGACACAGAGAAAATATTCCAGTTAACAGAATCAGAAACAAAAACAGCAGGAGGAAATCTAAAGAGTCATTAGATCATACTTCAAAAAACTGTACTCCAAAGAAATGAAAAAAAGAAAAAAAGGACAATTTTCTCAATAGAGAGCCCTTACCAAAGTTAAATAAGATAAATAACATAAATGGACCTATAACCCCTAAGGAAATAGAAACAGTCCTTGCAAGTCTCTCCTGCCGCCCCCACCCTCAAATAAAAGCCCAGGGTCAGAGGGTTTTAGCACAAAATTCTACCAGACTTCAAAGAAACCACAGAAATACTCAACAAAGAAAATTATAAAACAATTTCCTTTATGAAAACTGTTGCAAAAATACTCAATTAGATACTCTCAAGCTATCTCTAAGAAATATAAAGGAAATCATCCACCATTACCAGGCAGGATTCATCCCAGAGATGCAGGGGTAGGTCAATATATGAAAATCAGTAAATGTAATTCACCAAACAAACAAACAGAAAGAACACACACACACACACACACACACACACACACATCATTTCATTTGATGCAAAAAAGAACATCACAAACTGTAACACACAATCATTAAAAAAAATGTTCTAGAGAGGTTAGGGATATAAAGCACGTACCTAAACATAGGCAATAAAGGCAATTTATACCAAGGTATAACCAAAATAAAATCAAATGGAGAGAAACACAAAACAATTCTTATAAACATAGAAACAAGAAAAAGTTGTTCTCTCTCTCAGTACCTATTCTACATAGTACTTCAAGTTTTAGCTAGAGCAATAAGAAAACTGAAGGAGATCAAGGGGATGCAAACTAGAAAGGAAGAAATCAAATTATTATTTGCATAATATATAATAGCATAGATAAGTGACCCTAAAATATCCAGTGAGATACACCTACATCTGATAAAAACTTTCATAAAAGTGGCTGGATCCAAGATTAACTAAAAAAAAAAAAAAATCCATAGCTGTCCTATACACAAATGAAAAATTAACTGAAAAAGAAATCAGGGTAAAAGCATCTTTCACAGTAGGTGCAAGTAATATAAAATATCTTGGGGATAAATCTAAAAAAGCAAGTGAAAGACTTGTATGATAAAAACTTTAAGTCTTTGAAAAAATAAATTGAAGACGATATCAGAAGATGGAAATATCTCCCATGCTCATCGTTTGGTAGGATTAACATAGAAAAACAAGCCATCCTACCAATAGCAAGGTACAGATTCAATTGCAACCCTCATCTAGATCTCATCACAATTCACTCCAGGCCTTTAAAGCACAATTTTCAACTTCATGTGGAAAACAACAAAAACAACAACAGGATAGCTGAAACAATACTGAACAAGTAAGTCCCACCACTACCAAGTTTTAAGTTAGACTGCAGTTATCTTAATAAATATAACACAGTATTGTCATAAAAACAGATACAGTGAACAATGGAATTGAAATGAAGAACCAGACATTAATCTACACACCTGTGGACACCTAGATTTTCATAAAGTAGAACAGAAATACACACTGGAAAGCAGATAGCATCTGTAACAAAATGGTGCTAGGCAAATTCGATGATGTCTGTATGTGGAAGAAAGCAAACAGATTCTTACTTATTACCCTGCACAAAACTCATGTCCATTTGGATCAAGGACCTCAACATAGAACCAGGGAATGCAATAGAAGATAAAGTGTGGGGAGTAGAGTTGAGCACAAAACATAGTGGACAACTTTCTGAACAGAACATAGATAGCACAGGCACAAAATTCTAGAATTAATAAATGGGACCTACTGAAACAAAAATCCTTGTGTAAGGCAAAGGATACTCTCATTTAGACAAAAGAGGAACCTACAGAATGGAAAAAGAATTTTTTGCAAAACTTAATCTGATAAAGAAATATTATCCATGCCTGACTCAACCAACACCCCACCCTAATGGAGTGTGCTGACCTTTCTGCTAAACTTGTAGACATGACCCTGACAGTTGTCCTGAGAGTCACTACCCAGCAGTGACTCTCAAAACAAATGCTGTAACTTACAGCCAAACATTGGGTAATGTGTCTGGTGATGTCCTATGGAAAAGTGGGAAGAAGGAGAAAAGGAACTGGAGGTGACAGGAACTCCACAAGATGGCCAACAGAGCCAACTAAGCAGGGTGCAGAGGGGCTTTCTGAGAGTGAATCATCAAGGACCATACATGAACTGGACTTAGGCCTCCTACAAAGATGTAGCAAACGAGCACCTTAGGCCTCAGGTATGTCCTCCAGTAAGGGAAGAAGGGACTGCATTGGACACTGACTCACTTGTCAGATTTTTGATAACTTTCCCCAGGCAGGACTGCCTTGCCAGGCCACAAGGAAAGAGGGAAAGAGGAGGTCTCTGAAAACTGACATTGGGCCCATTGCCAAGGACAACATCCACACAACTCATTGAACATGGAGAAGTACAGCTGGTGGCTATATGGAGTCCTTACTCTTATGTTCTAGTCTTTTCGGTGTTGGAAGGTACTCTGCCAGCTACCCAAAGAGAAATGTGAAAACCAACACAGTCACAAAAATCTTTGACCTATGATCTGTCCTGCCTGCAAAATATACTGTGGCGATGGTGGCCCAGAATTAGTAGTCAATCAATGTGTGATTTAAGACTCACTCCAGGAGAAAAACAAAACAAAACAAAAAAACCCTCACACCTAATACAGCTTGGAAAACCAGGAACTGGAGACTAGATATTTCAGAGACCTAGGATAAAACCAAACAACAAAAGAAAATCGCTATCATGGTTCCTAATGTTATTCTGTTTTATTCATAGATCAGTGCCTTATCCAGTCATCAGCAGAGAAGCCTTCTCTGGCAGCAGATAGGAACAGATGTAAGACCCACAGCCAAACCTCATGCTGAGACAGAGTTTAATATGAGGTGTCTGTCAAATCCTTCAGCTCAGATCTCAGAAATTCATGGGAGACCTGGCAGAAAGTTTGTAAGAGCCAGAAAGGATGGAGGAGACCAAGAGAACAAGGCCCTATGAATCAACTAAGCAAGGTGCGAAAGAACTCCCAGAGATGGAAGCAGCAAGCACATGGTTTACATGAGTCTTTAGCAAGTTGTGTGTGTGTGTGTGTGTGTGTGTGTGTGTGTGTGTGTGTGTGTGTTGGAGGTAGCCTGCTGGTTCAGGTTGCAGTTCTTGTCTGGACCGGATAGCCATTACCTCCTCAGTGCTTTAGTCAGAACTCCCTCATCTGGTTCTCCTGCTCTCTGCCTGATGTCATCTGGAGTGTCTTTAAATACAGATTCCCCTAATGACACTTGATATAAGGCCTCTGACACAACCCCCTGCTAGCTCTCCCCTCCTCACACCTATAGGTTAATCAGGTATTGACATTCTGTTCTTATGACTGGAGTGTTCTGTATAATGAAAGTCAACTGCCCTTGAAGTGCTTAATTCCAATCATTTATGTTCACCTGTTCTTGGAACTCCGCACCCACTCCCCTGTCCCTCTCACTAGGAAACCCACATGGAGACTGAGCTGCCTATTGGCTACAGGGGGGCTAGGTCTTCTCCATGCATGTTCCTTGGTTGGTGCATCAGTCCCCACAGGATCCCTGTACCCAGATTTTCTGGCTCTGTTGGTCATCTTGTTGAGCTTCTGTGCTCTCCAGGTCCTTCTATCTCCCCCCACCAACTCTTCCATAATACTACCTGTTCTCTGCCCAAAGTTTGGCTGTGAGTCTCAGCATCTGCTTCAACCCTCTGGTAGGGGATGGAGTTTTTCAGAGGACATCTTTGGTTGGCTGCTGTCCTCTTCCCTCTCTTCAGCCACTTCTGAATGAGAATTGAGCATCCTCCCTTGAGTGTTTTTTGTTACTTAGCTTCTTTTGGTCTGAATTGCGGTATGATTATCGTGTATCATATGGCTAAAATCTGCTTATATGTGAGTGTATACCATGCTTATCTTTCTCGATCTGGGTTGCCTCACTCAGGATGATCTTTTCCAAACCCATCCATTTGCCTGAAAATTTCATGATGTTTTTGGTTTTAAGAGCTGAATTAGTATACCATTGTGTAGAAGTAACACAGTTTCTTTAACCATTCTTCAGTTAAGGGACATATGAGTTGTGTCCAGTTTCTAGCTACTATGAATAAAACCACTGTGAACATAGTTGAGCCAGTGTCCTTGTTGTATGGTGGAGCATCTTTTGGGTATATGACCAGGAGTGTTTTACCTAGGTTGTGAGGTAGAGTTGCTCCCAGTTTTCTGAGAAAGCGCCGTACTGATTTTCCAAATTTGCTCTCCTACCAACAATGGAGGAGTGTTTCTCCTTCTCCAAATCCTAACCAGCATGTGTTGTCACTTGAGTTTTGACCTTAGCCATCTGATAGGTGTAAGATGGAATCTTAGAGTCATTTTGATTTGCATTTTCCTGATGACTAAGGATGTTGAGCATTTCTTTTAAAATTATTATTATTATTTATTAAAATGTATTCAATTTGTATCCCAGCTGTGTCCCCCTCCCCCATCTCCTCCCAATCCCACAATCTCTCCCTCTTCTCCCCCTATGTCCCTCCCTAAGTCCACTGATAAGGGAGGTCCTCGTCCCCTTCTATTTGACCCTAGCCTATCATGTCTCATTAGGACTAGATGTGTTGTCTTTCTCTGTGGCCTGGCAAGGCTGCACCCTCCCGAGGGAGGTGATCAGAGAGCCTGTCTCTGAGTTCATGCCACAGAAAGCTCCTGCTCCTCAGTTCATGCCAGAGACAGCTCCTGTTTCCCTTACTTGAGTACCCACTTAGAGACTGAGTTGCCATGGGCTACATCTGAGCTGGGGTTTTAGTTCCTCTCCATGCATTGTCCTTGGTTGGGATATCAGTCTCTTCAGGGTGCCCAGGGCTCATAGCATTTCTTTAAGTGCTTCTCCACCTTTCAAGAATCCTCTGTTGAGAATTCTGTTTAGCTTTGTATTCCATTGTTTAAGTGGATTATTTGGTTTCTTGGTATTTAATTTCTTGAGTTCTTTATATATTCTAGATATTAGTCCTTTGTAGGATGTAGGATTGGTGAAGATCATTTCCCAATCTGTAGACTGCTCTTTTGTTCTATTGATAGCATCTTTTGCTTTGCAGAAGAGTTTAGTTTCAAGAGGTATCATTTATTAATTGTAGATCTTAGAGCCTGAACTGTTGGTATTATTTTATTATTTTAGTTTATTTTAGTGTTATTCCTTAGAAGTACATTTGGCTTCTAATGAGAGACAGAAAGGAAATTAATCTGAATTGAATGGAAGGTGGGAAGAATTTGAGAGGGGTAGAATATAATGTATTATATTCTAAGCAGAATATAATGTATAATAAACAATATATTTTCAATAAAAGAAAAAAGAAATTCTTAAACTTCTAAAGAAATTATAATATTTGCTTTTTAGTACTTCAGTTGCATTTTTTACTTAATTTCTGCTTTCTTGCTACATATATGTTTGTATTAGAAATTTAGGCATTACCTATTCAAAAGTCCATTTATGTCACCACAGTAAATTGTGAGTTCTGAACACATACAAGTTGTCAATTCTACCTAAATAACATAAACCATTCAAAACTCAAAAAAAAGCTCTACTCCAAATAACAAAAGGTCAATCATTTCATTGTTCTTTTAAAAGGACACACTCAACTTGGCTCATTTATGTTAAATTCTCAAGGAAAGAACTCTGCTCTTGTTCTGAATGACACTTACCCAGTCATAAATAAAACCAGTACCTTAAAGAACAGAACCAACAACAGGAGATCATTAACCTAGGACTTGGCTTATGTCCCAAAGGCTGCAAGCTTAGGTTTCTTTCCCAGAATTAGTTGTTCACTGTGTGCTGCAATTGCAGTACTGACGGCTTACGTCTTTTTGAAAAAGAAATACTAACATGCTTATAAATAATCACTTGTAGAAATATTAAATGTTCATTTTTATTTAACATATCTATAACAGGAAAGTAAGTAAAACAAGACTATGGAAACTTATCATTAACAAATTCAATTATTATTGTAATGTTGATGTTTGACCTCCTTTCAGATTTAATTTCACTGCGTACTTTAAAATTCTGATAAAATTTTAAAAGCAGTGTTCTACATTCTTTCTCTCCTATCTCCATTTTCTTTTCTTCCTTTCTTGGAAGTCTTTCTCCTTTGTTTTTGTCTCTCTGTCTGTGTGTCTCCCTCTCCCCATCTCTATTCCTTTCTCTCCCTTCCCCAACCTCTCTCTCTTTTTCACACATACACACCTAAGTACAAATGAAGAACACACCCTGAAATATAAATTAAGAAGAGCTTCATAAATTCTCAAGATATATTAAATTATATCAGAGGCAACATGAGTACATAACTAATAATGTAGGGATATATGAAAATATTTGTTATAAAAGAAGTAACAAATATTTCATTGTTAACATTACCGCTCATAAACAGATGTTTCTTTTCAGGAGTAGTTTCCTTAGTGTCCCATTGCTGTGAAGACATACCATAACAAAGGGAATTTTTATAAAGGAAAGAATGTAATTGATGGCTTGCTTATAGTACAAAAGGCTTCATCATTATCGTCATGGTAGGAAATATTGCAGGGAGCATGATGGCTCTTCCAGTGTTGGATTGTTAACTGAGAGCTTCAGATCCTGGTCCTCAAGCAGCAAGCAAAGAGAAACTGGGCCTGGAGTGGGCTTTTGAAACCTCAAAGCCCATCCTCAACAACCCACTTTCTCCAACAAAATCAAATCCTACACCAACAACGTCACACCTCCTAATCCTTCTAATTCTTCTCAAATTTGCTACTTAGTGGCAAAGCATTCAAATATATGATACTCTTGGGCCATTCATATTCAAACCACCACAGTAATTTAATGTTTTATATGCTTTATATAATTTTAGAAAAAAATACTTAAAGTGCTTAAGTGCTTGGAAATGAATCAAAGGTGGAAGCACATCAGAAATAATAAGGTGAAGTGCACAAAAATATTTTATATTCGTATTCATTTGCACATTCTAACTTTTTTATTTGCTCCAATTTATCTGCCTTAGAGAAATGGTTATCATGGCTCGAGGTTTTTGTAGGTGAGTTGTTGTTCCCACACTCTTGGAGTCCTGTCTGTTTAGAGGGTGGCCTCTTCAGTCTGCATGTATCCCTCTAGCAGGGGTCTCCACAAAAGTTACTCTCCCAAATCCTCCCAGAAACCTACACTAACTTAGGTCTCCAGCCGGTCTCAAGGATGCCCTGAGCCATGTTTTCTCTTCTCTCTGTATGTCTTCGTTCCTGCTTTCCCCGTCCTATCCCCCACTCTCTGATCCCCAAACATATTTGCATCAGCACTCATTCTCCTATCCTCTTCCCTCTCTTTGAGATCGTCCTCTCTCTTTTCTATTTCCCCTTCTCAGTGAGACTCATGCACCTTCCCTTGGGCCCTCCTTACTACTTAGCTTCTTTGGGTATGTGAATTGTACTATTGTTATCTTATGCTATATGGATAATATCTGCTCATAAATGAGTACATACCATGTTACCTGACTCAGGATGATCTTTTCTAGTTAGATCAATTTGCCTACATATTTCACGATTTCCCTGTTTTAATAGCTGATTAGTATTTCATTGTGACCCAAATTTTACCCTACAGGATATGTATACATAAAGATAGAGCAGAGACTGAGGGAATGTCCAACGAATTTCTGGCCACACCACTGGAGAGAGTCAACCCCTAACACTCTTAAGGACACTCTGCTCTGCCTATACACAGGAGCCTAGAACAGCTGTCTGTTGAGAGGCTCCACCCAGCAGTAGAACGAAACAAATGCTGAGATTCACAGCTAAGCATTGGGCACAAGGCAGGTAGCCTTGGCAAAAATGGGAGGAAGGATAGAAATATCTGGAGGGAACAGGTTCTCCACAAGAAAACCAAAAAGAGCCAACTAAATTTGGCCCATGGTGGCTTGTGGAGACTGAAGCACCAATCAAAGACCATATATGGACTGGACTAAGGCCCCCAACACATGTAGATGTGCATGACAGACTGCTTGATCTTCATGTGGCTCTTTGAGCAAGGGGAGCAGGAGCTGTCTCTGACAAAGAAACTCTTTTTTTTTATTTTTTCTTATTAGTTACATTTTGTTAACTCTGTGTCCCAGCTATATCCTGATCCCTCATTCCCTCCCCAACCCCACACTCCCTCCCTGGTCTCCTCCCTGCCCCTTTCCAAGTCCACTGATAGGGGAGGACCTCCTCCCCTTTCATTTGACCCTGTTTTATCAGGTATCTTCAGGGCTGGCTGCAAAGTCCTCCTCTGTGGCCTAACAGGACTGCTCCTCACCTGGGGGGGTGTCAAAGAGCCTACCCTTGAGATCCTGTTAGAAATAGTCCTTGTTCTCCTTACTTTGGAAAACTATTTGGTTACTGAGCTACCACGGACCACATCTGAGCAGAAGTTCTAGGTTATATCCATAGATGGTCCTTGGTTGAGGTTGAGTGTCAGTCTCAGAAAAGACCCTGTGCCCGGATAGCAGTGTTTCAAAGCAGACACTAAGACTCATTACCAAACCCTCGGCAGAGTGCAGGGAATCATATGAAAGAAGGGGAGTTAGTATGATATGGAAAGGATAGGAGCTCTACAAGGACCAATATATACGGCACAAAGACACTCTTGCACAGTTTTCAATCACATCCCCCAGTGGGGCTGCCTTGTGAAGGAGGATATGCTGAGTCCTGATATGACTTGATGTGCTGGGGTGGGTCTGTGGGTTCACTCCTGTTTTCTGAGAGGGAAGGGAGGAGGGCTACAGGAGAGAGGGAAGGAGGGTGGCACCAGGAGGAGAGGAGGGAAGGTCTATGATCGGGATGTAAAGTGAATAAAAAACAAGAGAAATGGTTATTACTGTTGTATAAAAAATAGAAAACTAATTTCTAGTGTGGCAATTTGCATATTTAATGATTTATAAGTATACAACTAGAGTGTGACAGTGTACTCAGCAATAACAATTACAAATTTGTAACATAAAACTAAGGTATGGAGGAAAAAAATTGACTTACATAAAATGAGTACAGCAATGGAGTCTGGTGATACTTTACCGTGGTTTTACATGTGGTAGTCAGCGATGGAGGCTGCATAGTTCTATTAGAACCTTTAGGAAGAGATGAATCTTCATGATCAGTAACAGAGACTTTCTAGTATTTCACTTACTCTGTATGTATATATAGGTTTAATTCAAATGGATATAGCACATTCCTCAATTGGGTATGTTACTATGGCTTATATTCCAACTGATGTGGAAAGCTACTAGCTTTGTGTGGAGCCTGGGGTAAGAGAAGGCTCTTCAACAGGTCCAGGAGTCTGTGACGGGTATTCTACCATATGTACCGTATGATCCAGCAGGCCCAATCATACTTAGGCATCATTAAATTTACCCCTTGTAAGCTGAACACACAATCATATTTTTTTTTTTTGCCATGGTTAAATTTTTTCATTTTTTTAAAATTTATTTTTTATTTATTACAATGTGTTCACTTTGTATCTCAGCTGTAGCCCCTCCTTCATCCCCTCCTAACCCCGCCGCCCTCCCTCTTCTTTTCCCACACCCCTCCCCTAGTCCACTGAAAGGGAAGTCCTCCTCCCCTTCTACCTGATCCTAACCTATCAGGTCTTATCAGGACTTGTGCACTGTCGTCCTCTGTGGCCTGGTAAGATTGTTCCCTCCTCGGGGTGAGGTGATCAAAGAGCCAGCTACTGAGTTCATGTCAGAGACAGTCCCTGTTCCCATTCCTAGGGAACCCACTTGGAGCTGCCAGGGGCTACATCTGTGCAGGGGTTCTAGGTTATCTCCATGCATGGTCCTTAGCTGGAGTATCAGTCTCAGAAAAGAACCCTGGGCTGAGATTTTTGGTTCTGTTTCTCTCCTTGGGGAGCTTCTGTACCCTCCAGGTCTTTCTATCCCCCTGCCCCTTCTTACATAAGATTTCCTGCACTCTGTCCAAAGTTTGGCTATGAGTCTCAGCATCTTTTTAATACCCTGCTGGATAGAGTCTTTCAGAGGCCCTCTGTGGTTGGCTTCTGTCCTGTTCCCTGTTTTCTCCCTCTTCTGATGTCCATTCCATTTGCCTTTCTGAATGAGGATTGGTCATTTTCCCATGGTCATCTGACCAATCACTCCTTCTAACATTGTTATTAATTTTTTAGTCTTTTAGTTCGAGGGTATTAGAAGCACAAAGTGACCAGGGGAACACTGATTCAAAGCATATATTGCCTTTTGGTGAACTCTGCTCCGACTCTCCAGACTGCTACAGACTAACGGCTCTGTAACTGTGTCTTCAAAAGATCATTCTAGCTTTCCATCCAGGGCAGGTTCTTCAGCCTTGTGGGGAACACGTTAAGACCAATGGATTTCATGATTATGGGCCCACTGTAACACTTCTCTGGCTGTGAAGTGAGTTCCTTGGTTGAAACAATACTCCGTAGAATACCATACTGGTAAAAAAGTCATTCTGTAAGTCCACAGATGGTGGTTTTTTGGCAGAAGCATTGCATGCAGGAAAGGCAAATATATAACCAGAAAAAGCATCTACTCCAGTAAGGAGAAAGCATTGTCCTTTCCATGAAGGAGGTACTCCAATGAAATCAACCTGCCAACAGGTTGCTGGCTGGTCACCCTAGGGAATGATGCCATATCTAGGACGCAGTGGCAGTTTCTTTTTTGGCAAATCTAGCACTTAAAAGCAGTTGTAGCCAGGTTGGCCTTAGTGAGTAGAAATCTCTGCTGTTGAGCCCATTCATAACCTCCACTTCTGTCACCATGGCTACTTTGTTCATGAGCCCATTGTGCAATGTCAGGAGCGGCTGGGGAAAAATGCTGACTGTCCACAGAATGGATCACCTTGTACTAGATTAGTGAACTCCTTGTTAGCTGAAGTCACATTTCGGTGAACATTTACATGGCTCACATATAGCATCACATCGTTAACACATTCTGAAAAATCTCTCCACATTCCTCTTCCCCAGATGCCTTTGTCACCAATTTTTCAACCACGCTCTTCCCATGTCCCTGTTCATCCAGCCAATCCATTGGCCACAGTCCATGAATCGGTAAACAATCACACATCTGGCCATTTCTCCTTCTAAACAAAATGCATGACAATGTGTACTGCCTCCCAAAGCTCTGCCCACTGTGAAGATTTCCCATCACAGATGTCTTTCATGGTTGTCCCAGAAGGGGTTGTACTGTTGTAGCTATTTACTTCTGGGTGATGCCTGGATAATAGAGAGAACCATCATTTAACCAGGCCCCAGCCTTCTCCTCCTCAGTTAACTGATTATAGGGACCACTCTATGAAGCTGTAGGTACATGCTTGGCAGCAGATGGCATTGTAATGAAAGTAAAAACCACAGGCATTTTGGCAAATTCTTCATGTAACTTCCTTGTGCCTTTAGGACCTGCTTGGACCCAGTCACACATATAGCACTTTTATTTGATAATAGATTACTGCTGTGCACATCTTACTCTGTGACTAAGGCTCAATAGCAGGCCAGAACTCTCTCTCGAAGGGAGAACAGTTGTGTGCAGATGATGGTTGAGGGTTGCTCCAAAATCCCAAATGTCTCTTCTGCAATTTATCTATACGGGCCTGCCAATGAATCCAAAAAGCATCCTTTTCTGCCACTGACAACTAAGTACCATCAGGTCTGCTGGGTCATATGGAACGTATGGTAGAACACTCTTCACGGAATCCTGGAGCTGTTGAAGAGCCTTCTCTTACTCCAGGCTCCACACAAAGCAAGCAGCTTTCCAAGTCTCTTGGTATCTAGGCCATAGTAACACTGAGGAATGTGCTGTCTCCAGAATCCAAATAAGATGTCTGAACATTGTGCTTTTTTTTTAGTCATGGAAGTGGGGCAGTTGCACTAACTGATCCTTCACCTTAGAAGAAATATCTCTCCATACCACCACACACAACTGAACTCATAAGAATTTCACTTAAGTAGAAGGTCTTTGAATTTTATTTACTATCCTCTGATATATATACCAACGAGTCCACAATTGCTACTGCCTGCTCACTTGGTCTAATCAGCATGTCCTCAATATAGCTCACTAATGTGATATTTTTGTGGAAAAGACACATGATCAAAATACCTTCTAATTAAGTTATGACACACGCGGGGTTATTAATTTATCTTTGACGCACAGCTCCAAAAGTATCTTGCTGGCCTTGCCAACTTAAATCAAATGTCACTATGAACAAATGCCAAGAAAAAAAATATTTGCTAGATCAATAGATGCATATCTTGTATCAGGAGATGTGTTACTTTACTCAACTAAGGAGGCCATGTCTGGTACTGCAGCTGCAATCAGAGCCATTACATGATTGAGTTTTTGATGGTCTCCTTGATTCGTCTGTCTTCTGCACTGGCAAGATATGAGGGTTAAAGAGAGATTTGTTGGGAACCATCATACCTGTATCTTTTAAGTCCTTGACCCAGAGATTGGTCCAAGGCATCAATTTCTGAAATTTCTCCTGCAGTGCACTACTGTTTTTGGTTCACTATTATTATTGGAAGAGGCAATGTTAAAGGTTTCCATTTAGCCTTTCTTTTTTAATTAAATTTTTATTTTTTTATATTAATTACAGTTTATTTACTTTGTATCTCAGCTGTATCCCACTCCCTCATTCCCTCCCAATTCCACCCTTTCTCCCTCATCTCCTCCCTCCCCTTTCCAAGTCCACTGATAGGGGAAGACCTCTTCCCCTTTCATCTGACTCTAGCTTATCAGATATTTTCAGGCCTGGCTGCAAAGTCCTCCATTTAGCCTTTCTAACCATACTAACTCCCACTCCATAAGTCAGGATGACTTATGTGAGAATTCTAAGTATATGCACCCTTATTATACATTTGGGATCTGAGACACACAACCTCAGGATCAATTCAGAGACCGACTAGACCTACTGTGAGTTGTGCTTTAGCCAAAAATCATTAATGCCTTGTCCTCCAAAAGCCACTATTTTAATTGGAGGGCCAAAATGTTTCTTGGGATCTCCCAGAATCAGGGTCAGTTCAGAACTAGCATCCAATATATGCCAGAAAGTCTGATTGTTTCCTTTCCCCCAGTGTACAGTCAACCTTGCAAAAGGTCATAGGTACCTTGAGGTAAAAATAGAAGAAAGGTAAGCAATAATACTTTTAGGTAGATAATTTTAATGCAGAACATGGCTGCTCTGGCAAGAGATCACATCCATAGACCTTCTATGTCTGTATGATCTTCTGGAAATATAAACATGCCTTTAATCCAGGAGACAGAGGCAAGCAGACCTGAGTTCAAGGCCAGCCTCATTTAAAGCAAGTTTCATGTAAAGAAAAGCTTAGGTCCAGGCCTTTAATTCTAAACAATGAAGGTAAAGTTGGTTTGTAGAAGGAGACACCCATGTTTGAAAGTGAAGTTTAATTGAGTGGCAGAAAAAGTGATGAATCTGATAATGACTTGACAGAAAAGGATACACCCAACTCTCACAATAATAGAGAAGAAAGAGAAACTGCTTAAGGGGACAACACAGAGAATGAAGGAGAGAGAAGGCAGTTTTACCTGGAGCATTTTAGAGATGGAGGAAAAGAGAACAAGCTAGACATAGGTGAAGCCAGAACAAGCCGGGGAATGAGGAGTTGCCAGAGATTACAGCATATTGCTCAAGTTAGTTTGAGGCCAAGCAGAGCAATTCAGAGGTCAAGAGAGAAGCGAGACTGAATGAGTTTGCTGGGAAAGAAGTTTAAACCAGATTAGCAGAGCTGAACACACACACACACGCCATACAAACTCAAAATGGAAACCATAATATATAAGCAAAAGACCAGTAAGGTGGGGGGAGGGAGGAATCACAGACAAAGCAATATAGACAAAAAAAAAACATTCCCAAATACCTTTGAGTTCATTTTATGTTGCCCTCTCCTGCTGTGCATGGTACCTGCTGTAAAGTATGGTGATACTACCGTAGAGAAACTTTTGTAAGTGGTTATTAATTGGACACAGTTTCTTGCCTAGGGATGGGAGCTCCTGTTTACTTTCCCATCTCAGTGTTCATGGTTTGTCTGGCTTGGGTCTGTGTAGACCTTATGCATGTTACCACAGTCTCTGTGATTTTGTATGTCAGTTCTGTTGAATATGAAAGATACTGTTGTTTCCTTGGTATCATTCATTTCTTCTGGCTATTACAGTCTTGAACCAATCAGGCCTGAGGTCAGAAAGAACAATAAAAAGTAAGTTTATTCAGCAGTATGTCTCAGAGGCTGAAAACATTCTTGGCCTAAGGTAGATTGTACAGAGACTATAAGCTTCCAGGACTAGGTCTAAGTTAATAGACAGAGACAGCAAGCCTCCAAGACAAAAACTGAAAGAGGTGAGTAAAAGTTCCTTTTACAGTTTGAGGTAGTTTATCAAGGTCCTTCCTCAGGGGAACTTGACCACCTCTTCATTCAAGGGGTTCTGGGTCTGGAAATTGAGCCATGATCCGATGAAGCTTTTCTTTTATTTATTTGAGACATTTCCTTATTATACAAATAAAACAAAAATGCATTAGGCTTCTTATCCATTTCATGTCTGGAAACACCATCATTGGTTGATTACCTAGTACCAAAGGCCCCCGGGAGTCATGCCACCATGAAATTTACTTTGACCATTATAGGTCAGGTCATTATGAAAATTACTTTGTCTGCGTTGTCCATTACAGTAGCTACCATAACCTTGCCTTTGGCTCTTCAGTTCTACCACTGGCCCCTGCAACCTCCTGTCCCAATTAAACTCATTCCATTCAGTTCATCCAACTATGCAGCAACATTGCCAATCCTAAGATCTGACACAGGGGAGAGAGTGAAAAGAACTCTTCAAATGTGCTGGTGCCCCTCCCGTCATTTTGTATCTTATAAGATTAGTGAAGAGCATGTCTTATGGGACTTCCCATTGTGGAGGACTGGGTATTTCAGTTTTCTCACTTAGCATTACAATTTCCCTGAGCCTTAAAATCTCTTCAACAATTCTAAGCCAGGAGATAACAGGAATCTCCAATTTCTTTTCAGGAGGCCATTTTTTGACAAATGCTTCAGCCTACATTCAAACAAGTATTGATGCCTTTCTTAACTCTTTGAGCTTCTATATTAAGCCTGGAATCTCCACTGAGAAGGCCAATATCAATAAACTTACTCTGATGTAGTTTTATGTTCCACCATTATCCTGCACTCTTAAAACCCACTCCCACACATATTCCCCAGACTTCTGCTTAAATGAATTAGCAAAGTGATTAAGCTCCTTAGCAATGTAGTGCACCTCCTCATGGTCTACAATCTACCTCCCTTCTGGGAGTCTGCTTAGCCTTAAATCTGGCTATAGGACTGGAGGCAACGATTGGGAGGTCCTGAGGCACATTAGGATTTTCTTGCCTGTCATTTCCTTCAGATGAAAGTACTGCTGGTTCAGCAGACAATGACATTTTTCCTCAGTCAACGATGAAAAAGGCAATATTGCAAGGGGTGGAGGTGTGAGTACATCTCCTGGGAGTGAACAGACCACCTCCAGTGAGATTATCTCTTGAGACTCTGAGAAGTCCTATCCACCCCTGGTCAAGTCACAGGATCACAGTCTTTAGCAACTAATGCCCTTACTTTAACTGCCAGCACCCTCTGAGGCTGGGAGGTGCTTTTTTTAATGCTGTAATTCAGCTAACCTTATAAATACTATTTATGCACACCTAAAAGCCCTCAGTTTTTATCACAAAGTTTAAAGTTGTCTTTCTCTTAATTCTTAGTTTAGAGAAGTTGGTTAATTTTATCATGGGATTCATTTTGATCCTTTGCCAATTTATCCAGTTATGCTCAGAGCAACCAACCACGAATACCATTTCCCTTATTTTTTCCATAAATTGTCAAAAGTTTTATAAACAGAGTCACCAAATATGTTGTCGTCACAATTGGTCAATCAGAAAAATCTAATGCATTTCTTCCTTTAATTTTTAACATGTTTATCACCATAGGCTGTTAGTATATTCTGAGCTCCCAGGAGAGGCTTAAATAGCTGGAGAGGTTTCAGAATTGTAGGTGTTGAAAAATTGGAGACGCTATTCCAGATACTTAAAAGATCCATCCTTATATTTCTATTGTTCTGCAAATACTATTGGTACTAAAATCTATCACATCTTCTTCTAAGATCGCTTGACAATACAGCCATACCAGGGGAAGTGATAGAAAAGCATGCAACAAAGTCCGTGTCAGAGGCATCCCCTATTCCCCTTACAAGGGGACTGGCATGAAGCCTAAGATGCCATCAGCTATATATGTGTAGAGGGCATAGGTCTAATCCATGCATGATCCTTGATTGATGCTTTAGTATTGTCCAGCCTCCAGCCCCCACCCCAGTCCCGGATTAGTTGGTTTTGTTGGTCTTCTTGTGGAGCTTCTGTATTCTCCAGATCCTTCTATCTTTCCCTCCACTCTTCCAGGAGCTTCCCTGTACTTTGCCTATTGTTTGCCTGTGAGTCTTAGCATGTGTTATAAATCCATTGCTGGAAGGAGCCTCTCAGAGGAGATCCATGTTAGACTCTTGTCTACAAGCATAGCAGAGTATCATTAATAGTGTCAGAGTTTGACTCTCTCCCTTGGGGTGGGTCTCAGGTTGGGCCAGGCATTGTTGGACATTTCCTAGGTCTCTTCTCTGTAAGAGCAAACTTGTACAATCACATTGGAAATCAACCTGGTGCTTTCTCAGAAAATTGGGACTGGTTCTACCTCAAGATCCAGCTATGCCACTCTTGGTCATATATGCAAAAGATGCCTCATCATACAAGGACATTTGCTCCTCTGTCTTCATAGCAGCTTTACCCAGTAATACCCAGAATCTGGAAACAACCTAAATGTTCCTCAACCAAGGAATGGATGCAGAAATTGTGTTACATTTCCACAATGGAATACTACTCAGCTATTAAAAGGAGGGCATCAAGAAATTTTCAGGCAAATTAATGGAACTAGAAAAGATCATTCTGAGTGAGGTAACCCAGACACAGAAACACATACATGGTATGTACGTACTTATAAGCATATATTAACTGTATAGTACAGCATAACCATCCCACAGTTCACAGACCCAAAGAAGCTAAGTATCAAACAAGGATGCTTGACTCTCGCCCATGAAATCTAAATATAAACAATAAGTTTACCTAAACAAGACTTGCATGATGACAACATCCCTGGGCATGCTAATGTGTATGGGGGGATTTGACAACGTCCTCATCCTTAGATGAGAAGGTACAGGCTATCAATTGGTACTGAGATAGGAAAATTAATTTCCCTAGAGAAGAGGTCCTTGATAGGATATCTTCTTCCAAGTGGTCAGTTCTAAACACAGGTCCATTTGAGTCCCATGTATGTTCTTGTTTGTAACAGTGATAATTAAGGAGGAAGAGGTCATGGATTTAAGAAGGGATGGGATGGATGGGGGAAGAACTGGAGGGAGAAGGTGGTATGTAAATGATGTAAATGCAGTACTCATTTATGAAAATTTTAAGAGAAAATGAATTTTAAAAGGAGGTTGATATGCTGACCTGAAAAACTATCATTTTGGGAAAGGAGGAATGATTATTGGTGATAAATAGAAAATATCTAAGGATCAATCATTAGTTTGAAGACTACAATCAGCCATTAACCTTGGTAGATTTATATTTCAAGTACCATTTGAAGCACAATTAAGTGAGATTAGGCATCAACCACAGTCCACACTGTGTGAGGAAGACAATTACAGTGGAACAATGCTCAGATATTTAAGGTCTTCTAAGGAAAACTAGGTCATCAAAGTTTAACAGTCAAATAAACTTCCAAGAGAAGCATCTTTAGGAAGCAAAGACAGCAGGTCAGTGTTATGAATATCAGACAGGTTTAGAGATGATGGTAAGTATTCGAATGGCAGCTAGGTAGTAAATAATGGAGTTCTTTATTTATTATTTCAAGAAAAAAAAACAGTAAAATTGAGAGAAGAGGAACCTCAGATGACTCTGAGTTTTTCGTTGCTGTTTTTATTTTTTGTTTGCTTGTTTGTTTTAACAGATCATTTGGAATGTTACTTTTTTTTTTAGCTGCAGTGGTAGTGATTTAAAAAACAACAAGCATATTTATTTTATTTTCTGTGTGTAAATGGCACGGGAATGTAGTTTCTTCAGATGCCTAAAGGTGGTGTTGCTTCCCTGAAGCTATAATTGCATGCAGTTGGAAGCCCTCTGATGTGGGTGATGGGAACTGAATCTGGGTCCCCTGTGAGAGCAGAGAATACTTGTAACTATAGAGGGTTATTTTTTTTTTTTTTAGGGCATGTCCTTACACTAAACAGCTTTTTATAAGTTGTCACTATTTTATTTGATCCATTTACTGTAAAAACATAACATACTCTTATTATCTGTTTACAGATTGCCATAACTGACTTCAACTCTAGTGTCATTGACAGCTTAATACTCTTATGTGACAATTAATTGCATGTAACCACACATTATTTCCTGTGGTTTTTCTCTGCTTGTTTCTCTCTCTTTAATGAATGGTACCTATAGCCCTAAGATTAAACTTGTTATCCTTCCTCAACTTAACAGTTAATAATAATGTATTGGATAATCTACTGTTTTGTACTGTAGACTTTACTTGAGATATACATCATAGGTGGTAATTTAGACTGCTGGTCACAGTGTTGCCTACTGTGTGCTTTCAGTCTTGTAGGTCATTTGCTTACCACATGGACAACCTCATGGCAAATGGTATGAAATGGAAAAGAGATTTCAGAAATATTTCACAAGGAACACTGAGAATCTATGTAATGTGGGATTAGAGCAGATTGGGAGAAACTGGTAATACAGGAAAGGAGATAATCCTACACCACAGGAGAAAACAATGTGGAGATATAAAAGTTTCTGCTCCTTTTCGTACATCTAAAGCATGAGCTACATTGGCTAAAAGATTATTCAGGGTCTGAGCAGTCTGCATAGTATGACTCCTGGCTAATTCCGAGGTGGTAGCTCCAACAGCCGCCAATGAGATGGCAGTAACAATGGCGGCTGTAGTTCCAAGATCCCTTTTCTGTCTGAAGAGAGTCATAGTGTGAGGGGCATCAATGGGCACAGGCACCCAGCGAGGCATGTGAGAAACCAGGGCATACCTAAATTCACTAGCATTCCGGCATTGAGCAAAAAAGCAAGTATCATTACCACAATTACTTGGCTCTATCTGGCTAACAATGAATAAAAATGGGGGTTATAAACAAACAGGTGTGGACTTATAGGAAATATTATGAGAGAATTTTTCCCATACTGCAAATCTGTCTAAACAATTGTCTAGCTATATTTTAGGTAATTGGACTGAAGAATTCGATACTATGATGGAGCAGCTGAGAGTGGCCATTGTCACGGTAAATTCTACCAGAGTGGACGCAGGACTAGCCACGGGATTATCATCATGGATTGCTGCAGCCATGAATCATCTGAAGGAATGGGTGGGCATGGGAGCATTAGCAGGCCTTCTGGTGCTGGTCTCCTTGGTTTGCCTGTGGCATATATGCAAGATTAGAGTCTCACAACAGCATAATGCAGCCATGATCATTCAGGCCTTTACAGCCATTGAAGCAGGACATTCTCCCCAAGCATGGTTGGCTACCATAAAAAGCTAAAATGTTATGCTCAGGATGCGAGGCTAAGCACTGCACTCAGGGTCAGCCGCTTTGGAACCAGAGAAGAGCATGTCTGATTGCATGCTGGTTGATGCCCCAGGTCCCGCCTCTGAGAAAAAGGTATCGGACGGGTCTGATGCTCTTTGGGTGGATGACACCTAAATGAACATCAGTACAAAGTCCCAATTTATTTCTAATATCAGAGATCAGACCTCTACTCTTGCCTGATGCGTCTAAAACAAAAAGGGGGAACTGTAGAGAGCTGCATAATGCCATGCCTTAAAGATGGAGCTGGTTTCTGCCTTCCACCTTCCCGATGGTGAGTGCTCTCTATCACAAACAACTCCATATTTGGCTAAGCCTGAGGATCTGGCTTGCTTCCATGTATGTGGACCTATCTGCATTGCCCACGAGGCACACTGGGGTTGGCTACCCAGAGGCTATTTAAGCTATGGGTTGGCTTTCCCCAGGGTCAGAAGATTGTTCAAGGTTCCTGAATAAACTGCATTGAGAAGAAAAAAAAAAGTTTCTGCTCGAATAAAAAAAATTTCTAAAATCTCCTGCAGGATTGTCAGAAATTTGAAGTATAAAACCTGGAAGGATTCATGTAAGAATTATAAAATAGCAGGTGTTTGTTTTAAAACTAGACTACCAGAAGAGTGAGAATTTTCAGAGATAAAAAATAATGAAAAGAAACTCATAAACATGTCACAAAAGATAATTACTTCAGATGTAAGCCAGATGTGATCCTGTGTGATGTGTATTAATATTCACAGTGATAAGATTCAGAGAGAACTCACCTGACACATTAAACAGAGGTTCTGCCTTTTAGGTGAGATGACTGAGCAGCAATAATAGTGATTTTTGGGTTAGAGATTTATTTCAGTATCTTTCTGACTACCAGGCTTTAGAACATCCTTGCCTTTGACTTCATTGGTCAATCAGATTTTTAAAATTTTGTGAATTATACATTTATAGAAATAAATTTTCCCCAGCCTCCTGCATTTTACATAAATTGTAACATGAACCATGCTTTTGTACATTAAATATAACATGGCAGTGTGTTTGATCCTGATGACTTAAACATTGTTATTAAAAGTAAATAAAAATCACTTGGACTTGAGTAAATTCCATAGGAAATTATAATATGTTCTGTTGCATTATGCTTTAAGTGTCTGAGATTGTATTAAATAGCAGGAGCTCAGACTCACGGCAATGGATCAGTGACCCCAGGCAAATTAATCCATCAAAAATGAACATGTTCCCAAATCCTTACCAATCAGATGAACATGACTCAGTCGGCATCAAAATCAATGAGGTGAAAACAGTCTGCCTTCAGTGAAAATCAATCCTGGTGAAAATGAACTTCCTTGAACTTGACTTTTACAAATTTGGAGCCTGCCCTGAATAATACAACTGTATCTTAGGCAAAAAGGAAAAACTGCTTCATGCTAGTGACTTTAAAAATGTTCTAAAGTGCAACAAAACCAAAACAAAACACTGTTCTCAGTAATATCAATATTAAACTTTGCTATTTTGAGATAGACTAATTTCAAAAGTTTTTTTTTATATCTCCCATTTTAACTAACCACACTATAAACAAATGTGAATATTATTATAAAGGGCATTAATATTTTGATTAATATAGCAAAAGTATTTTGACTCAATAGATCGTGCAAACCATTTTTTTTTGCTACCTTTTAGTGTATCTATTTATATATAACTATTTTTAATGTCTGTTTCCCCTTATCTTTCATTACATAGTTTAGGGACTGGTGAAGGAACAGCTTAAGACCCCTCCATGTTTGGTCCTGCCCATTCCACAGCTAATCAATTGCAGCTGCAAACTCTTCTTCAGTTCTAATATGGGCTATATTCCCTGAGCCTTAAAGCAAGCATCTGAAGCTGCAGAGATTCGGTCCCCACCTGCAGACCAGTTTTGGACTTCAGACCTAGTTGCAGTTAACTCAGGGGCTGCACTGGCCATTAACCCTTAAAGTCTGCCTGGGTCTCACCTTTTTCTGCCGGATCTATTCTTCCTTTGTAATTTCTTCATGGTCTCTGTATTGGATGACCTAAGAAGGGTCTCCTTAGATCATGCCATGCATGCTCAGAAACTGCTGCTAAGCCAAGACCTACCACCTGCAGCAAGTCAATACTGAAGTCCTTTGAATAAGTTCTTTTTGTAGAGACTTTAACAGAATCTTCTTCCTTATTTGCAGACATGAAAGGGCTAGGCTTTAGGGGAGTTTCCTTAGGTTCTGATGAAAGCCGAGCATTACCACTACCTACTCTGACTGACTAGTTTAGAAAACTTTACAATGTATTTACACAGCTTTTTAAAAACAAACATAACAAATTTTACAACTTTTTTCTGATAATGTTATCTCTTGCTTAACTTGATATTATTTTGGAACCAGTACCCTTAAGAAAAACTGTTTCAATTGTATTGGCTTTACATATACCTATGGATTTATTCATTCAGGAAATTATTTCTTGGCTCTTACAAATTGTTAGGCACTGTTCTAGAAACTAAATATTGATTTATAAAAGTGTCCTTGTTCTTGCATTGGTTTCTGTGGTCACTCTCGTGGAGCAGGGAGGAAGAAGATTTGTAGAAACAATACAAGGGAAAATTATAAAAATATATACATTTGTGTACAGTGTGGTAGCAGGGATAGGATTTGTCAAAATGTTCAAAATAGACGTTTTAAAGCTTTCCTGAGAAAGTGAATTTTTACAGGTAAATGAGAAATTATGTAACTGTGAAAGATGTGGTAGAGATCAAGGCAGTGCAAGAAGAAAAATTTGTCCAGAGCATCATACTATTAAGCAGAACAGAATCTGAAGTTAATGCTAGAGAATAGCCAGAGGTCAAAAACAAGGCGCAGGGCAATTCTTGCTTTTAGCTCAATGTAAACAGAAATGGAACTCACAGTGGATAAATAACAAAGGAAATTTGTCCCTAAAGTAGCTGGAGAAACATACTGATTCTGCCATGAAGAATCAGTCTTAAGACTGATTTTCTAGACTCTGTTTCCCTCTGTGTGCCATGAGAGGTACTGTGTTCACGTGAAAAGATTAAAGGATTCCTCTTGTAAAATTATCTCTAACAAAAAACATTTTCCTACAAATCTCCAGTACAATTCTCCTTTATTTCTCAAGCACAAGTTGGACAAAATGTCTATTTCCAGAATCGTCCCAGTAACTGTGACACACTTCAGAGTACCTGCTTAACATCAGGAAGATCTGAGAAAGTCACTGGAAATGATCTCAAACATGCTTGGAGAAGAAGAACCCTCAGGTCACTATATGGTTAGTGGATCCAGGCTGAAGGGTCTGCAATTAGCAACTACGATAAAATGCTTGGGCTGTATCCTTTTGTGCTAGCTCTCCGTTACTCTGAAATATACATAAAGTGCCCATTTTAGATCAGCTTTAGTCCATGTTTACTTGTAAATATTGATTTTAGGCTGTGGTGAGGGATCGTGTTTGAAGGCCTTAGGAGATGTGAGCTGTCTATCACATGCTATCCAGGAGAGTTCAGGAATGTGAACACTTCCTCCAGAAGGTATTTCTTCCAAAAAGTTGCTTCCTCAAAAGCTCTGTGTAACTCCTCGAACAATGACACCAGTTTAACCCATGAGACTTTGAGGGATGTATTTTATACTTAATCAGTGACACCTGAAATCAACAAAAGGATGATGTCAGTGGTTCTTCAGCAGATAATATGACTATGTAAATTACTTAACTGTTATACATTTTAAGTACTTTGATGACAGTACAAAGGTGTATTTTGACCATCTTTTATTTAGTTTATTTAGTATTTAGTTCATTCAAACAAATTTATTAAGGTCCACTTTAAATGCCATGTAGTTTATTCATTTGGGTTCTATAGTCCATTTTTTAGTGCACTCGCAAATATATCCAACTATATTAACTTCGTATATTTTCAAAATCTTTATAAAATAAATCTCCCTTTAGTTCCTGTTGTTCCAGCCTCTGTTTAACTACTAATCTACATTTTATCTCTAATTCTTTTTTAATTCTTGAATTGTTAAAATACACTATATTTTCTTTTGACATATGCTGTTTCACTTATCAAAATGTTTTCATTATTATGTAAAATGGTGCATGTATCTGTGTTTTTTGTGAATGGTGTTGCATTGTGTAGTTCATTTTCTCTTTGATATTCATCTGAGCATTTTTTTTCCTTTGGAAGCTCATGTTTCATAACTGGGTTGATAGTATAATATGGACCTGTAGGTGTTTTCGGATATCCTAGTAGCAAATCTGCAGCATAACTGCACATATTAACCACATTATTTAGGTTGTCTCAATTTTCTCACATATTCTGAAGTACAATTTTTAAAAGTTTAGACTAATTTCATATTGTCTCATTTTGAATATTGTTGTCCAGATGTCAGTGCAATATTCATACTTGTGTTTCAAAAATATTTTAGCAAATTTTTAATATGTTTAATATCATCCATGCATTATGCTTCTAATTTAATATTATAGCCTTAGTGCATCTCTAAATTCAGTGATTATAATGTATATTTTAAAAATACTTATTTCCTTGTTAGTTTATTTACTTTTGTGGTGCCGGGAATTGAATTCACATGTTTTTGTACACAGGAGTTTGAGTATGAAAAATGTTTCTAAAGTTGTTGCACAAACTGAAAGAAATTTGAAATCTGAATGTTGTGGGGCAATTCTTGCATATATTAGACAACTCACTGACACATATACGCATGCACACACAAGTAGTGAAATGCACACTACCTGGCTCTTAAAATTTGTTTTCTACTTCAATGGCTGTAAAGGCCTGAATGATCATGGCTGCATCACACTGTTGTGAGACTCTAATCTTGCATATATACCACAGGCAAACCAAGGAGACCAACACCCGAAGGCCTACTAATGCTCCCATGCCCGCCCATGGACATTCGCCCCAAGCATGGTTGGATACCATAAAAAGCTAAAATGTTACGCTCAGGATGCGAGGCTAAGCACTGCACTCAGGGTCAGCCACTTTGGACCCAGAGAAGAGCATGTCAGATTGCATGCGGGTTGATACCCCAGGTCCCGCCTCTGAGAAAAAGGTATCGGTCGGGTCTGATGCTCTTTGGGTGGATGACACCTAAATGAACATCGGTACAAAGTCCCAATTTATTTCTAATATCAGAGATCAGACCTCTACTCTTGCCTGATGCATCTAAAACAAAAAGGGGGAACTGTAGAGATCTGCGGAATGCTGTGCCTTAAAGATGGAGCTGGTTTCCGCCTTCCGCCTTCCACCTTCCCGATGGTGAGTGCTCTCTGTCACGAACAATTCCACATTTGGCTAAGGCTGAGGATCTGGCTTGCTTCCATGTATGTGGACCTATCTGCATTGCCCATGTGGCACGCCTGGGTTGGCTACCCAGGGGCTATTTAAGCTGTGGGCTGGCTTTCCCCGGGGTCAGATGATTGTTCAAGGTTCCTGAATAAACTGCATTGAAAAAAAAAAAAATTTGTTTTCTACCAAAAATGGTTGATTGGCATTGTTGGGCACAAATATGGTATCATATTCTTTGTCAGGAGTGTTTTAGTTAAATAAAGAGAAGAACTCTCAGCTAGAGAAAACAGGATGCACGAATAGGACTTTCTCATTACATTCCTTGTGCTGGCACTTGTTAAATGTTTGATTTAATGGAAAACATTATATTTGTGAACATTATGTTTCTTTATCCATACACTTTTTCATAATTTGTGTACCTATCTCTAAAAGAATCATCAAGATTAAAAGAGGTAATACTTTAAATTGTTTCAAATAGAAACTGGGACATAACTAATACTAAATAAAACTTCTTCCCTAAATCAGAGTAATTACTCTCATGAGAACATAGTAACAGAACAAGACTGGGACCAAATGTTTAGAAATCTATACTTAATTGCTGTTACACTGTGGAATTGTCCTCAACAACTCATTATTGCTATAAAAATGTAACCTGGGTTAAATACCTTAACTCAGTTTTGTAGCTTCAAGTGCATGGTTGTATATTCTGTTGAAGAAATGCAAACCTGAATGTTTTTTTTTTTTCATATTTCTACTAAGCTGCTAAGTTATATAAACTCCTAAAAGGTAAGTATATAAAGTCTTATTTTAACAACCGCTTTCACATTCTTCCTATTACAAGACTTTAACTTTAATGGGCTAAAAATGGCATGCACTATCTTTCTTCCTTGTCAATTCCCTCTAAGCTTGTATTTCTACCTGGTCACCAAAGTCAGAAACCTAAACATTTGTTCAAAAAAGTCTCTCACTGTATGTTATCTGTCCTAATGGTATGGTTAAATAGTTTCCCCACACTCTCTATCTTAGCGTACAAAATTATATCCTAATTTGCCTCTTAAACCTGTCTTTTTCTTTCTACCTTAATTCAAATATAATCTATTATTTACTGAGAGTAATCATATGTACTCATTAAAGTATGTTTGCCTTTATCACTTGACATAATTTGCTCTTTCAGGGTCCTACAAGATGGTGTTACTGATTGTTAATAGCTGGCGTGAGAAAGCTGGCGTGAGAAAGCTGGTGGAACACATCAACATAGCCAGATGACAAGTTTTTTCAAAGAGAAGCAGATTTTTGAGTCACAATGTGAAACTCTTTAATTTATGAAACAGTCCCTGTAAGCTTCTGCCTCTTGTAGGTTTCACCACTTTCTACTGCTCATATATTGGCATTTCTTATGGATCAAACTAGACTGAAGTGACCCTGGAAAGCCCATTTAGCTGTGGCTTCTCAAGCCTAAGAGCACTCACAGACTGAGTGTCAGTTATTTAAACTTTTTCCCCTCTCTGTCCTTGTTTTGTTTTCTCCTTCTCCAATCTGGCAGTTGTCCTTATGGCCAGACATAATTTGAAGGGCCTAGTGCAAAACACAAATTCAGAGCATCTGGCTCTAAATAAAAGAGTATTGAAATATAAATCTGTTAATCTACTATGCTCTGTCTCTGGAAATGTCAAATTGTTTTCTTTTTTATTTGACATTATTAAATGAAAAAAAACTGAAAACTTCTAGGGTTTTATTACTTGTTTTTGTAATGTATAATGTTAGGTCTATAGAAGAAAATGCAGTGAACAACAACAAAGAAAAATGCACGATCGGAGTTTGATACCTTACCAGTGCAACAAAAACATAGTTAAAATTAGCAGACTTGTTTATATTTTCACCCTTGATATGCACATTTTGTGCCAACATCGTTTCTTTAGCTTACCAAAGAATGAGGTAGGACTATTAAGAGAATATTAAGTATGATTATCTTATCTTCCTACATTTCCTCTATGTCACCTTTCAAAGGAAGTAAATTATCTAGTCTAGAAAGGTAGCACATATAACCAAAGGTGTTTTGTTTGTGGGTAGATTGTGTTGTTCAGAAAGTCATTGATATCTACATTTAAATCAGGTTCTGTACTAGAGAGAAGGTAGAGTCCTGATGTGGTACAGTTACCTTCTACTCACTCAGTATTATTGATTTTCCAGGCATTTGGGGTTCAGTAAAAGGTAGTTTTCATGTACTACTCTGATTGCTACATCAGAGGCAAACTGGGCACAAGGAACAATGTACGTATTGTTTTATGTGTGTTTCTCATGTGCATCCTTTATTTTTCCTTTGGAGTTGTCTAATAAATACAAATTCAAAATACAATCATTAAGAAGATGTTTAATCCTCATTCAGAAGGACAAACAGGATAGACATCAGAAATACAAGAAGACAAGGAACAGGACAGTAGTCTTCCACAGAGGACCTCTAAAAGACTTTACCCACCAGGGTATCAAAGGAGATGCTGAGACTCAGCCAAACTTTGGGCAGAGTTCTGGAATCCTTATGGAAGAAGAGGGAGATAGAAAGACCTGGAGGGGATAGAAACTCCACAAGGAGAGCAATAGAAGCAAAATACCAGGCCCAGGCTGCCTGCAGGGACTGATACTCCAACTAAGAACCATGAATAGAAAGGACCTAGATCCCCTGTTCAAAGGAAGCCCATTGGCTGCTCAGTTACCAAGTGGATTCCATAGTAAGGGGTCCAGGGGCTGTCTTTGATATGAACTCAAGTGGCTAGCTCTTTTATCACCTCCCCCTGGTGGGTGCAGCCTTGCCGGGCCACAGAGAAAGATGATATAGTTAGGCTTGATATCTGATAAGCTAAGATCAGATACAAAGGGAGGAAGTTCTCCTCTATCAGGGGACTAGGGAAAGAATATGGGGGGAGAAGAGGGAAGGTGGGTGGGACTAGGAGGAGACAAGAGAGGGGGCTACAATGGAGACACAAAGTGAATAAATTTTAATAAATAAATATATAAATATTTTTTGAAGGAAACAAAGAAACAAACAAACAAAAAAAGAATTTCAAGTCAGTCATATCAAATACTTAAATCATATATGGGCTCCATGAATTTGGCTTCCTCTGCCTAGTTGAGACCTAACTTTCTTTAAAAGCTCAGGTTATACAAGATATGATAAACATAATGAAATCTATACACCTAAAGAAGATAATCAAGAAAGCGGATACAGGGTAAGATGATCAATGCTCATTTAGAAAGACAAATGGGGTGTGCATTGAACGTATGACAGGAGTCTACCACAGAAGGCATCTGAAAGACTCTACCTAACAGTGTTTCCAAGCAGATACTAAGACTCATAACCAAACCCTAGGCAGAGTACAGGGAATCATATGAAAGAAGGGGAGTTACAATGATGTGGAAAGGATAGGAGCTCCACAAGGACCAAATATATCTCAGCACAGGGTCTTTTCTGAGACTGACACTCAACCAAAGACCATGAATGGATATAACCTAGAACCTCTGCTCAGATGTGGCCTGTGGTAGCTCAGTAACCAATTGGTTTCCCATAGTAAGGGGAACAAGGACTATTTCTAACAGGAACTCAATGGCAGGCTCTTTGACCTCCCCACTCCCCAAGGGAGGAGCAGTACTGTTAGGCCACAGAGGAGGGCTTTGCAGCCAGTCCTGAAGATACCTGATAAAACAGGGTCAGATGAAAGGGGAGGAGGTCCTCCCCTATCAGTGGACTTGGAAAGGGCCAGGGAGGAGATGAGGGAGGGAGGGTGGGATTAGGGAGGGAAAGAGGGAACAGGGTACAGCTGGGATACAGAGTTAACAAAATGTAACTAATAAGAAAAATAAAATAAAATAATAACAAAAACAAACTAAAATAAAAAGCCATTGGGGGAAAAAGAAAAACAAAACAAAAACAAAAAACCTCAGGTTATTTCAGGTTTGACTTTGTTGGTAAATGCCCTGACTTTGTGACCCCCAATACCCAAGGAAAAACTATACCCAAGGTCATCTATTTTACCATGTGCCATTTATTTTCTTTTACAGTTTAACTAGCATCTTTTCTACAAGAATCATAGTTCTTGACAGCAGAAAATTTTGTTGGAATTTATGCTTCTCTCACAGCAGAAGAAATACAAGTTATTGAATAAGTAAAATGTTATGTAATTATAGCTGCCTTCCTTGTTCTTGATTCATATCTGAAGTCTAAATTATTAGGCACATATCATTTTTTCCTGAACAAATCTTCAGCATCATTTATTTCGTAACTAAGCTAAGTTCTAAAAGCTCACAAAATCCTATCCCTAAAGGCATTGAAGGTGTGGCTGCTGTGTCATTTGTGCATCAGTAGGTGGCAGAGAGGAAGGATACTATGTCTGTCCTCATTGTTCTGACCTATGATGGAGCCTAGGGGACCAGGATGATAATATAGAAATACATAGATGGGAAGTAGGATAGGCTAGTGTAGTTGAGTTAGAATAGATAGATACCTGCCCACTTACAGTGCTGTAAGCCTAGTATAAATGTAAGGGGTCTCTGTTTTATATTTGGGAGCTAGAACAAGCACAAAAACCTTTATTTCTAACAACATGTTACTCTTATATTTAATAATCTTCATGCAGTCATATTTTTAAAATAAGTTTAACACATCCAGTAAGATCTTTATTAGATGACTTATAAATATTGTTCAAGAGAACTTTGTTCTTTGTTTTACCACTGTTCTTTGAATATAGATTTGCTAGTACTTTATTATGCTACCCTTCATATATACCCTTAGCTATCACAAACATTTTACCTCAATGAAAATGAATACAGAAATGTATACATATATTTTAACTTTTGGTCTTACAAATGGCTCATTCGGAAACTTGTCTCCTTTTAATGATAAATTTTCTTAACACATAGTTTTACTCCTATAGCTTAATTTTAAGTACATATTCTCTTAACAGATTGAGAGTAATTTTTATTCAAAATATTTTTTCAAGAAACTCTATTCAGCATAAAATAAAATCTCACCATATTGTGGGAGCAGATTTTAAATAACGTGTCAGACAAATATTTTCAAAATATATCTGGCTGTTAACTTAAAATTAAGCTGGGCCATCAACACAGTGGGAAAATGAAGCTTTCATCACTTAGTTATTCCAAGTCTGCCTGTGATACTGGCTCAGCTGAGCAAGGCATCTTGTAGGCCCAGCTAAATCCTAGCCTCCTTTAATCTTTGACGTGGAAGCAGCCCTTTTGCTCAAACAGAATTTATGCTTGAAGTCTTTTAGAGATACATTAAAATTCACAAAATAATCAACTGAATAATTATTTAATTGGAACAATTAGTAAAGGAAGTCAGGTTTTCAAAGTTGTATAACCTACCATACAAGAAGCAGCAACAAGAATCATTTCCTGAATTTTCTCTGACCTCGGAGACAAAGTGGAGATTGATAGTGCTCATTTCAGATGTGAGAAAATTACTTCCACTGATAAAGGACAAGAATGACAGGACATTTTTTTTGCCACTGAAGTCTTACAGACATGCAGAAGAATGACTAGAGTGTTTATGTCGAGATAATAAAATAAAGCAAGAACTTTTTTCAGGTAACTAGCAGTATGTCTAAAGACAAAGGTATTAGAAAGGAAACCAGAATCTTATCAGAAAAATTTCACTTTTAGCAAAGATTAACTCCTGTATCCTAAAATGAATGATGTCTTCAAATCTTCCTGTGGTGACTACCAATATAAAACATGGTTATGTAATCAGATCCCATTGCTAACATCAGCATGTTAACAAGTTTCCTCAGTAGAATGACACGGCTTTTTCTCTAGATGCACATAAAAAGTGTTAGGAAAACTTTGTGCATACTGAGTAAGACACATAAATCTGTGATATCTTAAGACAAGTTGAGAGATTTTATCAACATTAAATCCAAGATAACATTACCTTAGAGTATAACAATAATTCTCAACTTGTGGGTCCCAACCTTTTTAGGGATGACGTAACAGCTATTCTGCATATCAGATATTTACATTACAATTCATAACAGTAGCAGCATTACAGTTATAAAGTATCAATTTAATAGTCTTTGATTAGGGGTTACAATATTAAATGGCTGCAACATGAGGAAGGTTGAGAAGCACTGTATTAGGTTATTTTATGGTACATAATTAATTTCCAAGATGGAAAATCATGAGTCACCTAAAATTTTCAGTAATATCTAGCTATCTCTCAATGAATGATTAAACAATGTCCCATTGAGTTTTAGGGTTAAGTTTATTATTTTATCATAGAAAAATATAAGAAATTATTAATATTCTAGCCTACATTAAGGTACATATTTTCTTGCACATTTCTGTTTTACAAATTCTATGTATACTACATAGAGAGCACTGAATAATATAAACATTAAATTTGTTCAGGTAAGTTTAAGTGTGAGAATACCGAATATTAAAACTGTCTCAGTGCGTTAAAACGTGATAATGTTATCAGAGATGAAGAAAAAATGCTGCTTGGTAAGATGATGAGATGCATTAGTAGTATGGAACTCGAGATCCTACTGTGATTACTATCGAAAGCCCTTGACAGATTATAGATATTTCAAATTATCTTAATTTATTTTTAGCAGAAGTATATCTTTACACCCACACATCATTTTTCTTTTATCTAAATGTTTCTTAAAATTGCATGGTATGATGAAATTATAATGGTAAAATCACATCTTCATATTTTAATGGAAATAAGAAATATAAAATACATTTGACAAACAGTTAATTTTGTATAAAATGCTGGAAATTATGTGTCATGTCTTGAGAAATTTCATGGATTTATATTATTTGTATGAGTCACACCATTATTGATATCATGTACATGAATGACTCCAACAATTCAACCAGAGAACTCCTTCAGCTGATAAACACCTTCAGCAAAGTAGCTGGATACAAAATTAACTCAAAAAAAAAATCAGAAACCCTACTCTACCAAAGACAAAAGGGCCAAGAAAGAAATCAGGGAAACAACACCCTTCACAATAGCCACTAAAAACATATTTGTACCTTGGGGTGACTCTAACCAAGCAAGTGAAAGACCTGTTTGAAAAAACTTCAAGTCTCTGAAGAAAGAAATTGAAGATTTCCATCAGAAATGGAAAGATCTCCTGTGCTTATGGATCACTAGGATTAACATACTAAAAATGGCCATTCTGCCAAAAGCAATCTACAGATTCAATGCAATTCCCATCAAAATACCAACACAATTCTCTACAGACCTTGAAAGAAAAAATCTCAACTTCGTATGGAAAACAAAAAACAAAAAACAGAATTCCCAAAACAATTCTGTACAAGAACAGATCCACTGGAGGAATCTCCATCCCTAATCTCAAGCTGAACTACAGAGCAATAGTAATAAAAGCAGCACGGTATTCGCATAGAAACAAAATGGTGGATCAATGGAACTGAATAGAAGACCCAGAAATAAACCTATGCACCTATGGATACTTGATTTTTGACAAAGAATCTAAAACCATTCAATGGAAAAAAGACAGCATCTTCAACAAATGGTGCTGGTCCAACTGGATGTCTACATGCCGAAAAATGAAAATAGATCTATATTTATCACCCTGCACAAAACTTTGATCCAAGTGGATCAAAGAAAGACCTCAACATAAACCAGATACACTAAATCGGTTAGAAGAAAAAATGAGGAAGAGCCTAGAACTCATTGGCACAGGAGAAAACTTCCTGAACAGAACACCAACAACACAGTCTCTAAGAGCAACAATCAATAAATGGCACCTCATGAAACTGAAAAGCTTCTGTAAAGCAAAGCACAGTGTCGTCAGAACAAAACGACAGCCTACAGACTGGGAAAGAATCAACACCAACCTTGTGTCTGACAGAGGGCTAATATCCAAAATATATAAAGAACTAAAAAAGTTAAAAAGCAACAAATCAAGCAGTCCAATTAGAAAATGGGCTACAGAGATAAACAGAGAATTCTCTTTTGGGGAAGATAGAATGGCAGAGAAACACTCAAAGAGATGCTCATTGACCTTAGCCATCAGAGACATGCAAATCAAAATGACCTTGAGATTTCACCTTACACTGATCAGAATGGCTAAAATCAAAAACTCAATTTATTTCTAATATCAGAGATCAGACCTCTACTCTTGCCTGATGCATCTAAAACAAAAAAGGGGAACTGTAGAGAGCTGCATAATGCCGGGCCTTAAAGATGGAGGTGGTTTCTGCCTTCCACCTTCCCGATGGTGAGTGCTCTCTGTCACAAACAACTCCATATGTGGCTAAGGCTGAGGATCTGGCTTGCTTCCCTGTATGTGGACCTATCTGCATTGCCTACATGGCACACTGGGGTTGGCTACCCAGAGGCTATTTAAGCTGTGGGCTGGCTTTCCCCAGGGTCAGAAGATTGTTCAAGGTTCCTGAATAAACTGCATTGAGAAGAAAAAAAAAATTCACATGAGTAAGCATGAAGTGGAGATCAAGCAGCTTCCAAATCTATAAAAATGATGGGGACTTATCGGCTACCTGGACAGTCACCCAAGTTAACTCTAGGTTGGTGAGGCATCCATCTTCAGCTACCAGGCCCAGAAGATGTGACACTTTGCTATGAAGCAGGAACTTGGAGGTGGCTGTCCTACCTTTCTCTAGGCAAGAGAAGACAGTCAGCTTTTTGGTGTCCTGCTTATCTACAGTTTGGATACTCTATTGTCAGCAGTGGAGACGAAGAGTAGCCTACAACCCATTGCCCAGGTTTGTCACATTTATAGAAAGTTTTGGGTGGGGGTTCTTCTGTGCCCATCTTCTTTAGAGGATAATAGGGGTACTTCCAAGAACTCATGTGTCTCTCTACCATGGAAAACTTTTTCATTAAACATTTTAAATGCCAAAAAAAAAAAAACAAAAAACAAAAAAACAACAAACCTCAAGTGACAACACATGATGGAGAGGTTGTGGAGAAAGAGGAACCCTCCTCCACTGCTGGTGGGAACGTAAAATTGTACAACCACTTTGGAAATCAATCTGGTGCTTTCTCAGAGAGTTAGGAATAGTGCTTCCTCAAGATCCAGCTATACCACTCCTAGACATATATCCAAAAGATGCTCAAGTACACGACAAGGTTATTTGTTCAACCATATTTGTAGCAGCTTTATTCATAATAGCCAGAACCTGGAAACAACCCAGATGTTCCTCAGTGGAGGAATACATACAAAAACTGTGGTACATTTACACAATGGAATACTACTCAGCAATTAAAAACAAGGAAATCATGACATTTGCAGGCAAATGATAGGAACTAGAAAAGATCATTCTGAGTGAGATATCCCAGAGGCAGAAAGACACACATGGTATATACTCTCATATAAGTGAGTACTAGACCTATAAGATAGGATAAAGATACTAAAATCTGTACACCTAAAGAAACCAAACAAGAAGGAGGTCCTGGAGTAACATGATCTATCCTCACTTAGAAAGACAAATGGGATGGACATTGAAAGTAGGAGAAAACAAGAAACAGGACAGGAGCCTACCATAGAGGGCCTCTGAAAGACTCTATCTAGCAGTATAACAAAGCAGATGCTAACCAAACCTTGGGCAGAGTGCAGGGAACCATATGAAAGAAGAGGAAGTTAGTAAGACCTGGAGAGGACAAAAGCTCCACAAGGACCAAATATATCTGGGCATAGTAGTCTTTTCTGAGACTGATACTCTAACCAAGGACCATGCATAGATATAACCTAGAACCTCTGCATAGATGTAACCCCCCTCCCCCCGGGAGGGAGGAGCAGCATTACCAGGCCACAGAGGAGGACAATGCAGCCAGTTCTGATGAGACCTGATAAGATAGGGTCAGATGAAAAGGGAGGTGGACCTCCCCTATCAGTGGAGAGGGGCATGGGAGGAGATGATGGAGGGAGGGTGGAATTGCAAGGGAATTAGAGAAGAGGCTACAGCTGGGATGCAAAACAAATAAAAAACAATTAATATAAAAATAAAAATTTGTTTAAAAAATAAAATAAAATTACATGAAAAAGTACAGATTTTAATGTTCATTAAACTGCTGTGAGTTATTCTTACCTCCAGTTGATTGAATTAATAGCACTGATCAGAATAAGTGTCTGGCAAAGTGGCTTAGAATGGTCTTGTGCTGTAAAATTATTTGCATCTCAAATAATTCTGTTTTGTGGTTCTGTAGAATTTTGCTAAGTATTTTTCTTTTATCTTGGAGTATTTTTTTTAATGGATGAACAAGGCTAAGTTGTTTGCAGAAATATTTAAAATACTATGAATGGGAGAGACACTTTGCCAGTATCACATTGAAGCCACTTGCTTTGCACCATGCTTTACTCCTTTTTTTTTTTAAAGTATTCTAAACATGCAAATTCTTTTAGATCTACACTTGTTTGAAATTATTCTGATGGCAAATGCTCTTTTCATGAAGACCAGCTGTGCTGTATGAATGCAAATCTGTGTCATAGTACCATCCACTGAAAGGACAGAACCAATGCTGAACCTTTTGCTGTGCTAATTAACTGTGAATGAAAGCTTCATCAGAGGCTATTGTCTGTTACTATATGAAAATCATCTAGGTACAAGGAACAGTTTCTCAACATACCAATTATATAAACCTTGGAATATTTGAGAGCTAATAATGCACCAACAAACTAGTACTTGCAGGAAAATGGTCACTTTCAGAAACTGAAAATACTTCAGATCAAGAGCTCGAGCAGAGATGGCATAGGTACATATCAGCCTTTTGGGATTTGAATGGAGGCGTCAGCAGGACATAGGTATATTGGCTTTTAACACTGTTTCTTTAGACTCGGCAATTGACTTAGCAAAATTAGGTTCAGAAAAACCGAAATATACAAATAGACAAGGAAATCTTTGTTCACGGTGTTTTCACATTTTCTCGGGAAATGCATCATCGTTTTCATGCTAAAAATTTTCAGGAATACATTATCTGTATTTAGTATGATTATCATCCTTTTAACACAGGATCAGCTCATCTGTGATAAACCTGTGAGCTTATGAAAACTGCATTCTTTAGAATCATATATGACATCATTCTGCAGTAAAAACAACTACCTTTTTTAGTGAAGAGACTCAGTATACAGGGTACAGTGTGAGCAGTGGAGAACAGAACCTTGCTTTAAAAGTTAGTGAAAGCTTTACAAAGGGAGTTCTTTTTATCTGTCTGTTTGTTTGTTTTTTGGCTTTGAACTTTTTCCAAGAAGCTAATTTTATTCAGGGTGAAATGAAAAGGCATTTTGGGCAGGAAGGACAGTCTATACATAAACATATGCTGGATTAATCACAAAATATTACCCAGAATATGTTTGAAAAAAGAAGTATAGAGAGATGGACCAGTTTTGAAAGAATTTTGTAAAGTAACATTGTGAGGATAAGATCATCATCTTTGTGCTCTAAAAGACTGAGTAAGAAAGAAATGATCAAGGTGGCCTTGACTGCTTTATTTCATCTTCTTCCCAGTGGCAAGAATAGTACTTGGAACATAACATGCTGCTAATGAGCAAACAAGAGGAGGAATCAACGCTGTCTACAAAAAGTAGACCTGAGCCAGAAGATGGTGGCACATGCCTGTAATCCTGGCCCTTGGGAGACAGAGGCAGGCAGATCTCTGTGAGTTTGAGTCCAACCTTTTATACAGAGCGAATTCCAGGTCTACGAAGACTACACAAAGAAACCTTGTTTTGTTGTGGGTATTAATATTTACTATGTTTTATCTTTTAGTTAACCAGCGGTTATTCCTAAACAAGATGTATACCCGAATCACCCTACAGAGACTAGGATTTATTTAATTAACTTAGAGCACAATGCTGGGCAATAGTTACTCCATCCTAAACCTCCAACCCTGCATAGTTTTCTGCCATTTAGATTTTACCCATTATACTTGCTTTTAGTCAAATCTTTGGTCTGGTTCATCCCTCTAAGTGATTCCAAGTTCTCTCCTCCTGATTCTCTACCCTGCTTTCTGCTTTCTTTCTCTCCCTCCCAAACAGGATATCCCACCTTATCCTTTCCATTGCTCAGCACTGGGGCTGGTTGCTTAATTGACAACATAGAGAATGGATGGTGGCATGTTTACACAAACTTGAGACAGGTGGTGTTTAGAATAAGCATCACAATTCAGTGTCAGATTGAAATCAGAGAGTGGTGTAGAGAAATCAGCATTTGAATGAACAAGGGTAAATTGTATACATTTCAAAATTCCAAAAGAACATTATACCAACAGTGTCTCAAAAAAAAAAAAAAAGACAGTATTTATTTAAAAAAAAAATGAAAAGATAGGGGAGATCTTCCTCGCCTTCATTCTGATCCTAGTCTTTCAGGAAGACCTCCCCTATCAGTGGACTTGGGCAGGGGCATGGGTGGAGAAGTGGGAGAGAGGGTGGGATTAGGAAGGGAGGTGGAGGGAGTTACAGGGGGGATACAAAGTGAATGAACTATAATTAATAAAAATAAAAAGACTGGAATGACAAAAATTAAAAAATTAAAACGATGAATAGAATGTTTGACTGCAAAAAAAAAAAAAAGAAAGAAAAGAAAAAAAAAAGAAAAAGAAAAGAAAAACCAAAGAAAGTAGAGTTGAATGATGGGACTTGAAGCTCCAGAGGAAAAGGCCAGACATTTGAGACTACTTGCTGTATCACACTATATTAAGCTAGGCAGAGCAGTACCATGCCCAAAGTCATTTAGCCTTTTCAATCAAATCAGAACGGACAGAACATGCATTACTGATTAAACTGATCATCTTCCCTCACATATTTACAAGGCATTTCTGCAGGTGTCCAGCAGGGATGTTCTATAGGTGTCTATACAGTATCACAGCTATTTTATTGGTTTTGGCGGAACTACTTTTGTATTGGGTTTTTTGCTTGATTTTTGAGAAAGAAATTAAATTTAGGTGTGTCAGGAAGGGAAGAGGATCCCTAAGGACCTAGGGGAGTACAAGAATATGATCAAAATATATTTCAATTTAAAAATGATTTCAAATGATAAGTATAAAAACATTTAATTTGCTAAAATGATATATAATTTTTAATCTTGATAGGGCTTAACTATTTATTTCTAGTTAAGCATTTTTACTTTGTTATAATAGTTGCATGACTATTCATTGTTATTTAAATTGACAAACAAGTCTCTTTCCCAAAGAATCTGCCAAGTCATATTTTAAAATAAAATACTTCTCCATATATCTGCCAAGATATTGTTTAGAATAAAATACATATTTAAATAATGACTCTGCTGTTCCCTTCTCTGCCATCAGAGCAATTGCAGATGACTGTCTGTGACACTTTCAGGTTTTGAGAAAGAATGGATAAACTTAAGATACTGAGATTTAATCACTTCTAGACAGTAGTGATTAACTAGATAATTGGTATGATCAGTAGTTGCCCTGAGATTTTTTTTTTCCTTCAATAAATATTGGGAAAATGAAGGCATGAGATATGTAGTGGTAAAAGAGGAAGATAAATAATGAATTCATACTTTGCAATTTAGTTGATTCTGAGATATTCCTTAGTTTTTTATACTGAAGAAGCAGATACATTTAATTGTATCATGGCTCTCAGTACTTTATAAGTAGAAAAGCATTTATTAATTTCATTTTACGCCCAAAAGAAGAGGTTGAAAACAGAGTAATAAGTAGATGACTTCAGTTGGCAATGTAAATCTGTGGTACCTTCCTGGAGGTGGGTGGTTAAAGGGCCTTAGCACAGAGTCCACAGGTAGCCACAGGGGTCAGGTAGAATTAACAGGATGAGTCTGAGATGTTTGTATAGAGATGTGTCCAGAATGTGGGCAGAGGATATGAAGGGCTCAACAGGATAAGGCAGTGCATGCAGTTGGTATTTCAAGTCTAGAATTTACTTGAATAGGAAGGCTGAAGGAGTGATCAGAAGGCAGGAGGATACATGGTACTTCAGTCGCAGGGCTGGGCGGAATGGATGCTTAGAGACTAGACTAGAGTGCTTACCTGGAGAAAGGGGGTAGAGGGCATGACACACGGGTTGCTGGAAGATGCCCTGCAATCTGTGTGAGGCCCATGTATTCCGTACCTTTCTCTGCCCCTCCTGCACTTGAGTTAAGTGCTATAGCCTCTTGCCATAAATTCCACTCATACCTATGACTCACAGGGACCCACAACCCAAGGTACAGCAAATAAGTGACTGAAGATAGTTCTACCTTTAAAAGGACATCTATATCCCACCCACTCCTTCCAAAGCTCAAGGATCATTGCAGAACTGAGATCAGAAAGAGGGGGAGAATCAGAGGTAGCAGGTGACTCTAAGGAAACTGTTTTCTTTCCATAATAGAGCAGATATTCATATGGAATCAAACTGATTGTCACAGCATTCACATGATCTTTAAGATCAATCATGAAGAAATCCTGGCATGGACAAGGGATGCACGTGAGAAATACAACCACCACTGCTAGCTAAGAACCTATTGGTATTTGATAACTGCCAGAAGAGGATGTAATTCATGGAAGGTTAAAATACCCCAGTGGATATCCATATGGAGACTGTATAAGCAACACTAAGTCAATCTAGACACAGGGGTACATGTGATCAAAGGGCAAAGTAGAAATTCTAAATGAATGAATTAATCTTAAATTAGGTAATTGCAAAAATATTTGTAAGTTTTAATCTTTATTAGAATTCTAATTATTTCTCAAACAATAACTTTGTTCAGGTATTTATAGAATTAGATTGTTGGAAACTATGTAACAATATTTCTAAGCATGCAAGTATATTTTGCCTCCATTGCAGTAGCAATGTCTTAGAAAGTGTTCAATTTTTTCGAAGCAGTTTGCTATCAACTATTAGAAAAAATAGTTCTGGTGTCAACCAGTTTTAAAAAACATACATGGTTGTTGTGTAGAGTATACATGGTCTTGGGTTCAATCCCTATTACCACAAATATTAGATAAAGCATTAGCTAGCTTTAATGATACAGAATTTTAAGTAGACTGTTATTGACTTTTGCTATTTAATTAAAGAATGTGGAGAAAGTAATATAAAGTCAAGAGCAGGAAAGCTTCCCATTTTCAAGAAATATAAAGTTATAAATACAATTTTAAAAAATAATATTAGATATTCACTTTATCAGTAGTATCTATGGTCCTAATCTATTGATATTCGTTTTTGTTTACATTAGATTTTCTTTTTCATTTTTAAAATACATCTGGACTAGTAATAATTAAGACAGTGGGAATGCTGTTTGCATTGTACATGAAAAATTTTTCATGTGTCATATTCTTATTGATATTTCAACTGCTTTTTCAATTGATGTCCTGAATTCACTTTGTAGCACTCAATGAACAAATGCATCAACAAATGAATAAATTTTCAATCTCACATCCCATAAGGAATTGCTGTCTCTGAGGTTTAGTCTATGCACTGTCTACTCACAGATGTTGTTATTCTCTCTCCTTTCCATTGCCAACAAAACATACAACCCTTTTCTTATGTAGAACTTTAGAACACTGTCAAAAACTGTACTTGAGGACGGTATGCCTTGAAGAACAAAAATATATAACTGTAACATTAAAATATTTAAACATGGATTTAGAATTTTTAGATATTTAGAATATGAAAATTAGATAGTAAATGATCCTGTGTGCATTATTATTTTTTTAGTTGTAGACAGTAGAGTTTTCCAAACCATCCTAAAAATTTTGATATAACTGAGACAAATTGCTGAGTTCAGGATATTTTATGTACTCTATAGACATGATGTATCATTAGGAAACATTATTTCATTTTTGAGATAGCATGTCTCTGTGTAACCTTGGCTATCAAGTACTCACTTTAGTAGGCCAGGCTGGCCTCTAACTCACAGAGATATGCCTGCCTCTGCCTCTCTGAGCGCTGAGATTACAAGCGTGTGCCACAGTGCCTGGCAAAACTCTCAGTCCTCATAGACTGAGAAAACAAGATATTCAATGACAAAAAAAAAAATCAATAATACCTACACATAAATCCAGCACTACAGAAAATACTAGAAGGAAAAATGCAGCCCAAGAAAACTAAATACTATCAAGAAAACACAGGAAATCATTAACCTCATTACAGCAAAACAAAAAGTAACCAAGCACACAAAGTTACTATAACAGCCAACATCAAAATTAAAGGATCTAACACCCACTGGTCATTAATCTCTCTCAACATTAATGGACTCAATTCTCCAATAAAAAGACACAGATTAACAGAATGGATGTGTAAACAAGATCCAACCATTTGTTGCATACAAGAAACACACCTAAGTCACACAGATAGACATTACCTGAGGATGAAGGGCTGGAAGATGGCTTTCCAAGCAAATGGACCCAAGAAGCAAGCAGGAGTAGCCATTTAAATACCTGATAAAATAGACTTTCAACCAAAAATACTCAGAAGGACACTTAATACCCATCAAGGGAAAATTCCACCAGGAAGACATCACAATCCTGAACATCTATGCCCCAAATACAAGGGCACCACATTTGTAAAAGAAACATTGATAAAACTTAAACCACACATAGATCCCCACACACTAATAGTGGGAGACTTCAACACCCCAGTCTCAACAAAGGACAGGTCAACAAAACAGAAATTAAACAAAGAAACAATGTCTCTAACAGAGGTCATGAATCAAATGGATTTAATAGACATTTACAGAACCTTACACCAAAACACAAAAGAATTTATCTTCTTCTCAGGACCTCATGGAACCTTCTCCAAAATAAACCATATGGTTGGCCACAAAGCAAGACTCAACAGATACAAAAAGATTGAAATAATCCCTTGCATCCTATCTGATCACCATGGAATAAAGCTGGACCTCAACAGCAACAGAAATATCAAAAAGCCTACACACACACATGGAAACTGAATAACTTGCTACTAAATAACAGCTATGTCAGGGAAGAAATAAAGAAACAAATTAAAGTCTTCCTAGAATTCAATGAAAATGAAAGCACAATATACCCAAACTTATGGGACACAATGAAAGCAGAGCTAAGAGGAAAGTTCATAGCACTAAGTGCCTTCAAAAAGAAATTCTAAACATCTCATTCATGCAACTTAATTGGTCACCTAAAAGCCCTAGAAAAACAAGAAGCAGACACACCAAAGAGGATCAGACTGCTGGAAATAATCAAGCTCAGAGATGAAATCAATCAATTAGAAACAAATAAAACAATTCAAAGAATCAATGAAACAAAGAGCTGGTAATTTGAGAAACTCAACAAGATCGACAAACCCTTACCCAAGCTAACTAAAAGACAGAGAGTCACTATCCAAAACAACAAAATCAGAAATGAAAAGGAGGACATAACAACAGACACTGAGGAAATCCAAATATCATTAGGTCTTACTTCAAAAGCCTATAAAGCACGCAATTTGAAAATCTAAATGAAATGGACAATTTTCTTGATTGATTCTACTTACCAAAGCTGAATCAAGGTAACAATTAAATAGTCCTATATCCCCTAAGGAAATAGAAGCAGTCATCAAAAGTCTCCCACGCAAAAAAGTATAGGGGCAGACGGTATCAGTGCAGAATTTTACCAGACCTTCAAAGAAGAGCTAATACCAATACTCTTCAAACTATTCCACAAAATAGAAACAGAAGGAACACTACCAAACTCATTCTATAAAGCCACAGTCACCTTGGTACCTAAACCTCAAAAAGACCCAACAAGAAAAGAGAATTTCAGGCCAATCTCCCTTATCGACATCAATGCAAAATACTCAATAAAATACTTGCAAATCGAATACAAGAACATATCAAAGATATCATCCACTACGACTAAGTAGCCTTCATCCCAGGTATGCAGATGTGGTTCAATATACAGAAATCTACTGATGAGATCCACCATATAAACAAGCAGAAGGAGAAAAACCATGTGATTATCTCCTTAGATGCTGAAAAGATATTTGACAGAATCCAACATCCATTTGTGTTTAAAGTCTTGGAGAGATCAGGGATACAAGACATACCTGATAATAGTAAAGGCAATATACAGCAAGCCTATAGCCAATATCAAACTCAATGGAGAAAAACTTAAATCAATCCCACTGAAATCAGAGACAAGACAAGGCTGCCCACTCTCTCCATATCTCTTCAACATAGTTCTTGAAGTCCTTTCTACAGCAATAAGACAATTAAAGGAGATCAAGGGGTTACAAATTAGAAAGGAAGAAGTCAAAGTTTCACTATTTGCAGATGAGATGTTAGTGTACCTGAGTGACCCCAAAAATTTTACCAGGGAGCTCCTAAGTCTGATAAACACTTTCAGCAAAGTGGCTGGATACAAAGTTAACTCAATGAAATCAGTAGCCCTTCGGTATACAAAAGATAAAAGGTCTGAGAAAGAAATTAGGGAAGCAACACACTTCACAATAGACACAAAGGATGTGAAGTACCTTGGTGAGGCTTTAACCAAGCAAGTCAAAGACTTGTATGAAAAAAATTTCCAGTCTCTGAAGAAAGAATTAGAAGAAGATATCAGAAGATGGAAAGATCTTCCATGCTCATTGCTTAACATAGTAAAAATGGCCATCTTACCAAAAGCAATCTAGAGATTTATGCAATTCCCATCAAAATACCAATACAATTCTCTACAGACCTTTAAAGAAAAATTCTGAACTTCATATGGAATAACAAGAAACCCAGAATTGCCAAAACAATCCTCTACAACAAAAGATCTTCTGGAGGTATCTCCATCCCTGATCTCAAGCTGTACTATAGAGCAACAATACTAAAAACTGCGTGAAATTGGCATAGAAACAGAATGGTGGATCAATGGAATAAAAAAGAACACCCTGAAATAAACCCACACACTTATGGAAACCTGATCTTTGACAAAGATGCCAAAACCATTCAATGGAAAAAACATAACATCTTCAAGAAATGTTGGTCTAACTGGATGTCTACATGTAGAAAAATGCAAATAAATCCATACTTATCACCTTGCAAAAAACTGAAATCCAAGTGGATCAAAGACCTCAACCTAAAACCAGATACACTAAACCTGTTAGAAGAAAAAGTGGGGAAGATCTTTGAAATCATTGACACAGGAGATAACTTCCTGAACAGAACACCAACAGCACAGGTTCTAAGAGCAACAATCAATAAATGGGACATCATGAAACTGAAAAGCTTCTGTAAAGCAAAGGACACCGTCATCAAAACAAAACGACTGCCTACAGATTGGGAAAGAATCTTCTCCAACCGTATATCTGACAGATGGCTAATATCCTGTATATATAAAGAACTAAAGAAGTTAAACAGCAACAAATCAAGTAATCCAATAAAAAAAAAATGGGTATGGAGCTAAACAGAGAATTCTCGATAGAAGAATATCAAATGGCCAATAAACACTTAAAGAAATGCTCAAAGTCATTAGTCATGAGGGAAATATAAATCAAAACGACCCTGAGATTTCACCTTACACACATCACAATGGCTAAGATCAAAAATTCAAGTGACAACACATGCTGGAGAGGATGTGGAGAAAGGGGAACCCTCCTCCACTGCTGGTGGGAATGTAAACTTGTACAACCACTCTGTAAATCAATCTGGCACTTCCTCCAGATCCAGCTTCCTCCAGATCCAGCTATACCACTCCTAGGCATATATCCAAAACTTGCCCAAGTACACAATGAAGACATTTGCTCAACCATGTTTGTAGCAGTTTTATTTGCAATAGCAAGAAGCTGGAAACAACCCAGATGCCCCTTAACTGAGGAATGGATACAGAAATTGTGGTACATCTACACAGTGGAATATTACTCAGCAATAAAAAAAAAAAAAAATAAAAAAAAAAAACAAGGAAATCATGAAAATTGCAGGTAAATGGTGGGAATTGGAAAATATCATCCTGAGTGATATATCCCAGAAGCAGAAAGACACACAGGCATATACTCCCTTATAAGTGGATATTAGACATATAGGACATATAGTATAGGATAAATATACTAAAATCTGTATACCTAAGCAAACTAATCATGAAGGGACATTCTTGCTAAAATGCTCAATCCCTATTCAGAAAGGCAAAGAGAATGGTTATCAGAAGGAGAAAACAGGGAACAGGATTGGAGCCTGCCACAGGGGACCTCTGAAGGGCTTTACCCTGCATGCTGAGACTTATGGTTAACTTTTGGGCAGAGTACAGGGAATCTTATGAAAGAAATGGGAAATAGTTAGATCTGGAGAGGACAGGAGCTCCACAAAGAGAGCAACAGAACCAAAAAATCTGGGCACAGGGGTCTTTTCTGAGACTGATACTTCAACTAAAGTCCATGCATGGAGATAACCTAGAATCCCTGCACAGATGTAACCAATGACAGTTCTGTTTCTAAGTGGGTTCCATAGTAATGGGAACAGGGACTGTCTCTGACATGAACTGATTGGCCTGCTCTTTAATCACCTCCCCCTGACAGGGGAGAAGCCTTACAAGGCCACAGAGGAAGACAATGCAGCCATTCCTTATGAGAACTAATAGACTAGGGTCAGAAGAAAGGAAAGAAAGACCTCCACTATCAGTGAACTTGGGCAGGGCATGAGTGGAGAAGGGGGAGGGACGAAGGGAATGAGAAGGGACGAAGATGGGAGCTACAGAGGGGATACAAAGTAAATAACGTGTAATTAATAAAAATTATAAAATAGCAAATAAGAAATCAGAACTCTGAAAGAGGAGTTATGAAGTAAAAAAATAAAATATTGCAGAATAAATAAATAAAACAAACCAAAAAAAAACCTAGAAAACTCTTTCTTAAATAAATTCCATGGCATTATAAAGTAACAATGCCTTTTAAAATTATATTAAAATTTGTAGATTTTTATGTAGATGGTCTATTAAAATATTTTGCATGAGTTTTGAATTTAAATGATCCATGTCTTTACATGTTTAGTTAGAACTGTTTATAGAGATTTAGATACACAGAGATATTGAAAGACTAGGACTGTACAAGCTGAAAAGTGAGCCCCAATATCCAATTCAGAAGTGAAAAATTATCAAAGCCCTCTTTGTGTATCTGACAGAATATATAGGTATTGTAACAGAATTTATATCAATACCAATATTTAAGTTTATGTTTTTTGACTAAACTTAATTCCAATATTGCAATAATATTTCTCTGATAGTAAATACTTCAGAAATGGCTCCTGCATGTCAACAATCAGACGAAATAATACTGTATGAAAGCAAAAGTCACTACTCTATTGAGAAATCAGCAACAATATATGCACACACATTATTTAATAATATCCTTCACAGAAGTGTGAAATATAGCAATGATTTGATAATTTTACCATGTTTGCTGTGGAATTCTTAAAGTTATTAATGGATCTTTTGTGTTAATTTGCTGAACATATTTTTTTCACAGCAGGTTAAGACTAATTTTCACTCTAACTTATAACAAATGATACCATAAGATATATGTTTGGCCATTGAATATTATTTGAAAATAATTTTTTTTTTTTCAATGCAGTTTATTCAGGAACATTGAACAATCCTCGGACCCCGGGGAAAGCCAGCCCACAGCTTAAATAGCCTCTGGGTAGCCAACCCAGGCGTGCCACGGGGGCAATGCAGATAGGTCCACATACATGGAAGCAAGCCAGATCCTCGGCCTTAGCCAAATGTGGAGTTGTTCCTGACAGAGAGCACTCACCATCGGGAAGGTGGAGGGCGGAAACCAGCTCCATCTTTAAGGCATAGCATTCTGCAGCTCTCTACAGTTCCCCCTTTTTGTTTTAGACGCATCAGGCAAGAGTAGAGGTCTGATCTCTGATATTAGAAATAAATTGGGACTTTGTACAGATGTTCATTTAGGTGTCATCCACCCAAAGAGCATCGGACCCGTCCGATACCTTTTTCTCAGAGGCGGGACCTGGGGCATCAACCCGCATGCAATCAGACATGCTCTTCTCTGGGTCCAAAGCAGCTGACCCTGAGTGCAGTGCTTAGCCTCGCATCCTGAGCGTATCATTTTAGCTTTTTATGGTATCCAACCATGCTTGGGGAGAATGCCTTGCTTCAATGTCTGTAAAGGCCTGAATGATCATGGCTGCATCACACTGTTGTGAGACTCTAATCTTGCATATATACCACAGGCAAACCAAGGAGACCAACACCAGAAGGCCTGCTAACACTCCCATGCCCGCCCATTCCTTCAGATGATTCATGGCTGCAGCAATCCATGTTGATAATCCTGTGGCTAGTCCTGCGTCCACTCCAGTAGAATTTACTGTGACAATGGCCACTCTCAGCTGCTCCATCGTAGTATCGAATTCTCCAGTCCCAATTACCTAAAATATAGCTCGACAATTGTTTAGACAGATTTGCAGCGCAGGAAAAATTCTCATGTTGTATGCTAGTGACACAAAGTCCAGCATACTTTCATTGACAGCCAGGTTGAGCGATTTGCCATAGGGTATCAATTTGCTCCTGCAAGAGGTCAATCCTCTGATTGAACACCATCAAGCTTCCTTTTAGTTGAGCATTAATTCCTTTATGTACAACTAAGGCATGAGCTACATTGGCTAAATGATTATTCAGGGTCTGAGCAGTCTGCCCAGTATGACTCATGGCTAATGCCCTGGTGGTAGCTCCAACAGCCGTCAATGAGATGGTAGTAACAATGGTGGCTGTAGTTCCAAGATCCCTTTTCTGTCTGAAGAGAGTCATAGCGCGAGGGGCATCAATGGGCACAGGTACCCAGTGAGGCATGCGAGTAACCAGGGCATACCTAACTTTACTAGCATTGGGGTTTAAAAAAAAGCAAGTATCATTACCACAATTACTTGGCTCTATCTGGCTAATAATGCATAAAAATGGGGGATATAGACAAACAGGTGTGGGCTTATAGGAAATATTATGAGAAGCCTTAACCCCTCGTTGGAACATCCTGCGTCAGTTCTAGAACTAGCAGTGGTGGTGTCCGAGGTCTGAGTAGGTTCAGGCGACCATTGCCCCCAGGGGCGAGACGTGCTCCATGCCAATTGACTAACTCCATGTTTTCCTCCAATTTTGAAAGTCATTTAAGGTTCTTAAATTATTTTTTCCCTTTTTTTTCTTAAATTTTTCATCAATTACACTTTATTCATTCTGCATCCCCCTATAAATAATTTTACATTGTGTAGGGGATTTTAAAGAGTAAAGAAGAACTCTAGAACTACTACTATTTGTATTTCTCCTCAACTACATGTATTAACATTCATCTTATACTTTTAATTCTCAAGATTTTTTTTGGCCAAAGAAAAGAAAATTAATATTGCATAGCATTTGTTTTGTGTCTCATATCCAAGTACTTTGTGTGATATTTTCAGGTCATCATCCTTCTGCAAGTAAATCTCATTAGATACAATTAATGAAGAACAAATAAGCATAGTGATATTGATGCTTTTGCCTATATTCTGTGCTATCTAAAATGGTACGAAGGACCATGTAGCATATTGTTTCTCTAAAACCCAATGCCATTCTAAATTCATGAGATATTTAGATGTGAACTCTAGAAAGAGTTAATAAAATGAATAGCCGCAAACAAATAAATAAGTGTGTGAAACAGTGAGTCAAGCTTCATTTTCATATTGTGATGGGAGGTAGAATTCATGGTTCTACATCTGGGAAGCAGAAAACTCAGTGCTGTATTGTCCTAAGCAATTACTCACAGTGTCTCCTATTTCCAAACTAAAGCATATGCAACCCAACTGGGCAATCAAAAAGTAAGGAGTAGAAGAAGAGGACACATTAAATATAGTTCAAGCAAGTGTGAAACGATACCTGGAGATTACTACACATTTAAAAATTGTAATGAACCTATAAGCCAAAAAGAAATGATATAGTCTAGAAAAATATTTAGAAGCTTAAAAATAATTAAGTATAAATAATAAAAAAGTAGTTAACAAGAATATACTAAGTATGAAGTAGGACCCTGGGTAAGATGATCAATTATCATTCAGAAAGAAAAACAGGACAGACATCAGAAGAAGGAGAAAACAGGGAACAACAGGAGCTTATCACAGAAGGTCTCTGAAAGACTCTATGCAGCAGGGAATAAAAGCAGATGCTGAGACTCACAGCCAAACTTTGGGCAGAGTGCAGGGAATCTTATGAAGGAAGGGGGAGACAGAAAGACCCTGGAGGGGGTACAGGAGCTCCACAGGGACCGCAAAAGAACTAAAAATTCTGGGCCCAGGGATCTTTTCTGAGACTGATACTCCAACCAAGGACCAAGCATGGAAATGACCTAGAACCCCTGCACAGATGTAGCCCATGGCATCTCAGTGTCCAAGTGGGTTCTCTAGTAAGTGGAACAGGAGCTTTTTCTGACATGAACTCAGTGGCTGGCTCTTTATCACTTCTCCCTGAGGGGAGAGCAGTCTTACCTGGCCATAGAAGAAGAAAATGCAGCCAGTCCTGATGAGACCTGATAGACTAGGGTCAGATGGAAGGGGAGGAGGACTTCCCTTATTAGTGGACTTGGGAGGGGCATGGAAAGAGATGAGGGAGGAAGAGTGGGATTGGGAGGGAACAAAGGAGGGTGCTACAGCTGAGATATAAATTAAATAAACTGTAATTAATATAAAAAATAAAAATTAAAAAAGAGAATGCATATATACTAGACAGAATTGAGATATCAGAAATTAATATTAGTTCCATTGTAATAGCAGAATACAAAAGCAAACAATACATAAACAAAATGACTAATAAAATAAAATGTCACCAAATAATACATACAATAAATATGCAACCATGAGTATATAAAGCTGTTAGCATAAAATCAAAAATATTCATTGTTTTAACTTCCTCTAAAACTGTAAGCTGAATGCATATATCTTCTCCATAAGTTACTCAGACTGAAGGAATTTTGTTACAGTAGTGGGAAATGCAGCAACAAAATCTGGGATGCTCACAATGGTTTTACATATAAATATTAGTATTCGTGCTCTTATGCATGATTTTTAATTTACTTTTATTAATCATATTTTATGTTAAATAAAATAAAACTCTCAGCAGATGTTGATAAATTTTAACCTTCGATGATATAAAATGTTCAGCATTACGTTTATTTGGATTGTGATTAAGGGTCAATCTTTATTATTAATCTTTAATCATCATACTTGTGGTTTCCATTACATTTTCTTTAACCAATTAACAAATTTAATATATCAGTGTATTGTTATTCATTTTTTTCTAAAGCCTATAAATTGATATAAAGTTAAAAATCTATAAACTAGACTAAATGTTAAGTGGGATAATATCTACACACAATGGTAATGGAAACCATATATTACTGTTATATTTGTATTTTTTCAAGTTGGTCTGTTGATAAAATAAGTTATTTGTTTTTATTTCTAAGTATGAACTAATATTCTATTGTAAAATTGCAGAGGATATATAAGTATTAGCTCACATTATCTTACCATTTGTTCTTAAGTTATCTGTAACTAATGATTTAAACCTTTATTTACTATTGGCAATCACATTTTGTCTCATTTTTTTTCTAAGTAAAATCATAAAAGAAACATTCATTCGAAATCTTATGTAATAACCAAGACATCTAATTGCTTATCCATTTTCACTTTCCATAGAATGCATGCGTGCACTCGATTGCTGTTAAGGGCAGCTTTACGCGTGCCTTGAGGGTAACTAGTATGCAGCAATTTTCTGAAAATAGACACATTGTTAAGTTCTTCTTCCCCAATTCTTTTAAATCCTTTGTTGGTTGTTGAGGAAACAAATTCTGAGGCTATTACACTCTGCAGCCTACCAAAGGGATCTTCTTGGCACTTCCAGAATCCCATTACGTGACACTATGGCTGAAATCACTTTCTCTGGTAATGAATGTAGCCCATTAAAAAGCAGTTGGTTTGCTAGCTTGCTTTCAGGCTGTGATGATGAGAAATTATCTCTCCCACCTTCAGAATCCCATCCTTGTCAACAGCAACACCCTTGCTATTATAGATTCCTAAATAATTAATTCTAACTTCTTTGGTTTTCAGTTTTTGCCAAAATTGTAGAATTTAATATAGAAGGGGGGGAAAAACGTTTTAAGCTGTGGCTTCAAGTGACAGGAATTTAATATCTAAGTCAATATATATCAAGTATCAAGTTCTCAGTACTCTCTGCTCACTGGGATCATTTGAAGCGTAGCATGAATGTTGGCCTGTGCTTCCAATTAGTTAAATCCAAGTAAAAGTATTCCTTTGCATTGGAACTCTGCAGCTCACAAGCTCTCAGAAATACATCCAAAAATATGTGGTGAGAATTTTTACATCGGTTTACTTCTGAGAGCATAGAATTATATACATTAAAAAACTGCCTATAAGCAGGTCTAATATTTTTTTGAACAAATGAAACATAGGCTATTATTTTTAATTAAAAATGCATCACAACGTGGATCTGCAAAGATATTCTTCCCCAACAACACATGAGAACTGCAAATACACACCCACATGCACACACACTCGAACACACAAACACACACACAAACATGCACACACACAGGTTCTGTCCTCCTTTCCTGTTCACTTTTTCATTATACAAAATCTTAAACATATGATACATTTATTATTTTTGTACTTTCTTCATTGTTTCCTTGCCAACAACAAAGTATCAGTTTTGTAAAGTTAGTTATATACCTAATGTATCATGTATACAGTAGTGTATTTCCTCCATGTGAACAACCTTACTTTGTGTTTTGAGGACCTATTTATTCAGTACTGGCTATGTATTAAGCAGGTCTAATTTTATGTGATTTTCAGTACTGCAGGTCAGTTAGCACGGGTGGCTGAAGAAAACTCACCAGCTCAGACTTTGAACATTAATTGGGGTTTGATTTAACAGTAGTGTAGATCTACTATATACCAATGTCTATATTAAAACAGACCTAGCCATATCATCAGAAATAAATACCAAACAAAAATAAAACACCACTCTGTCCACTTATGAAATGCTCATTTATGGAGTGAGAACAGGAAACTCATAAAAGTGATCATTCGAAAAAATTTTGCCAAGGCCTTGTTTTCTTATTATATTTCCTCTCTACACTTTTGTAACAAGTTCTGTTGGTTCTGTTTTCACTTACATAAGAAAGATTCACTAGCCAACAAACTCCAATTTTAAGTTAAAATTACATAGATTATTGAGCTTATAGTAAATTCATTATGAATTGACAAAATGCATTTTTCTTTTCCCTACTATATTTTTAGTAAGTGTGTCAGTCAAACACCTTAAATTCACTGGCTTTTAAGATCACATGGAAATGTTAGTGTTGATGAAAGCTGTCAGTCTGTGCTCAAAAAGTGCCTCACTGACCTTTAATTTTATATGAATAAAGATTGTTGTCATGCTCATGAAGATGAAGAGGCCGTGGAGTTTAAAATGGGGGTTCTATATTTAGTTGTAAGATATGGCCTTCTTTTGCTCTTAAACTGATCGTTTTGTTTAAAAGTTTAAGCATTTGGATGGGAAATATCCTACAAATCAAATGTCACCTATTTGAATACTTGTCTTCCAGCATTTTTATTTTATTTTTTGAGATTACTACATACTTATGTCATCTCTCCCTCTTATTTTTATAGTATTAATTATAGTTTATTAACTTGGTATCCCAGCTGTATCCCACTCCCTCATTCCCACCCAATCCCACCCTCTCTTCCTCAACTTCTCACTACCCATTTCCAAGTCCACTGATAGGAGAGGACCTCCTCCCATTTCACCTGACCCTAGCTTATCAGGTAATTTCAGGCCTGGCTGCAAAGCCCTCCTTGTGGCCTAGCAGGACTGCTCTTCCCTCGGGTACCTGGGGAGATCAAAGAACCAGCCACCGAGTTTGTGTCAGAGATAGCCCTTGTTCCCCTTACTAGAGTACCCACTTGGATGCTGACCTACCACGGGCTACATCTGAGCAGGGTTCTAGGTTACATCCATACATGGTCCTTGGTTAGAGAAACAGTCTCATAAAAGACACCTGTGCCTAGATATATTTGGTCCTTGTGGAGCTCCTGTCCTCTCCAGGTCATACTAACTCCCCCTTCTTTCATAAGATTCCCTGCACTCTTCCCAAGATTTGGTTATGAGTCTCAGTTACCTGCTTTGATACACCGTTAGGTAGAGTCTTTCAGAGGCCCCCAGTGGTAGGCTCCTATCCTGTTACTTTGTTTTTTCTACTTCCAATATCCATCCCATTTGTCTTTCTAAGTGTGGATTGATCATCTTACCCAGGGTCCTCTTTCTTGTTTATCTTCTTTAGATGTATAGATTTCAGTATATTTATTCTATCTTATAGGTCTAGTACCCACTTATAAGTGAGTATATACCATTTGTGTCTTTCTGCTTCTGGGATACCTCACTCAGGATGATCTTTTCTAGATCACACCATTTGCCTGCAAATTTCATGATTTCCTTGTTTTTAATTGCTGACTAGTATTCCATTGTGTAAATGTACCAAAATTTCTGTATCCATTCCTCAGTTGAGGAGCATCTGGGTTGTTTTCAGGTTCTGGCTATTATGAATAAAGCTGCTATGAACATGGTTGAGCAAACATCCTTGTTGTGTACTTGAGCATCTTTTGGATATATGTCGAGGAGTGGTATAGCTGGATCTTGAGGAAGCACTATTCCTAGTTGTCTGAGAAAGCAAGAGACTGATTTCCAAAGTGTTTGTACAAGTTTACAATCCCACCAGCAATGGAGGAGGTTTCCCTTGTCTCCACAACCTCTCCAGCATGTGTTGCCACTTGAGATTTTAATCTTTTTTTTCTTTTTTATTTTATTTTATTTTATTTTATTTTAATCACAGGTCATTCACTTCTATCCCAACCATAGCCCCCTCCCAGTATCCCTCCCAATTCTACCCTCCCTCCCTCATCTCCTCCCTGCCTTCTTTCAAGTCCACTAGTAGGGAAGTCCTCCTCCCCTTCCATCTGACCCTAGCCTATCAGGTGTCTTCAGGACTGGCTGCAATGTCTTTATCTATGGCTAAGCAAGGCTGCAGGGGGTAGGGGGAGATCAATGAGACAGTCACTAAGTTCATGTCTGAAATAATCCTTCTCCCCCATACTAGGGAACCCACTTGGATACTGAGCTATCATAGGCTACATCAGAGTAGGGGTTTTACATTACATCCATGCATGGTCCTTTGTCAGAGAAAGAGTCTCATAGAAGATCCCTGTGCCCTGATATATTTGGTCCTTTTGGAGCTCCTGTACCCTCTAAGTCATACTAACTCCCCCTTCTTTCATATGATTCCTTCCACTCTGACAAAGGTTTGGTTATACTACTCAGCAATTAAAAACAAGGAAATCATGAACTTTGCAGGCAAATGGTGAGATCAAGAAAATATCATCCTGGATGAGGAATCACAGGAGCAGAAAGACACACACGGTATATACTCACGTATATGTGGGTACTAGACCTATATGATAGGATAAACATACTAAAATTGAATGCGCCCGATCTCGTCTGATCTTGGAAGCTAAGCAGGGTCGGGCCTGGTTAGTACTTGGATGGGAGATTTTGATCTTAACCATTCTGATCGGTATAAGGTGAAATCTCAGGGTCGTTTTGATTAGCATGTCTGTGATGGCTAAGGATGTTGAGCAAGCCTATAGCCAACATCATCTGCCAAGCAAGATTATAGCCAACATCAAACTCAAGTGAGAGAAACTTAAATCAATCCCATTGAAATCAGGGACAAGGCAAAGCTGCGCACTTTCTCCATATTTCTTCAACATAGTACTTGAAGTCCTAGCTAAAGCAATAAGACAAGTAAAGGAGATCAAAGGGATACAAATCAGAAAGGAAGAGGTCAAAGGTTCACTGTTCACAGATGATATGATATAATACATGAGCGACCCCATAAATTCAACCAGAGAACTCCTTCAACTGATAAACACCTTCAGCAAAGTGGCTGGATGCAAAATCAACTCAAAAAAAAAAAATCAGAAGCCCTCATGTATACCAAAGACAAAAGGGCTGAGGAAGAAATCAGGGAAATAACAGCCTTCACAATAGCCACCAATAACATAAAGTGCCTTGGGGTGACTCTAATCAAGCAAGTGAAAGACCTGTTTGAAAAAATCTTTAAGTCTCTGAAGATAGAAATTGAAGAAGATATCAGAAGATGGAATGATCTCCCATGCTCATGGATTGGTAGGATTAACATAGTGAAAATGGCCATCCTGTCAAAAGCAATCTACTGATTCAATGCAATTGCCATCAAAATACCAACACAATTCTTTACAGACCTTGAAAGAAAGATTCTCAGCTTCATATGGAGAAACAAAGAACGCAGAATTTCCAAAACGATCCTGTACAACAACAGATCATCTGGAGGTATCTCCATCCCTGATCTCAAGCTGTACTACAGATAAATAGCAATAAAAACCATGTGGTATGGGCATAGAAACAGAAAGGAGGATCTATGGAACCAAATAGAAGATCCAGAAATAAACTCCCAAACCTATGAACACCTGATTTTTTGACAAAGAATCCAAAACCATTCAATGGAAAAGAGACAGCATCTTCAACAAATGGTGCTGGTCCAACTGAATGTCTACATGCAGCAAAATGAAAATAAATCTGTATTAATCACCCTGCACAAAACTTTGATTCAAGTGGCTCAAAGACCTCAACATAAAACCAGATACACTAAATCGGTTAGAAGAAAAAAATGAGGAAGAGCCTAGAACTCATTGGCACAGGAGACAACTTCCTGAACAGAATACCAACAGCACAGGCTCTAAGATCAACAATCAATAAATGGGACCTCACAAAACTGAAAAGCTTCTATAAAGCAAAAGACACTGTCTTCAGAACAAAACAAGAGCCTACAGACTGGGAAAGGATCTTCACCAACACTATATCTGACAGAGGGCTAATATCCAGAATATATAAAGAACTAAAGAAGTTAAAAAGCAACATATCAAGCAATCCAATTAAAAAATGGGGTATGGAGCTAAACAGAGAATTCTCTGTACAGGGTCCTCCTTCTTGCTTAGCTTCTTTAGCTGTACAGATTTTTGGATGTTTATTCTATATTATATGCCTAATATCTACTTATAAGTGAGTATATACCATGTGTGTCTTTCTGCTTCTGGGATACCTCACTCAGGATGATCTATCTTTATTTTTAACAGCTTAGGCAGCTTCCTCATGGTCCTGAGGCCATAAAGTTTTAGATGTACATATCTTTCCTGTGCTATAACCCTATACCTCCTCAAAACATGAGTCATAATATATTGTGTTCCCCTTCAGTTGGATAGTTAGATATTTGGTTATAGAGAACAGTAAGAAACATAGGTGTGAACAACCTGCATTCTGACAGTTAAATACAATTGGTCCTTAGTTCCAACTATTGACAATTTCACTTCTAAGTTTTTACTTTTCATTTTATGTAAATATGCACTCTGTGTGTGTGTAGTTGTTTGTGTATTTCCACGTGCGTGCTCTCCCAGCCCAGTAAACTTGGTCAGTGCAAGTCAAATAAGAAAGAGTGCCTTAAACAAAAAAGACTAAGAGTGAATAGAATCGATATTAGTGACTACCTTCTTACTTGTTAAGATCTCTGGCAAGATCAAATGAAGAAACTAGAACTACACCAGCATTGCCTTTACATGTTAGTATTTGCAAATTAATGGTTATCTAAATCATAACAAAAATACCCTAAAATTATTTACTGTTATAATTGCTCCTTTAGATACAATTAAAAAGACAACAGTCTCTTAATTTGGGTAGGTATAAAGAACCAATCAATAGTGTAGAATGCAGAAGTCCAAATTTAATGCAGGGAATTGGGACCTATATTGGACAAGCATGTCATGTAAAGACTTTAGGTCTATCTATTCATAGACCTCCTGAAAAACATAAAATGCTTTAGAAGGCCTTCCTTCCCACATTGAAAATGTATTTATGATCTGTATACCTAAAGGAGCTAAGTAAGAAGGAGGATTCTGGGTAAGATGCTTAGTTCTCATTCAGAAAGGCAAATGGCATAGATTTCAGAAGAGGGAGAAAACCAGGAACAGGACAGGAACCTACCAAAAAGGGCCTCTGAAACACTCTGTCCAGTAGAGTATTGAAGCAAATGCTGAGACTCACAGCCAAACATTGGGCAGAATGCAGGGAATCTTATGAAAGTTGGAGGAAATAGAAAGACCTGGAGGGTGCAGTAGCTCCACCAGGAGAGCACAGAATAAAAAACAAAACAAAACAAAACAAAACAACAAAAACTGGGCATGAAGTTCTTTTCTGAGATGGATACTCCAACCAAGGATCATTCATGAACCCCTGCACTCATTTAGCCCTTTGCAGCTCAGTCTCCAAGTGCGTTCTCATGTAAGGGGAACAGGGACTGTCTCTGACATGAACTCTGGGTGGCTCTTTGATCATTTCTCCCTGAGGGGGAGGTGCAGCCTTGTCAGGCCACAGAGCAAGACAATGTAGCCATTCCTGATGAGACCTGATAGGCTAGGGTCAAAAAAAAGGGGAAGAGGACCTCCCCTATCAGTGGACTGGGGAAGCATATGGGAGGAGAAGAGGTGGGTAGAACTGGAATGGGAGGTGATGAGGGACAGAGCTACAGCTGGGATACAAAGTGAATAAATCATAATAAATTTAAAAAAATTAAAAATAAATAAATAATCTGCATCCAAAAAATATTTTTATGAATGATGATACTGCTACCACATCAGATTGCCACTCCAAGTAATTTATATTTCTACTGCAACTAATACTATTTACACTAATAATTACCCCTACTTCATAGAGTATCATCCACATATTTTCACCTTTTAATTTGATTGTGCTAATCATATAAAATTAGAGAATAAATCCTTTAATGATAACAGGTGTGCTTGTTAGCATGCTTAATGGGTATTTTGATTAGTTCATACCAAAGTATGCAAACATTTTTGATTACCTGTATACAGTATAGCTTTACAGCAAAACTCCAAAATGAAGTCATAAAGAATTTCCCAATTGCAATTTGCAAAATTTTCTTCAGGCTAAAGCAATGCTTTTAAGGAGGCAAAAATAGAATGGGTTGGCAGTATCATATTGAGCTTAAAATTGAAGATTAACTGCCCATTTTTAGAACCTGTCAGTCAACAGTCCCAACAGTTTGGAACCCTACTTCTTTACCTTGGTTTTGTGTAACACAGATATTCACAATACCTTGGTGATTAACTTCAACATGGGCACCAAATCCGTAGTATTTTCAAACTACAATTAGATAATACCATTGATCCTTGTTGACAGTCAAATTTGTATAAATTTCTATAAAGATGGCCTTTCACTTTTATGAATAAACACTAAAGAATAATAAATATACTATTCATGAATTCATTTCTAATTCATCTAAATAATATGTTTCAAGCCCTAATATTTCTAAGCGATTTTGATTCTCTAGAAATGTTTCTTATGGGTTATTTAGGTGAGAAACTAAACTGATTTTTGAGAGAAGTGACAGGTACACATTTATTTTAAAGCTATACCTTTTGTTACATTGAGCAACGATAGCAAACATCAATTCATCAAACTCAGAAGTGAATTACTGCTGAAAATATTTTTTTCCATTTTGTTTCTCACAAAAATAACATGCTAATTCAAATAATGACATAAGGACCTATTGCAAAGCAAAACATGATACTCATAATGTTAGAGCGTAAAAGAGAAATTTCAAATTTTGTTAGGATTATCTTTGACTATGGTCTCATCTTTTTCTATATTATACATTGAGATTCAAGTTAAATTACAGAAAAACTATGTACAATTAATTGTTATAAAACTCAGTTCCAGATTTAATTTAATTACATGAAAATTTAAAACCCACTCTCTTTTCAAAGATACCACAGCAATAAACAGCAAACAAATGTTTTGAATTTCTGTTTATGACACTATGCAGTTTTGTAATTATCTGTTTGCATTCCTCTTATTGATGTAGTGAAATAACAAAGAGATGTTAAACATTAAAATACAGTATTACTTGATAATAAATTTTTAAATGGGAAAAGAAGAATTTAATGAGTTGAGAATTAAGTGGCTTGGTAGACAGAATGTATGGGAAGAGATACCTAACACAAACGCCTTTTAAAAAGCCATAAAAACCTGCTTTCTGACTTGCTCCCTCTTTTCGCCTTCTTATGATGTCCATCCTCTTTGTCTTTCTGGATAGGGATTGAGCATTTTAGCAAGAGTCCTCCCTCTTGATTAGTTTCTTTAGGTGTACAGATTATAGTAGCTTTATTTTATATTATATGTCTATTTGAGTGAGCATATACCATGTCTTTCTGCTTCTGGGATAGCTCACTCAAGATGATCTTCCAGATCTCACCATTTACCTGCAAATTTCATGATTTCCTTGTTTTTATTGCTGAGTAATATTCCATTGTGAAATTTACCACAATTTCTGTATCCATTCCTCCACTGAGGGGTAGCTGGGTTGTTTCCAGCAGCTTCTGGCTATTACAAATAAGGCTGCTACAAACATGGCTGGGCAAATGTCCTTATTGTGTACTTGAGAATCTTTTGGGTACATGCCTAGGAGTGGTATAAGTGGTATAAATAGGAAGCACTATTCCTAGTTGTCTGAGGAAGCGTCAGATTGCTTTCCAAAGTGGTTGTACAAGTTTACATTCTGACCAGCAGTGGAGGAGCCTGACACAAAGAACCTCTGAAAGGCTCTGCTCTGCATACTATCAATGCAGATGCTGAGACTTATGGGCAACCTTTGGGCAGAGTGCAGGGAATCTTATGAAAGAAGTGGGAAACAGTAAGATCTGGAGAGGACAGGAACTCCACAAGGAGAGCAACAGAATCAAAAATCTGAGCTCAGGGGTCTTTCCTGAGACTGATACTCCAACTAAGGACCATGCATGGACATAACCTAAGACCCCTGAACAGATGTAGCCCATGGCAGTTCAATATCCAAGTGGGTTCCATTGTAATAGGAACAGGGACTGTCTCTGACATGAAATGATTGGCCTGCTCTTTAATTACCTCCTCCTAAGGGGGAAGCAGCATTACCAGGCCACAGAAGAAGACAATTCAGCCACTCCTGATGAGACCTAATTGACTAGGATCAGAAGGAAGGAAAAGAAGTCCTCCCCTATCAGTGGACTTGGGGAGGGGCATGCAGACAGAGGGTGGAGGAAGAGAGGGATTAGGATGGGAGGAGGGAGGGAACCAAGGGGGGGGATACAGAGTGAGTAAAGTGTAATTAAGAAAGAAAAAAAAAGAAAAGAAAAAAAAAACAAAATATACCCTATGAAATTTTCAAGGAATAAAATTTTAAATTTCAGGATTACAGATTTTATATTGAAAGATGTGTCTATCTTTCTCACTGCATTTTTTACTTGCTTGAGCTCAAGCTCCTGTGTAATGCTTCATTGTTTCATTCTGATGATCTATTTGTAGTACATTGTGTCAACCAGGATTATAAATGTTTTCGGTAAGTTTAAATTTCTGAGAATTTTTCCCATAACTTATATTTTAATGATTATTTGCCTGATATAATCTTTATTAAGTGTGGGGTATGTTTAATTTTCTCCTCAAAGCAACAACTTTCTCTTTTTATAGAATATTGCTTTAGAAGACTCACTTTATTGTTTCTAATTGTAAAAGCAAATTATGTCAATTACATCATATTTTAGCCTACTAGTTGCACATGATTTTTAAATTTAATCGGGGATCCAATAATTTCTCCTGCCAAATAAGTGAAAATGGCAAATTTTAGAAATGAAATATAGTCCTCTAAAGTTGACATTGATACTTAGTCATAACATTGTCACAACATTTTGAATAAGTACTGTGTACCAAATGTTGAAGTAAATTCTGTGTATCTGTAATCCTCACTAACATCCCCCTTGATATAACTACGGTCATCTTTTATAAATAAAAAGTCTCAGTGGTTTTCTTGTAGTCAGGTATTTTGGTGGAGATGAGCAAAGATTCAGAACCTAGCAGTTGTGATCTAATATCGTTACTATTTTTTTTTAATTTATTTTTATTTTTATTTAGTTGACTGTATTCTTACCCCAGCCTCTAGCCATCTAGATGTTGTAGTCTGGACTATTTTGTTCCTGGAACTTTTACTGCAGACTAGTCCACCTGTCTGTGGAGTCTAGAGTAGTCTACAGGAAAATGAGAGAAGTCCAAGGGCTCCAGAAAGGAGAGAGCTCTGTTCAGCTCTCTGTCTCTGCTGGCACACTGTTTGTGACCAGACAGGCCAGCCAGCTGTGGGGCAGGCAGACAGATCTCCAAGCCTAAAGCTCCTCCTGTGCCCACATGATTCCTCAAGATGATGGGCAACGGCAGTTGGGTCTCACACCTAGCTCAGCTCCACTCAGTTTGCTGCGTCTGCTGGGCTCGCTGTTTCTGACCCACGTGGGCCAGGCAGCTGGGGAGTAGGCAGAAAGATCTCTTAGCCTAGAGCTGCTCTAGGTCCCCAGTGTCCTCCTTGGGGTAGAAGACAATGGCCTTTGATCCCTTGCTCAACTCACCTCTTCTGGATTCACTGTCTCTGCTGGCTCAATGTTTGTAACCCAAGTAGGCCAGGCAGATAGGGCACAAGCAAAAATAGCTTTGAGCCTAAAGCTGCTCTGGTGCCCTACAGGTTTCCTCCAGATGGACAATGGGACTTGGGTCACCTGCTGTTAATCTCTTAAACCATTTATAAAGCCATGAATGACATCGTTACTTATACAATTACAGATGTTTGTACAACCCTATTTGATAGAAGATTTTGAGAAAATTGTTAGATCACATTATAAAATTTAGTAAAACAATCCTCACAGTCAAGAGTTTCTTTGAGTTAAAACTGCATAGAGAGAAATTCTAGAATGTGACTTATCATAAATTATGGAAATAATAAAAGTTGGTGAATTACTGAATCTATATAATCATAGAGAATGCTGGGATGTCTGGCTCAGGATCACATGATCAAGTTTACAGTTGCTCTGATATGTCTTCTCATTGGAGAGTATGAGGCTTCGTTTTCCCCTTTCTCACTATTCAAAACAAAAAGGCTTATATATTTATTAGTTTTATGTGTATGTATATGTGGGTGTTGACTTTTTGTGTTGCATCAATTATCCAGCAACCTGAAGATACCAGAAGGTGGTGTTGGACTCCCTTAGCACTCTAGTTACATATAGCTGTGACCCATCATGTGGGTTCTGGGAACCAAACCCAGGGCTTCCACAAGAGCAGTAAGGGTTCTTACCACTAAGCCATCTCTCCAGCCTCCTTTATTATTGTTAAATCTTCTGTTTATTGTCTCACACATGCTATCTGACACTGACAATTTATCATTTAGGTATAAAATTCCCAACATGCTTTCTTTAAATGACTGCCTTTATCCATTTGTGATTTACTAGCAAGAACTTTAGTCTTTATACTTCTTTTGGTATCAAGAAGAACAGCTCAGTCTTTAGTTTTGTCAGTGATCAGATAACAAATAACTTGTTAGGAAATACCTTAGTGTTATATTGTTCTGAGGAGATACCATGGCCACAGCAGCTCTTAAAAAGAAAAAATTAATTCTTTCTTTAAGTTTCAGAGGCTTAGTCTCTTTTCGTCATGGTCGGGAGCATAACAGCAAACAGGAAGACATGTTCCCAGAGAGGCAGCTGGAAATTTTATGTTTAGTTCTTCAGGCAGAAGGAAGAGAGCCATTTGGCCTGGCTTCGGTCTTTGAAACCTCAAAGGTTACCCTCAGTGACATACTTTCCCCAACAAGCTACCCCAACCTCAAGGTCACACCTCCTAATCCATCCCAAGTAGTGCCACTCCCTAATGACTAAGCATTCGACCACTTGTGCCAATGGAGACCAGTTTAATTTAAAACACTACAGTAAACAAACTCACTCCTATCAGTTACTTGGGTGTCTCACCATGGACTCACTTAGTTCAGAGTCTGATTCTTCTTCTTCTTCTTCTTCTTTTTTTTGAGCTTCAAATACATGTATTTTCATGTGAATTTTAATTCTTCATTTTTCTCTTCTTTGTTGTTAAAGTATTCTGCTTATGTTAAATGAAAATCCGTTGAGTAGATGCTCCTGTAAAGATGTGAACTTCCAGCACAGAAGCCAGAGTTCATGTTGCTCTCAGAGATGCTCTTTCCATCCATGTTTGGCTGTTCATACTGTCATAAAAAATGACCAGAGACTAGGTGTCTGTGTTAGCATGTTCAGACTACCATAGGTTGTATGCTTTAAACAACAAAAAAATATTATCTAATAATATGAAGTCTATTATATATCCAAGTTCAAGTATTTGCAATGATTATTGGCTCAGAGGCCTGTCCTTGGCTCTGGGTGGATAATTATTTTTTTCTTTTTTCTTCTTGTGGGCTTCCTTCTATAAACATCGCCTTCTGTGAAAGAAGCAACCCGTCATATGTGGTTATAGTCTACCCTCTGTACTGATTTTAACTTTACTTCTAAAGACTATACCTGAAAATACATTTACATTCAGAGTTAGTAAAGGTTCATATTTAAAGATCTAAGTTAAAAATAATGTAATTCAGCCTACAATGTCAGTTTATAAGATTCTAGTTAGATATATTATTATTTATTTCTAAGGAAACACATTATTTTTACAATGGATTTGTTGTATAGGCAAAATTAAGTCAATGAAATTTTGAAAAATGTAATTTTTTTATTAATTACAGTTTATTCAGTTTGTAGCTTAGCTGCAGCTCCCTCCCTCATCCCCTCTCAACCTCACCCTCCCTCCCTCATCTCCTCCAATGCCCCTCTCCAAGTCCACTGATAGGGGAGGTCCTCCTCTCCTTCCTTCTCGCCCTAGCCTATCAGTTCTCATCAGGATTAGCTGCATTGTCTTCCTCTTTGGGCTGGTAAGACTGCTCCACCCTCAGGGGGAGTTGATCAAAGAGCCATCCACTGAGTTCATGTCAGAGACAGTCCCTGTTCCCATTACAAGGGAACCCACTTGGACACTGAGATGCCATGGGCTATATCTGTGCAAGGGTTCTAGATTATCTCCATGAATGGTCCTTGGTTGGAGTTTCAGTCTCAGAAAAGACCCTTGGGCCCAGATTTTTTTGGTTCTGTTGCTCTCTTTGTGGAACTCCTGTCCCCTCCAGTTGTTACTAACTCTCCCTCTTTCATAAGATTCCCTGCACTCTGCCCAAAGATTGACTATAAGTCTCAGCATCTACCTGCTGGGTAGAGCCTTTCAGAGGTCCTCTGTGGCAGGCTCCTGTCCTGTTCCCTCTCTTTTCCTGCTTTCACTATTGCATTTGCCCTTCTGAATGAGTATTGACATCTTCCCTAGGGCCTTTCTTGTTGTTTAGCTTCTTTAGCAATATAGATTTTAGTAGGTTTATCCTATATTTTATGTCTAATAACCACTTATGAGTGAGTACATAGCATATGTGTCTTGTTGCTTCTTGGTTACCTCACTCAAGATAATCTTTTCTAGTTCCTACCATTCGTCTGCAAATTTCATGATTTCCTTGTTTTTAATGTTGCCTTTCTTCCTTTTGATTTTTTAAATGGTGCTTGGAATAGAATCTAAAGCTTTAATGGTGTTAGGCTGCAGAAGAATTTAAAATCAGCAACATGGCTACTCTGGCAAGGAATCATATCCAAAGACTGAGGTCTGTCTAATTCAGCTGGAATATAGACACACCTTTAGTATATACCTTTAAAACCTCTAGATGGAATATACATCTTTGATTCCTCAGTCCCTATGGCTAGAATACAGACATGCCTTCAGTACACACCTTCAACCTCAAACAATGACATCTAATTGAGGAATAGACAAAGTGATGAATCAGAGAAAGATCTGGCAGAATGAATCAAAGACAGGATACACCCAACTCCCATGGGAACAGACAGAAAAGGAAAGCTACATAAGAGCAACACAGAGAGATAACAGAGTTTGTGGAGCGAGCACAGTAGATTTTGGGAGTACAGTACAGTTTGGTGTAGTTCAGTGCAGCTCAGTTGAGTTCAATTGAGTCTGTGCAGTTCAATTTGTGCATTTCAGAGGCAGTTTTCCAAGTAGAGCAATGCAATGAGAAGCTGAGAAAGCCAGTTTGAATAAGTTACCTTGGAGAAGAGTTTGAACTAGAGCAGCTGAGTTGAAAGAGCCAGCCAGAGTTCAGAAAGAGCTAGAATAGATGAGCTTATTGAACAGTAAGTCTCAGAGGCTGAAAACATTCTAGGCCTAGAGCAGATGGAAACTGGAAGCTGAAGCCTTCAAGAAGCCTTCAAGAAAATTAGGTTTTACAGAAGCTAGAAACTTCCAGGCCTAAGTGTAGGGATAGTTAGAAGTGCTCTGGGCTCATCCAAAATCATTTATTCATAAAGTTTATTATGGCTCTCATCTCATCCCCTGATGTGAGGAAATAAAACAATGTTTATGCTAGGAAAGTTACTGATACACCTACTCCAAAAATAATGAATAGTACATATATTGATATAAATTGAAAGCATATATGGAATACATATGTTTTGGGCATATTATGGCACATGTTAGTAATATATAGTTTTCAAATTATGGTAGCTAGCATTTCAGTTTCACATAAACATTTGTTAGCTTTTGATATAAGATTTGAGGTATGCAAGAAGATGTTTTCATGTGCTTTGTAACTTTCAGACCTTTCAGACCTTCCTCAATTTTATTTTTATTCCATTTTCTTAATAATCACCTTTGGCAATGACTTGTAAAAATAATTCCTTGCTGTATAAGAAGTTATTTTAATTCTCATTTTATATGTGTGTGTGTATCTATAATTTATTTATTTATTTATACTAGTGCCTTCTGACAATTATTTCTTCTCCAGAGCCATTGTTCATGGGTTCACTCTCAGCAACACTTTTCATGTTATTGACTATTTGAGCATTTGCTACCCTCTATTAGCAAAGTTCACACTCTAAAGAATCCTGAAATCTCACAGTAAACAGATTTGTGAATAGAAATCCCTGTCACAACCGAGTCAGTTACATATTACTCCAATAAAGTGCTACAATTAAAGTAGTTCAAGGAACAGGAAACCAAGGTGTTAGGTCCTGGAGGACAGAAGCACAAACTTACGATGTGGACAAGTGGGTTCACTGTGAGGGTGGAGAAATTAGTCGCACCAGGCTTTTCATACACACTCCAGAGGGATACCTACTCCCATGCTCTTTTTCATAATCTTCCATTCATTAGTACTGGCAATTTTGCTATTATGACTTCTTTCTATGAGGACAATATGTTTATTATAAAAAAAATTGTACTCATGATCTCATTATAAAGGAATTAACTCTTATAAGATCCATTCTCTAGCTACTATCACACTCTGTGTGACTTCTGCAATCTCTTAAGGATTATCTTTTGTAGGGATACACTGAAAAATGGGACCATCCCAAATTAGAAAGAAAAACAACTGGACCTTGAATAAGGGCCAGCTAAGAAAGAAGAACAAGTCAGACGATTTAGGCTCGCTATGGGAAAAGAGGGGAGGATTGTCCTTGAAGCTGTAAGCGGCCCGCTACAGAACCAAGAGATGAGGGGAGGACTGTCCTTGGAGCTGTGAGCTCCCCGTTACAGCTGCCAGCCGCATAACTGCTATCTTTTCTGCTGACTAATCAAGGTAAAGGCCTGATTTTTTAGGAATAAAAACTCTGTGCTTTGTATGCTCGGGGTCGTCTCCTGCTTTGAAGGGACGACCCCCATCGCGATCTGAATAAACTGCCTCTTTCTTTTGCATCGAACTGCGGTCTGTGGGAGGGAGCGGTACGGACCCTGCACCAGGAGTGCAGGTTTTGCAACACAATGAACCAATGTCACCATCTTAGCAATAAGCGATCACAGGTATCTGGGAGCTGTCCCAGGCAGGGTGCTCTATATCAGTGCGAGGGACCCTAAGTCCCAAGTCTGTTTGATAGGTGAGAGCAGAGGGCCTCATGAGAGGGACACTGAGTCCCAAGTCTGTTTGCTAGGCTTAGAAGAAAGTGAGTTCCTCCCATGGAGACAAAAGTGCTACCAATGTCCTGGTTTTGCGTTCTTACCTGCTTGATTGGCAGAATCTATTGTTTGGTTAGAGATGCAAATAAAGATTCTCTTTTCTTCTCCTCTTCCCAATGTCTATTGTATTTGTCCTTCTGAATATGGATTGAGCATCTTCCCTAGGCTCTTCCTTGTTGTTTAGCTTCTTTAGGAGTGTAGATTTTAGTATGTTTCTCATATATTATATGGATAATATCCACCTATGAGTGAGTATAGGGAACAGGACAAGAGCCTACCATAGACGGCCTCTGAAAGACTCTACTAATCAAGCAGAGGCTGAGACTCAGCCAAACTTTGGGCAGAGTGCAGGGAATCTTATGAAAGAAGAGGGAGACAGACAAACCTGGAGACCAACAGAGCCATAAAACTTAGTCCTGGGGGCCCTGAAAAGAATGATACCTAAACCAAGGAAAATGCATGGAGAGGACCTAAAACCAGGCTCAGAGGTAGCCCATGGGCCCAGTCTCCAACTAGGGTCCCTAGTAAGGGGAGCAAGGACTGTCTCTGGCATGAGCTCAGTGGCAGACTCTCTGATCACCTCCCCCCTGGGATGTGCAGCCTTACCAGGCCACAGAGGAATATGCAACCAGTCCTGATGAGACCTGATAAGGCTAGGGTCAAATAGAAGGGGAGGAGGACCTCCTCTATCAGTGGACTAGGGGAGGGACATAGGAGGAGAAGAGGGAGAGAGTGGAATTGGGAGGAGACAAGGGAGGGGACCACAGCCAGGATACAAATTAAATATTTGGGGGTTTTGGGAATCAGTCATAACACCATCAAAGTCCAGTTTGGTAAGACAATGGGTTTTATTGGGGTTACTTAAGAGAAATATGGATGAGGATTTAATCAAAAGGGCAGAAATGGCTGAAAGACAGGTGTACCACCAAAACACATGCCAGTTAGTAGACAGTTCACAAAACCTGGAAATCTGGAGCACAGTTCAGAAGCTCAGTAGGTTGCAAGCCATGTGGCTCAATTAGTCTACATGTTTTCCAAGCAGCTCTTCTGGCTTTTACTTTTTTTCAGGATGTTTGGATGGTGCCAGCTTCTGTTTTGCAACTTGCCTCATTAGAGAATTTTCTTTGCAGCTTGTCTTGTCTGACAGTGGCTCAGTAGTATTTACTTTTTACTTTTGGAAGAGAGGGGCCTCGAGAATCTGGTCAGTTTGAGGGACTTCCTGAGGCTATTTTGAGTTGATTACTTTCTGTCTTAAAGGTCTTCCCTGCAGAATGGAATGTTTCAGTCTTGAGGAAATAGCTACAGAAATCCTTCTCAGGCAGTATTTGCCAAAGTATCTGAGATAAGAAAATGCCCTATCCACCATTACCAAGAGAACAAGCACCGCAGAATCCTGTATATTTGAGTGTATAATCCTTCTTTTCAGGACTACCATTGCTCTGCTGGAACGCCTTACCTTTACCTGTGAATAATATTGCACAGATTTCATAACCCCTCTATACGCCTGCAAGACAATTTGCTTTCAAATATTTCTGTGAACTCGGTGAATGATTTTAGCAAGTTTTGCGTGTGGCCTTGCAACTTGCCTATTTTAAGGCTGTCAAATTCTTCTACCTTGTTTAGAATAAAGTCCAAACATCTTTCAGACTGCTTGTAGCAACATATGCTAAACCCCTTGTCTAAGCAGCCTTGCTTCTTTCTATGGCTGATACTATTCTTTCGCTCTCTCCTCTGGTGTTTGGTTACATAGTTATCTTACTGTCTTTGTTTTACAAATGATAGTTTCTCATTTTCTTCTCTTTCGCAAGACTATCTTCTTTCATTTGAACAGTTTTTTTCCTTCTTCATCATGTTAGCTTAGCAAACCATAAATCATATTTCATATACTTCTGCAATCTCACTTTAACAATGCAGTCATCTTTAAGATTGATGTTATAATTTCCAAAGATATTTTAATAGGGTTCTTAATCTTTGAGGTTTTCAAGCTCTTAAAAAAATCTTTTTGGACATACATCAGTTTTCTCTTCTTATTGGATAGTTTTTCTTCATAAATTTGTATTTTAATACCATGTTTACTATTTACTATATGTAGTGTTGGAAAAAAGACCTCCATCAATTCACAGTATTCCTTTCTATGATTTTCCTTATAGTAGATGAAAGAATCACATTCTGATTTACTTTCGTTTTCACCTAGCAAGATATTTTCTATTTGCTATAATAAGTTAAAATAAGTTAGGTCATTTAAATTTGTTTTTGTCTGTATGAGAAATTAAGTAACATCTTATTAAAGAATTTAAATGCAGAAATAATTTTCTAATCTTCTCATCAATTAAAATAAATTGTGTCTAAAAATCCGTGTTTATATGATTTTAAAATCACTTCATTGCATGTCAATGTAATAGAATAAGGAAACATTGAATCATTCATTGATGTGTTATTTATTAATATTCCTAATAATTCAGATAAAGGACATAGACTTAAAACATACTGGTAGTTGTGAATTGACAAAGAAGCACAGATGCAGGCAAAGGAAAGATTTAAAGCAGCTTTGGTTGAGCACTGCAATCCCTAGGTGGTCTAATTCAAGCAGAACATTGCCAAAAGGCATAGGACCCAGGCACTGCTAGAGAAGAGGAGTCATCTGCCATCTTGTCAGATGGAGGCGCTTCCCTACCTCGTAGATGGAGCTCATCACAGCCTTGACAACACTGGGTTCCACATCATTAGTTTCCACTTGATTCTATAGCAACAAAATAAGAGAAAATTAATTATAGTAGATGCTGGAAACCAAATAGTGGAATTAAAATCCCAGCATTCTCATTTAATGGCCAAGAAACAAATTACGCTATTACAGCATAACAGCTCTTTTAACCTCCTGCGTTGTGCTAGTGTCTGTGTTTTGTACAAAATGTGGAGCTTGTATTCTGAAATAAACAATTTTCTTTAAAAAAATGAATTCTGGAATGTTACTGTGGAGAGTACAGTCACTCATTCCTTCTAGTGTGTTCACTTTATGAAGAAACCATTTCTACATGTCTGGGTAAAATTACTTGCTTCCCTCTGTTTGCCTGGCAAACCAGTCACCCTTTTACCTCAAAATTGTACTTTCTGAGGACTCAAGCTGGTGAGGCAGGCTGGTAAACCCCGAGCCGTCTGATGATTGGACATGCTATTCCAATCTTACTCCGAGGCTGGTAAAGGCAGGGGAGTGTAGAGGAATCTCACTTTAAATGGAGCTGATCCAAACTGCTGGCTCAGACTTACGTCACAATTAAAAAGGGTGTGAAAGAAAAGGGCAGTGGAAAACAATTGTATTTAAAAGTCTCAGTCAGCCGAGATTAGTCCTAATGTTCCTACCGTGTTCATCAGACAGCAAGAGGACAACTCTTCTTAAGAAGCTACTTCACAGGAGTGGATGTTTTTCTTGTCCTTCATTCTCTAACAATAGTCCACATTAATAAACTTCAAATAAACTTTAATATCAGTTTGAGTACAAACACCTGTTAAAGGACAAATATTACGCTCAAAATGTTTTGACTCTGGCCTGATAGAAGAGAATGCCAGCAATACCCTAGAATTCATTGGCACAGGAGACCACTTTCTGAGCAGAAAATCAACAGCACAGGCACTAAGATCAAAACATTAATTAATAATTAGAACATTAAAAAATGAAATTCTAATGTAAAGCAAAGGGCCTGAGCAGTAGGACAGTAGCCTAGAGAATGGGAAAAGATCTTCACCAACTCTGCATTAGACAGACAGAAGGATAATATCCAAATATGTAAAGAACTCAAGATAACTAGACTTCAACAAGCGAAATAATCAAATTTTAAAAATGGGGTGCAAATCTAAAAAGAAAATTCTCAACAGAGGAATCTTTCATGGCTGAGAAATACTTAAACCTACACAACCTTTAGCCAATAGGGAAATGCAAAGCAAAACAACAATGAGATTTCATCTTATACCTGTCAGAATGGCTAAGATCAAATACACAAGTGACAGCTCATGCTGGCAAGCATATGTGGAGTCAGGGGAACACTCTTACATTGTTATTGGGAGTGCAAGTTTGTTCAACAACTTTGGACATTAATAGAGAAGTTTCTCAAAAAATTGGGAATCAATCTACCTCAGGAACCAGTTCCTGCTTTTTACTCAAAGGACTTACTCAAAATAGGAACTCCTGCTTCTTACTCAAAGGACGTTCCATCTTACATAAGAACACTTGCTCAACTATGTTCATTGTAGATTTATTCATAATAGCCAGAAACTTGAAACAATCTAGATATCAACTGTCAATGGAATTTTTTAAAAAAGTGGTGTATTTACACAATGGAGTGTTGCTCAGCTGTTAAAAAAAATGACATTCTGAAATGCTCTGTAAATGGATGGAACTAGAAAAGAATATCCTTAGTGAGTTAACCCAGACCCAGAGAGACAAAGTATGTACTCACTAATAAGTCGACATTAGCTGTAAAGATTTATCATGCTACTATCTGCTGACCCAGAAAGGATAAGTAATATACAGAGCTTAAGGGGGAAAGGGAAATAGAATAGATACAGTGGAGAACGGGGATCACTTGGGGACAGGAACTGGAGGAATCAGATTGGAGAAGGGCAGAAGAAGAGAGTACTGGGAAATACAATTGGAATTGGGTGGCTTTTTGGGAGATATGTAAAAACCTAGTGCAACTGAAGCACCATGGAATCTGTGAGGGTGACACTAGAGAAGTCTACCAGTAATGGGGATGAAGAGCCTGAACAGGCCATCATCTGTCACCAGGAAAGGCTTTGAGGGGAGAGACTGGGACACTAAGCCTGCTGCCACAGAACCTGTAACATACAGTTTGTCATGCCTGCAGGACGTGCTGGGACCAAAGCCTAGATTAATAGACATCAGAGCGACTTCATCCAGCAACTGATGGGAGCAGATGCAGAGTCCCACAGCCAAACACTAGATGAAGTTCAGGGAGTCCTGCAGAGAAATGGAAGAATTGGAAGACAGGTAGGGCTCAAGGACACGACAAGAACATAGCACATACAATCAACTCACAGAGACCCATTTGGGGCTCATGGAAAACTGGGAGCCTGTGTGGGTCTGACCTCAATCGTCCACACATAGAATATGGTTTTGCTGCTTGGTGTTCTTGTTGGATTCCTAACACTGTGAGAGGGGCTGTCTCTGACTCTTTTGCCCGCCTTTGTGACCCTTCTTTCTCCATTGGGTTTCCTTGGCCAGTCTTAACTAGATTGTTAGGCCTTCTCTGGTTGATGCCCTTGGGAGGCCTGCTCATTTCTGATGGCAGGTGGAGAAAAACTGGATCTTAGAGAAAGTGAAGGTAGGGGAGAGAGATGGGAGGAGGGACTACAGTCAGGATGCGATATATGAGAAAAGAATAAATTTAAAAAGGAAAGTATGTGGAAGCACATAGATAATTCTGTCAGATGCTACAATAAAAAATCTAGAAAATCTAGTCAAATGATAGTTTGTTTGCATTTCCTATCTCCTTTTGCTCCCACTTCTTTTACTGTGTTTCAACTATATTGTTGTGCAAGTCAAAGAAGTTGAACAGCCTGTCAGTTGTTACTATTTATGTTTCCATTACTATATCCTCACTAGACAGTGATTCTGAAGGCAAATGATATCACAAAAGAACTTCCTCAGTGTTTCCGTATTCAGAAAACTTTTACTGATCATTCTCTTTAGCAAGATAAGAATGACAATGTTAGTAAGTGATGACTATGGCATTGTATGGCCTTACAGTCATGTTTTATCCAATGTCTTTCATATTGTGCATTGGTTGGCTGCTGCCAAGCAAAAAGAACAATTTAAGCAGAATTCTTCCAGACAATGGCACTTGGACAAACTTAAAATCTTAGATATATTTCTTGGGAAGCTTCCAGCTTGTGATATGATTGATGGCAATATTTAACAGAACTCAGATGACAACAAAAATGACCATGTTATTCTTTTTTATGAAAACATTCAGCTCATGATTTGAAGTTCAATAAGATTGCACTGCTCCTTTATATGGACAAAACTGCCTGGTATCCTGCTGTGATGGAGAGCAAACCAAATTAGTAGAGATGGAAAGAAGGCCATAGCAAATATATTCTCAACAGTACCCTTTAGATAGCTTAGAAATAAATCTGTTATTCAAAAAATATGAAAGACAATATTTTGGGAAAATATTAAAGGGTTTCAAGAGGTTAACATTAGAAAATTTGCCCTGGATTTAAAATAATTTGACTAATCTACTTCCACAAACATTGGAAATTACAATATAGTAACAAAATACTCAGTGAACAATTTACAGGCATATCATTCTCTTCACTGGAATGTTAGTGCAAAATCCAAACAAGGTGATGGGTGGAGGATGCTGGCTTAAGATGATCACAATAGAATATTCTATCTCATTTATGTGGGAGTATAGACAAATGAAGAAAAGTCTGGACACTGGACATCTAAAACCCTATAAATAATTTTATCTGGCTGATCTTTAGAGTTCTCTAACTATATGAACAATTAACAATTAATTTTAAAGTTAAAAAGTAAAATATTTTAAAATATATTAATATATTTTACTTTCACATTAATGTTTAATAATGCTTTGAATTTTCTTTTCTACTTTTTTCATAAAGATGCAGAAATATTATTGAAGCCCTTTCCTCATTTTCATCCAAATAGTTTCTTTGTTATTGAGTCATAAAGATATGTATGTATCTTGGAATTAACCCCAGATCAGATGTAAAAACTGTAGATATCACCTTATATTCCACTGGTTTCATTTCATCTGCATATTGCCTCATTTATTCTGTACAACATACAGTTTTTGACACAACTGTACTATGAAAGTACTATGTACTTGATTTTGATATTTGTGGTTTGAAATATGATTTTCTATGAATGCAAATAACTGACTAATTAATATTGAAAATATGTTTCAATAGCATTAATTATAAGAGAAGATCACATCTATACTATAATGGGATGTAACCTGACATCTATCCAGAAGACCATTTTACAGCTACATGCTATTTTTGTATGGCTGTAAAAATATCAAAACTTTTAAGTACTGTTGTATAAAATGTTACAACATGATTAAAAAGTATGAGATTCTCCTCAAAATAAATAATAGAACTATCAAATTTAAATTAATATCTCAAGGACATATTTCTATTTATATGCTTATTATAACATTTTACAGTAAGTAAGAAACAATATCAGTGGTAAATAAATAGATAATAAAAATATTGCATAAGTACAAGAAAGAATTCTGTACAGGTAAGAATTTATGTGATTTTCAGGAATATGAAGTAATATAAAGGATATTGAATGTAATAAAATAAACAAGATATATGTATTTGGTTCAAAATAAAATAACCTTTTTTGGGTCAAAGCTGCTTGATTTCCCCTAAAGTATACTTTTTCTTGCATATTTTCCCTATATGTCATAGACATAACCACTTAGAGTGGACTAGTCCTGGCATGGGAGATGTGTATCACTGCTAAACATTAGCTTGAGATTATTGAGGTACATTCCAACTTTTATGAAATCATTATTGTCCTGGATTCTTCTATTCCAAATTAAGGGCAATCACTGGTTTTGTTGTATCCATAGACTACAGTTTTGTCAGTAATTTCATAATAAATTACATGGTGCAATTCTGGTTAGTGTAACTTTATTTTTATATTGTAGCTCCTTTGTTCCAGATTTTGTGTGCTGGGGCACAGTATCTGAGAACACCAATCATGGAAAGATAAATATTGTTTGACTTTACTAATGTTATGCTTCCAGGAGAAGGCAGCAGGTCTCAAAGTGTTGATAATTTGGGAAATAATGAGATGTTCATAAAGTATAAATTCTCAGTTATGCTAGGTAAATAAGTTGAAGAAGTTTACTGAACATTGTGTTTGTACTTAATTTCCTTTTATTAAAGAGTAGATCATGTGTCCTTACAAAATGAGAGATTTAATTTAAGAAAAAAAGACATTTTTGATGATTTTCTTTCTTTTTTTCTTACAATTTATTCATCTTCTATCCAGGCTGTACCTGGATTATTTCTTCCCAGTCCTACCTATTTTCTCTCTTCTCACCCTCACGCCCTCTGCTAGTCCACTGATATGGGAAGTCCCCCTCCCCTGCTATCTGACCCTAGCCTATCAAGTCTCATTAGGACTAAGTGCATCCTCTTCCTCTATGGCCTGGCAAGGCTGCCCTCTCAGGGAGAAGTGATCAAAGAGCCACCCACTGAATCCATGTCAGACAAAGCCCCTACTCCCTTTACTAGGAAGCCTGCATGGAGACTGAGCAACCCATAGGCTACATCTCAGCAGGGGTTTTAGGTCCTCTCCATTTACGGTCCTTGGTTGGAGCATCGGTCTCTGCAGGACCCCTGGGCGCAGATATTTTGGCTCTGTTGGTCTTCTTGTGGAGCTACTGTCCTCTCCAGGTCTTTTTATCTCCCTCTTCTCTCATAAGATTCCCTGAACTCTGCCCAAAGTTTGGCTATGAGTCTCAGCATCTGCTTTGATACCTTGCAGGCTAGAGTGTTTCAGAGACCCTCTGTGGTAGGCTCCTGTCCTGTTCAATGTCTTCCCCACTTCCAATGTATATCCTATTTGCCTTTCTGAATGAGGATTAAGCATCTTCTCTAGGGTCCTCATTTTTGTTTAGCTTCATTAGGACTATATATTTTAGTATGTCTATCCTATAGAATATGACTAATATCCACTTAAAAGGGAGCATATACCACATATGTCTTTCTGTTTCTGGGCTATCTCATGACCATCCTACCAAAAGCAATTTACAGATTCAATTCAATTCCATCAACATGCCAACACAATTATTTACAGACCTTGAAGGAACCATTCTTAATTATATAATACAGAAAACAAAACAAAACAAAAAAACAGAATTAATAAAACAACCTTATACAATGAAAAAATCTTTTGGAAGTATCTCCATCCCTCATCTCAAGTCTTAATACAGAGCAACAGCAATAAAAACGATATGGTACTGGCATAGAAACAAACTGAATTGAGTCAAAGACCCAGAAACACACCCACATACCTAGGGATACTTATTTTTTACAAAGAAACTAAAACCATACAGTGAAAAAAGAGAGCATCTTCAAAAATGGTGCTGCTCTAAAGGGATGTCTACATCTAGAAAAATGCAAATAGTTCCACATTCATCACCCTGCACAAAATTCAAGTCCAAGTAGATCAAAGACCTTAACATAAAATTAGACACACTAAACCTTTTCATGATATTCTATTGTTTTGGACTGTTTTAGTTACACTCTCCACATGTACTTTTTTCTGATTAAGTAACTAAAGATCCTTATAATGACAAATACTCAAGAGATTTATGCAATGGAGCTTTTTGTTTAAACACAATTTAATTAATTTTGAGCATGGTGCATAATAGTCTTTAGCAGATTTCCTATGAATTCTTCAAACAAGGGTAAACTAAAAATCTGCTTACATATAAAATTTACTTTGATAAGACCTCTGACAATTATATTTTCAGGAAATGTAGATTATTATTTAAGAACATGGAACTGGTCTCATGGAAGATAGTAAAGACAAATAGTCTGCCATAAAACATGATACAGAGATGAATTTGTATTTAAAGTTTCTCTTATCAGGAAAGATCATCAAGAGTGATTAGGAGTAAACCAGTGGCATGCTTAATTCATAACTGAACTCTCTACAAAGAGAAAGTGAGAGAGAAATGAATACAGAAATATCAAGTGCTCTTTTACCATTCAGGCCATCTTCCAATTCTTCAGATGTCATGAAGATCTATCAAAAGAAGTATTGTTCTCAGGCTGAAGATGAGATCACACGATCAGCATTAGAAAAAAAAATTCACCTTTCAGTTTCATATGTAAGCAGAAAGAATCACTGCTAGTTTCATTACAAAAACTCAGTGATGTCCCACAGGCTTAGTTGGCTACAGAATTTGTTAGACAGAATGAAAGTTTATGGAAGCTGGCAAAATTCAACATCTGGAAAGGCCTCTTACTGCCACTGCCACACCTAGACATGAGGTTGATACCATCAACCCACAAGATATTTGTTGAGTAGGATTTCAAGTCCTTTGGGAATATGGCAAGGTGATCTATAGATGTGTCCTATTGTAGATCTATTTTTAGCTTTTTAAGGATTCACCATGGTGATTTCCAGAGCAGCTACACCAATCTGTATTCCCACCAATGGCAAATGAGTGTTTTTGTTTTTGTTTTCCTGCATCGTCATCAGCCTCTGTGTCCATTTTTTTTTTTTTTTTTTGCCAGTCTTAGCCCTTCTGACGGGAGGAAGGTGAAATCTCAGAGTATTTCTATTTTCAGAAATATATTCATATTTACATAAATGCTAGGGATGCTGGACACTTTTAAAGATATTTCTGAACCACTTTTATTTCCTTTCATTTGAGCACTCTTGATTCATATTTCTGTTGTCTTCTAGAATTTGATTGTAAGACTTTATTTATTGCTGAAATCACCACATGTTTCAAATAGTGGGCTTTGAGGAAATGAGTTAACCTGAACTTGAAGCCTCCTTCATGATGTTTGGCTTCCATAGTAGCAGAAAGTGTTTTGCAAGCTGCTAGTGGAAAGATCAATTGGAGTCCTAACCACCTGTAATGTCTAAGAACCATAGTAATGTCTGAAAAGCAAGATATACACAATGGTGCAAACGTGACACTTTTATCTTGTGTGTAACCAATATCATTCTTATTGAAATTAAATCCTATTCAAGAGGAGAGAATTCATGACTGGTAAAGTAAACCTAATCATTACACATGGCTGAAGAGGATATGGACTCTAGAAAAGTTCCTGCCAAAATATAAATGTATGCAATTTCTACCCACATTTTAATTATTTATTCTTATAACCATAGATAAATTTAATTCTCAGCCCCTCAGAAAAATGTTTCTTTTCATAATATATAGAGAGTGTAATCACAGTTAGAGAATAGTATTTAATGAGGTGATCAACCACAATTGATACCTACATTTACAGTATATTGTCGTATATAAAGCTCAGTGAACAACATGGAAAATGGAGCAGAAAGACTATGAACCAAAAGACTAAAGTGCCTGGTCCGAAACAGTGACGGTTATACATGACAGGGAAAGAGGCATTCTTGAACTCTCAACTCTACAAGATAGGCACAGTGACATCAGTTGACATAGTAATGTGTGCAAGAGGACATTTTCGCAAAGTTCTGAAAGTTCTGTCCATGGATTGATTACCCAAGTGATCACTGGCTGATGAGAGAGAGAGGGACGGAGAGAGAAAGATTTTTTTTTTTTTTTTACAGATTAGCTTGAACACCAATGGACTAGCCCAAGGGATTAGGCATGAATTCATGTACATATGAACAAAGTTAAATGGAGTCAATAGGGTATGTATGTATGTACGTACATAGATAGGTAGGTAGGTAGATAGGTATGTTTGTATATATGAATTTTAACAATAGTAGTTAAATAAGATTTAACTATACTATAAATTTATTTTAAATAAATTCAAATAAGTAGCTAAGTAATTCAAATAAGGGCACACAGGAAGAGTTGGAGGAGATGACAGGGGTAATTGAGTTCATGTTTAAAGTTTATAAAAATAATTGAAAATATTAATGCGGTGAAGAATGATTCTAATGCTGGACAACAGAAGTTATCTGCAAAGCAATTTTGCTTTAAGTTGGTGGGTCTGTGATTAGCAACACATCTGGGGTTTTAGATGACCAGGTGGAAGTACAAATAGCATAGTAATGCTGAGAGTGCACAGGCATGTGTGTATAGCCTCATAACTGCTCTCTCTCTTTCATCCTATAGTTGTTGAACTATAGGATGTTCAATCAGCTCCTGTATTGATACCTGTGTCAAATCAGTACACAGAATCATTCTTTTGCTTTCCTATATTGATGGGTTTTACATCTAAGTTATAACAGATAAATGATATTCACGAGGGATTTGTGCATAGAGCCTCACTTTACAGTACTCCCCTTTACAGAAACTAGATCTGAACGCTAATGTTTTGGCCTTCATGGAAGTCTGTGTGGGTGAAATATTTAAGTCTCCATAATCTCCTCAGGAGTTATAAATCTTGCCAAATATAGATTAGAAGATTTCAGTTCTTAGCTTGGTGATTTCTATTTTGAAAGCAGAAGTGCAAAGGCAAGCACAATTTCCTAATGAAAAAGTCTACTGGACATCTTTAAACCGTCAAAAGATTCACATCAGCTTCTGTTCTGTAAGTGTGCAAGTTTGCCTACCCACCCGTGTGGCAGCTGTTCCTTCACCTGTAATCCAGCATCTGATTTTGGAAGCATCTGGAGTCCTGTAGGTCTATAAGGAGAATCAGTATGTGTGCAAACAGATGTCTATCTGAGCACATTCCCCATTGGGTGGATATTGTGAAAGGTTCTATCTTATCATATTAGTTTATAATAAAAATCTTATGTATCATTTTAGAGAAACACGTGTAATAGGAATTGGGCAGTAGATACCACTGACTTCCCTATTTTATGTTGTAAAATGTACATTAAAATATAACTACATCTGAGTGAGAATAAAAGAAAAAGAGAAACATTTCGTCAGTATGTTCTCACAGAAGGTCTAACACAAGACTAATCTAACACAAGACTCCAGTCAGACGTTAGCTCAATTTTCAGGCAAGTTTGCAGTGCCAGATGCATGAGCATTTAGAACTATGCTCAGTATTGTAATGAATGTGACTGACTGCTGAGAATCTCTTAAACAGTCTATAACTTGACAGTTATGTTACATTTGGCATGGCTATGAGGCCAGCAGACACCTACATTAAAAGCAGTATCGAGCCCTGTGAGTCAGGGGCTGGAGAAGGTTAAAGTGAAAAAGATAAAATAAAAACCACCTGATGGATATTCCTCTCTCATTAGGGTACTGTTTTACCATGTGATTTGGGGCAAGTGATTTCCCCCTTCCTAGTCCTCATTTTTCCCATCTCTGAAAGCATTGAATCACTTGGTCTTTGAAGGAGACAGAGCCTGTCTTAGCTGTGTTTTCTGGCTGAGTAACAAGGGGGAAAGTGAATAGACTCCCAAACCCGTCTCTATATAGGGAACTGCAATTTACCAAACAGGAAAATCAAGGGGAAATTGTAAAGCTGAGGAGGGATGGGCCTTTTTAAGGAACAACAATCTAATCACAAGTCACTTCTGGGCAAGAGATGTCACAAAAACCTTGATTTTCAGCTTTGGGGAGTGGTGTGCAACAAACACGGGCAATTAACGATGTGAGATGCTTCTCGGAGGCAGCGATGAATCACGGGAGGCAGTGCCAATGGGCTGGAAAGTATGCTTCACACATGTGACCAAAATGCTAGTCTGAGTCATAGAACCTTGTGGAGCTGCCCCACCGAGCTTCAGGTCTGTGATGGCAGTTAAAAGACCCGTTCCTCTTAGAACAGTGCTCACCCCAGACAGAAAGGGTGTGAATGAGTGGATGGAGCCCTGCCTCCGCTGCTGCCCCTCTGCTCAGACTTTCATCCTTGCATTGCCATCTGGAGAACATTTGGCCCCATGACTGACCTTTTTTTTTTTTTAATTTTATTAATTACACTTTATTCATTTTGTATCCCCCCATAAGCCCCTCCCTCCTCCCCTCCCAGACCCAACTTCCCTCCCCCTTCTCCACGCATGCCCCTCCCCAAGTCAACTGCTAGGGGAGGTTCTCCTCTCCTTTCTGATCTTAATCTATCAGTTCACATCAAAAGTGGCTGCATTGTCCTCTACTGTGGCCTGGTAAGGCTGCTCCCCCCTCAGGGGGAGGTGATCAAAGAGCAGGCCAATCAGATTATGTCAGAGGCAGTCCCTCTTCCCATTACTATGTAACCCACATGGACACTGAACTGCCATGGGCTACATCTGTGCAGGGGTTCTAGGTTATCTCCATGAATAGTCCTTGGTTGGAGTATGAGTCTCTGGGAGGTTCCCTGTGTTCAAATTTTCTTGTTCTGTTACTCTCCTTGTGGAGACCCTGTCCTCTCCAGCTCTTACTATTTCCCACTTCTTACATAAAATTCCATTCACTCTGCCCAACAGTTGACCATCAGGCTCAGCATCTGCTTTGATTGTCTGTAGGGCAGAGGCTTTCAGAGGCCCTTTGTGGTAGGTTCCTAGTTTGTTTCCTGTTTTCTTCTTCTGGCTTTCAGAAGCCCTCTGTAGAAGGTTCCTAGGTTGTTTCCTGTTTTCTTCTTCTTCTGATGTCCATCCTCTTTGCCTTTCAGGATGGGGATTGACCATTTTAGTTAGGGTCTTCTCTCTTGCTTAGTTTCTTTAGATGCACAGATTTTAGTGGGTTTGTCCTATGTTGTATGTCTATACCTTCTTATGAAGGGGTCTCCAAAAGCAGACATTGATTTTGGAGGTGCTTGTAGAAGCTCTTCCTTTTGCAGTGTGGAGAACTTATGAACCAACAGGAAGCCGTTTTCATAAATAGGTGCCTATCACCAGCAAAGGTAGTTTGGTGCCCCTGGTAACCCTCAGGGAGATGATACAAAACTATGCTGGACAGTTCACAGCCTCATGCTACATGTGGTAGCTGATGATTTGAGATGTGGATGGTGAGAGATGGGGGGGGGGGGGTGGAAGTGTACAAATTAACTCACCAGCTTTGCAAGAATTGATAACTAAAAAGTATAAGAAAAATCTCATTAGTGATTTTATGATGTGCATTGCAATCGAGTTTTACCTGGATATTCAGTAAATATATAATATTTAAAGGTAATACCACATGCTCTTTATTTCAAATTAAAAGTGCATATGAGAACTGAAAAAAAAAGCAGTATCACTTCAATAGGCCTGTTTTTCTGTGTTTGACATCTCCATCACTATATATTGAATATTATGAATACACTATGAAATTTCTGTTTTTTTTTTTAATGTCACATCCTCAAATGTTTTTAAAAGGTAAAATTCAGATAGAACGAAGCAACTAGCCATTGTACAGAACACGGTAATTCTGGCATAAAAATATAGGGCTGTGAGACAATCCGTAATAAATAATACATGATTTAGAATTTTTTTATTGTAGTTATATGTGGACCTAATAAGTAATGTTTCTAAGAACTTATGGTTTTTGTTGCTTTTTAGAATAACCACAAATATTAGCCTACCTTTTAGTATTGTCCAGCAATATTTGGAGCCAGTGCCTTAGGAAGGGTATATTAAGTCACTTACGTAGGACTTTTGTCCCCATGAGAAATACTAATCATTGTAAAGCCTTATCATTTTATGTGTTTCCATTCCATGTAAACCCATTTATCTTTGAAAAATCATTTTATCTGATCAGTATACATAAGGTAATACTAAATAAACACACACACATATATAAGCTTATGAATGTGAAAAGAAGTGGATGGATCACAAGGTTGCACGGGGAGAGGAAAAGAGTAGATGATGTAAATATTGTGCTACTATTTGAAATTCTAAACAAAATTAAAGTTAAAACATAAAATATAAAAACAATGTGTTTAGAAACAATAGTGAGTTTTCATTTCCACAGGAACACTCATGTTATTGTTCATCTGAAAATGTTCACAATTCCTAACAATTTTAAGATAGTTTTTAACAGTATCTGGGTAACTCCAACAGGATAAAATCAGACCAGACTGGCCTCATCTTCACTGTGCTACGCTCTGCTCTTGGTAGAAAACTTACACACAACCTTTGCCTCAGAAGACACTGCTCTCAGCACCATCTCCATCCAAACTGGCAGCACCTGCTCCCGCTGTTGACATTCAGCTTTCACAACTCTCTTCCTGGCCTGCTTCCAGTTGAACAGCTCCTGCACCAGCTGTCTCTGGTCTTGCTCAGGTCACATGATTCACTCACAGCCCCAGCCCTGATGGTTGCTTGCACATCTAGTTTAAATAATCTTCATTCAGGGTTCTCTTTTATTTATGCCTGTCCCTTCCATTATTGGCAACTGATTTATAGTTGCAACTGAATGTACGTATGTGAGTGCTGATTTTAAATACTAAGTGACACTTTGTATAGCACAATTGGAGTAAGAAAATAAGGGTAAAGTTAGACATGGGGAGAGGAGAAATGTAAAAAAGAAAGCCCTCCCTCGCCAGGAATTTAGGTCACTGGCTAACTTGACTAAAAATGCTCTGTGTTCTGCACGGTACTGTTTAAAGTATGTTGGTGATTATATATATTTTATTCATATACAATGTGGGTTTTTGTGTTTCTTACTGAGCATCATACTTTATCACTTATGTTTTATGGATTGAACATCCTAACTTTTTACTGAGATCTGCTCTTTTGTAGATGTCATTTTCACGTGGGTATCAGTTGCTTTATTTGAGCATTGCAGGTAGAATCAGAATTTACTATGTGATGTTTATATATTAACTACTTCCTTTCTCCAGTTATTTATATTTAAGACTTTAATTTAACTATATCATTCTTCTCTCTCCTTCCTCCTCACACAATTTTTCCCCATAATCCTCCTCCTTTTTTTTTCAAATTCATGGCCTCCTGTTGCATTGATTTTTATTGCATTTTTGTATACACTTGTATATTTGTATATACATTTATATTCCTACGTGAAGTCTGAAGAGTCCATATGATTTTACCTGTATGTGTATACAAATATGACATGCTTTTCCAAATTGGTTGTAGCATTTTGTGCTCACACAAACAAATGCTTGAGGGAAGTTTGCAACATGAGAGAGGATAGGTGGCATATCTTCTTTCAATCTTTTCGGAGTTGAGTAGTATGTGCAGTTTAGATGGGAGGGACTCAATCATCTTTGAAAAGAAAAGGAGAAAGAGGATAGGAAATAGGGGGAGTATATAATTATATATTTTGCATATGATCTCTATTTGTTCTCCAAAGTTTCATGTCCTGAAAGCTAAGTTCCCAGTGTATCAAGGAAGAGACAGTGAAACATTTAAGAGGTTAAGCTTAGTTGAAGAAAATTATGTCTTGGTGTAAAATCCTAAAAGAAATTATCAAAGGTCTGTCCTATGGAGTGAGTTAATTTCTGAGAGAATCTCATTATGAAGTGAAGTTATCCAATGAATTTCGGCCCTTACGTACATGCTGGTCCTTTATCGGTTTCATCATTATATGGTGAATCTAGACTATATTCACCAGCATTCAGGTATTGTTTTGTTTGAATCTTCTAGGCACAGAACTATGAATCAAAATTATTTATTTAAAAAATACTCAGATTAAGTAATTTTTTTTAATGAAACACAAAACTTACTAATCTAACATTTCTTTGAGGTTCTTGATAGATTTGGAGAGACATTTTATTCAGGATGAGAGAGAAATATTTTATTTCATTAATAATAAACATTTACACATTTATTAATATTATATTTAAACTTTAAAGCCATTGAGTAATTCCAGCCTAAAATAATTTATGATGACAAAATTACCTTGAAAGTATGTTTTCAATGTTAATACTGTTCTTTGATCTCCTCATGGAAGAATCTGTGAACATAGATTTTTTTTCTTGTATCAAAATATATACTTATGCTTAAAATAATGATTATAAGATTTGTGCGTACATGCACATAGTAATGCACAGAGAAATAGCATACATTCTTATTTCCCTTTTTCTGCCAGTTGATGTGTTGATATAAGGATTCAGATAAGAATGAGTACTATGAACAAATTGTAAAAGAGTATATACTTTTAGAAAAATTACAAAAACAATGTAATTATAGCCTATAGCCTTTTATAGATGGATGTAAGGCCTTATTCATGACTTACAATTAATTGCCTAATGTCCACATTTATGAACATTTTAAGACCTGGGTGAATAAAAAGGAGAAAGGAATAGAAGACAGAGTAACCATTTATGACCTTAGTTTGGATTTAGTGAAATGATTTTCCTACCAAAGCACATCTGGAGAATAATGAAATTTTAAGAAAGTTTTCTCTATCCTTGAACAAGTATAGCCTGGCCAACAGTCATGGATAAGAGATGGGTTCATTTTGTTTGCTACTGATCAATTCAATGGAGAGATGGAGTCATCGTAATATTTATTTGCATAACCACCAATGAGCCCACCAGTCTCCATACCTCCAATCTATGATAATTGCTTTTAATCCTTGGATATGGGCACAGGGAGAATTCTTTAAATAAAAGAAATCAAAATAATAGTGATTGAGATGGTGCATTAGCACTTTTGTTGGCTTGTTTCCATCCAAAATATGGCATGTCCACCGGTGACATCCTTGTTCAACTCAGGCTTGCAAGTTAAACTGATAAGACTTTATGAATATAGCTTCTGTTATCATTAGAAGAAGAACACTTCTCATCAGACTCCCTAATCTTGTCTTCTATAATTTTATGAGTCCTTCCTTTGCACAAAGAACTATAAGCAAATGAAGTAAGCTCTGGTTGGTGAAGTGACCTTCTGCAGAGAAGAACACACCATCTAATTGTCCAGTACCAAACGGCAAGCCCTGAAAACATACATACAAGTAAAATTATAGGGTCTCAACAGGTTATACTTATGTATATGTATATATTTATATATGCATGTGATAATAATGAATAAAGAGGCAAGAATTTGAAAGAAAGCAGAGAGAGGTATCTGGGAGGGGCTAAAGGAGAAAGGGTAATGGAGAAATGTAATTATATTATAATCTCAAAAAATTTTTAAAATTTAATAAAGAGGATCATCAACCTCAAAAACCTCGACTCACAGACAATTAGTTGACTGCTGCTGCTGTATTCCATCATTGTGAAGACAATGACACCAATAAGAGTTGCAACATTTTCACAACTTAATTAATTAACGTAAATGTGAGAGAAAGAGTGTTATCAACATTAATTTTCATTGCCAGACAAAAGCCAGGGCTCCTGGAGCTTCATAGAAAGGGATTTGTGTATACACATAAAATTGCTTGCCTTTAATTGGGTTTTAGGTGCATTCTGCTCCTAACATATTCTGCTAATGCAAAGAAATGCAACTAGAGAAGGTACAGGTATGCTTGCGAATCAACAACTGTTCTCCAAAATTTCAGAAACTTGTTTGAGGTAGCACTTCTGTCTCCTTAGTATGTTTCTGAGTATATAGATATTGTTTTTGTTCCCTTGCTAGAACATGCTAAGGAAAGCATATTTAGAAAGTGAGATGTATTGTTAAGAAGTCTGTCTTTACAGATTGGCTTGTCTGTTACAATGACGCATTCACAGCAGTAATGTCTGTCCAAATAAGACTTGCACAAAAGTAGTCTCATCTGTATTCCTTCATGAAGGGTGAGGGCATCCTAAGCCTCTGCTGCCCATTAGCAGCTAGAGGCAGTTACAGGTTACTAAGAGAGGAGAAATGATAACTCCAGTGAGAGACACTGGTAAGACCTTGCTCAGGTAAATATGCTAATGTCTATGTGCGTGCAAGCAATAGCAAACTGCAGTGGGCCTCGGAGAGACAAACAAAACCATAAGAACAGAACTAAAAGAAATCATGAAAATAGGTATGCAAGAAGAGGTTCAGGTGTGAGAGAATAAACAAAAACAATGTATAACAAAAAATATAAACTTAGAGAAAAATCCATAAATGCCTGTATATAATTACAATCCCCTATATACAAAGCATATTGCACTGGAGAACTTATAGAAATCTAAAAATTAATTTTTAAAATTATCATTTTAACTTCTCATTTCTAACTAATAGTGAGACACTTTATTCAAACAAATAATAGAGGATATAGTAAATTATTTAAAACTTTTAATAAAGGTTATATTTTTAATGTAGTCTTGGTGACTTATAGAAACATGATGATCTTGATGATTCTCGTGTGTAGTTTGTGCATCAGAAACAAAAAAATCAATAAAAATCTGAATTTATATAAAACCATATGCTGGCTTTGTATATAACTCCTGATCACACAAAGGTTGAAGAAAATGACATGGTCATTCCTCTGTGTTTTTTAAAGCTGTGCTTCCAATAGTAAGATAATTTTTTGTTGATTCTTCAGGACCCTGTTTATCTCCTGGGTAACCTCAGTTCATAAATCTCTCCATCACAGTCTATAATTATCTTATTATTACCTACTAATGTGTGTTAACTCCAAGATCCTCAGCTTAACCATAACTTGAAGTGACAATCAAAGAGAACTAGAACCATTGCTATGTATATGCGGAATTGTGGATATGTAGAGGAAGCAACTTTTATGAGCCTTATAACTTTGGAGTCTTTCTCAAGAAACTACTGCTTCAGTTCTAACTCCCATAGAAGTGGCCCAAAAGCCACCCACCTTCAAAAGTAGTAAAGAATTTTCAGATGACAGACTCTTGGAGTTTTGTAACTGCAACAGTTCCTGCAGAGAGCTCCAAAATTTCTGCTTTTGTGCATTGTCACTCATAGTGAGGTGGAATTTAAATAATATAGCTTTTTTCAGTCATTCATATTGCTGTAAGAAACCCTTCATCCATAATCCTGTTAATTATCCCAGTGAGCTCATTAGTTCATCAAATTGGACCTTGGCTGTATAATTACTTGGGCTTATCAGGAATTCTCTATCTGGGGTTAACATGTATTCTCTCATGTTCCTCTAGTAATCATGTCACAAACAAATTTGTGGTTTGTTTATAATTATTTCCTCCATTATGTGACATATTTTTCCAGACAATTTCCAAGTCTTGTTACAAGACCTATATAGGATGGAAAAAAGGGAGTGCAGACACAGTTATTTTCTGTGAAGAAACTTTCCACACTTCCCCACACTTGGCAATATAAGATATTTTCCATGAATCAACTGTACTAAGTTGAAGTAGAAGACCTGATGGACTGGACGCTGTTTTCTTTAAGCACAATGTATGTTATTATTTAGTGAAAGATGTTTCCTGTGTGAGGTCATGAAATAAGGCTTTGGGAAGAATGCACACTTTCTTCATCATCTGAACTCATGCTTACCCTCATACACATCTTCTACATTTACAAAGAGCATAATGAACAGATCTATACACATTTTTTTTTTACAACCACAGAGCCAAAGACTTATTTCTTGGAAATGTATTTAAAACAAAACAAAGAAATGAAAACTGCTGAGATAAGAAGATTTTTATAACTAAAATACAAGTAGCAAATGGAATGTTGCAGAAGGAAATGAGATTTTTTTAAAGATGCATAAAGATATGAAGTTACTACCTTTAGAAGAGCAACAACAACAAAACCATTTCTGACTATTCTCTTATCCATTTGTCTTTTAAACTTAAATAAAGAAAAACAAAGTCACTGGAGATAAAACCTTTCCTGTCATCTATGAACCACACAAATTACCCACAAAACATAATTTCAAATATATCTAAGATCTCAGAAGCATTACAGCATGAAAATATTTAGAAATCAGCAGTGAACTAAATCAATAGTCCTCCCCAGAAATGCTGATGAAGGAATTGTATGCTCCGTTTCATGACAAACACATCATTAGTACTCATACATTTAAACTGATTATTTTATTCATCCCAAGGGACATTAGGGTTAGAGCTATATAAAAAAAAAAATCAAATCACACTTGATGTTTCCCAAATACCATGCTTTGTGTGGCCTAATCAAGATTTCATCAAACGTTTTATCAAGCTCTGTCATAGGAGCCCAGCTGAGGCCAGATGATCCTTTATTATTAGGCAAAAGTAAATTACATTCATTTTTCATCTGAATTTCACTGAAATGATTCCTAAAATACCTGGGAAATATACAGAGTTCATTTGTAATATCTCTAAAATGATGTAGTACACCCACGTGGCAAAGACCTGAAAAGGGGGATTAAATATAAAAGGGAGAGTTTCATAATAGAAAAAGAATTATTAAAAATACAAGGTAGACAGTTTTATAGCACATCATCTCAATATTTGCAGGATATGCAAAAGCAAACATCAGCTATGGCTACAGATTTATTCCAGTTTTTATAAAGCAACAAAAGCAAAAAAATAAATGTCAACTATTAAAATGTAGATATCTGAGTTTTCAAACATAAGTCAGCTATTTCTTACGGTATAAAACAGTTTGAAAATTAAACATGTCTCAATATTAAATTGAATCTGGATAGATGTGATTTAAATAAAATTATTCTAAACTCCACAGAACAATCAAAATTTGCCAAGAATAATCACATTTAAAAATTCATAACAACAAATATTAGTAGTTTTCTTTTTTTATTCTGAGTGTTCTTGTTATGATTGTCATAAATTACGTGGCAAGCTTCTTCTCTATTACAATGTGGACAGAACATAATTGTGTCTTTTAGCAGTTCAGATCCACACTTAGTCCTCAGTCTTTTCTCAAGATGACATCACCTGTCCTTTATCCCAGAGATAAAAATAGTGAAATCTCCAAGAAATTTAGCTAGTCTCTCATTATGTTAAATAATGCTAATTATGCATGATTAGTAACGAAGAGCATGTTTTAAATACTTTACAATGCTATTCCTTATTGATACAGCTTCTAAGGCTTCATTCAGTAGACTAAGAAATACTGACAGTGTGTGCCTCTGAAGTATAATGCAAAACTCTGCCTCTGGTCTCCTCAGTGGGATTTGGAACCATGAATATTGGTTGGTGAGCCTTGTATTTGTGAGTATGCTATGCTGAGTATGTGTTTCTAATCAAATCAAAGAGTAATATAAACACCTTCTTACAAGGGAGCCAAAGATGGAATGTTTATATTTTGATATAAGCAATATGGTGACATGGCCATCATGAGCCAGCATGATGTTGGCTTAGAAGTTGGTATGTATTATTAGTACCATTAGAAGTTGGTAATGTATTATTAGTACCATTTCCAAGTGCTAATAAGACAAATGCTGACAACACTAGAAATGTTTAGAGAAGGGATACCTTTTCTTAACTGGAATATTCAGCTGAGAAACTGCTTCAAGACCACGGAACAATAGAAACTATTGTAACATTCATAGTCGGTATGTGATCTGAGCCCACATTTCTGGTAACTTCACCAAACCATAAAGTTTAAAAAAGGTCACAACCAGAAGAATTCTATCATTTGATGGAAATGGCATCTATGAACTGATTTAAAAAGAAGGATACAAAGAAAATAAATAGTAGTTGGTTATCACACACACAATATTTTTATTTGTTCAAAATTTACCACTAAATTATGACAAAAATAAATGATGACAAATAGTCATTCCTGAAAACTTGCATGTAAGTGACACTGTACAGGCTGAACATGTACTTACTTGTACACACACACACACACACACACACAACAATTAATAAAAAGTACAGTCAATGAATTTTAAAAGAAAAAAATGGAAAAATACAGAAACACGTTTATGGAAGGATTTGGAGGGAGAAAAGGGTAGGAAGAAATCTCAAAAAATAAAAGACATTATTTAAAACTGCAGCCTTTCTTTTCCAGTTGTCCTTCCTTCGTAATGTACTCTCTTTGGAAGGAAGTGGACACTGCAACCAATAGTCCCCAGGGCATGCAGCTGAAAGATAGTAATGAAAGTGCTCTCAATGTGTGGAAACATGGCCCATGTCTCAACACTAACGTGTACAGAGTGATTAATGCGTTAAATAGGACCTTAAGATTTAAAGAAGAAGCAAGATTTTAATTTAGAAACAGGAATCAGGTAATCTAGATCATAGAGATAGGCACAATTATATATATATATATATATATGTGTGTATATATATATATATATATATATATATATATATTATATAAATTCCCATAGAAGCATTGACTGGGAAGGTATTCTCAATAATTTCATGGTCTAGACATGAGTGATTTTTCTATCACTCATATGCTCAATCATTGGACACATTTTTAACTTGTCTTTAATGAAAGAGCAAAAGCTGCACAAAGTCTCAAGTGCTTATACTTCTCTTTAATGACATGCTTTGGAGGCTACTAAGTGCTGAGCACAGAACCTCTAGGTCTCAGTAGGAAGATGAGTCAATCCTATCAAAAAAAGGTGATAAAACCACATTGGATGTTTTCTTTTTTGTTTCTTTTTTTTTCTTATTTTTTTATTTTTTTTTTCCTATGGAAGTAACAACACAGTCCTCAATTATGAAAAAAATCATATGATAAAGGAGCAGATTTTGTTTCTTTTTTATATTATATTATATTATATTATTTATTTATTTATTATTAATTACACTTTATTCACTTTGTGTCCCCCATAAGCCCCTCTCTCCTCCCCTCCCAGTCTCACCCTCCCTACACCTTCTTCACACATGCACCTCCCCAAGTCCACTGATAAGAGACGTCGCCCTTTTCTTCCTTCTGATCTTAGTCTATCAGATCACATCAGGAGTGGCTGTATTATTGTCATCTTCTGTGGCCTGGTAAGGCTGCTCCCCACTCAGGGGTAGGTGATCAAAGAGCAGGCCAATCAGATTATGTCAGAGGCAGTCTCTCTCTTCCCATTACTATGTAAACCACTTGGACACTAAACTGCCATGGGCTACATCTGTGCAGGGGTTCTAGGTTATCTCCATGCCTTGTACTTGTTTGGAGTATGAGTCTCTGGGAAGACCCTTGTGTTCAAATTTTCTGGTTCTGTTGCTCTCCTTGTGGGGTTCCTGTCCTCTCCAGCTCTTACTATTTCCCTCTTCTTACATAAGATTCCATGCACTCTGCCCAACAGTTGGCCATAAATCTCAGCATCTGCTTTGATAGTCTGCAGGGCAGAGGCTTTCAGAGGCCCTCTGTGGCAGGTTCCTAGGTTGTTTCCTGTTTTCTTCTTCTTCTGATGTCCAACCTCTTTGCCTTTCAAGGTGGGGATTGAGCGTTTTAGTCAGGGTCCTCTCTCTTCCTACAAAGGAATGTGTGTTTTTTTCTTCTATTTTGTTTTGCATGATAATAAAGACAATATACCAGCATACATTTTCTTTCCTTGCTCAAAATTAGTTTGCCAAAAGGTGCATTTGTAGAATATAAGAAAGCTGCAAGCAACACTGTGGTACAAGACATAGCATTGCTGTACAGAAGAAATACATCTGAACACTGAGTGGAAACGAGCCCATAAATGAAAAAACAGTTACTTCTCGTCTGGCCTCCTATTCTCCACATAGAAATCAGATGCCTTCTGAATGAAGAAAAAGAATGGAGACAGGATCATTAAAACAAACAAAACAAAACAAACAAAAGAAAGAAACAAACAAAAAACCCCAAATGCAAAAACAAAATACCAACCAACCAAACAAAACAAAACAAACAAACTAAGCTCAGTTCCTCCCTATTTAATCATCCACCTCTCTTTACTCTTCTTGGTTCTGCACTGGTTCACTGGAGGTTGACCTACTTGGATTGTATTTTAAAGTTCTCCTCATGGCCAGTGGTCAGACTTAAATAAAGAAAAATCAAAGAAGGAGAATGAAACTTGAGGAGAAAGTGTAAGTATCAGTATAACATATCAGAAGGCAATTCCTTTGCCTTCAACCTCAGATGTGAATTAGAACCACCTCACTGATTCCTGTCGTGTTGCTCATCTTCTGGATAGCTCCAAATCTCACTGGATAGAATAACCTTTTAAACTGCTCTTATTCTATTAACACTATTGTGAGTTACAGTGTTTCCTAGCCTTCAATTGTTTACTCAACTGTAACCATCCTTTGATGAATACTGCTCATTAAAAATAATATGAAAGAAGTAGTAAGATCTGGAGAGGACAAGGAGAGCAACAGAACCAAAAAATCTGGGCACAGTTGTCTTTCTGAGACTGATACTCCAACAAAGGACATTCATGAAGATAACCTAGAACCCCTGCACAGATGTAGCCCATGGCAGTTCAGTGTCCAAGTGGGTTCCATAGTAATGGGAAGAGGGACTATCTCTGACATGAACTGATTGGCCTGCTCTTTGTTCACCTTCCTCTGAGGAGGGAGCAGCATTACCAGGCCACAGAGGAAGACAATGCAGCCACTCCTGATGAGACCTGATAGACTAGGATCAGAAGGAAGAGGAGGAAGACCTCCCTTATCAGTGGACTGGGGGGAGGGCATGGGTGGAGAAGAGGGAGAAAGGGAGGGATTGGGAAAGGAGGAAGGAGAGAGCTACAGGTGGGAAACAAAATGAATAAACTGTAATTAAAAATATAAATAAAAAAGAAAAAGCTCTCTGTTTTATCCATTTTGATGGATTTCAATTAATGCTCTCATTGACACTGATCCTAATGAACTCTACATTTTATTACACAGTGAGTTATTTTCCTCAATTAATTTAGTACATCTGTTTTATAGTGAAGAACTTCATAAATATTGCTTTAGAAATGAAATAGTGACTATATGAATCAGTGAATTAATGAACAAATGATTTGATTGGGATTTTCTAATGCAAAGAGGAGAGTTTTCTTCCTTGATATAGTATTAGGAACAAGAATAGAAGTATATAATATTTGGCTGGGTTATTTAATGTCCTAAGAGCTGGAAAATAAAAACTGGAAATAACATTGTTCTTTCTGTTTGCATTCACAAAAGTGTAACTGATTTTTCAATGATGATTCCAAAGGAAAGTTAGGACTATTTCATGCAACTAAAAACACTTCATAAAGAATTGATAAGTTAGTCCTGATGATACCTGATAAACTAGGGTCAGATGGAAAGGGAGGAGGACCTCCCTATCAGGGGATTTAGAGAGGGGCATGGAGGAGATGAAGGAGGGAGGATGGAGGGATGGAGGGAGGGAGAGAATGAGGGAGGAGGTTACAGCTGGGATACAAAGTAAATAAACTGTAATTAATATAAAAATATAAAAATAAAAATAAAAGAATAGGTATTTTAATGTTTAATGTTTCTTAGTATTAAAATGATCTCTTTAACATGATAATTTAAGAGATATATATGAATATAATACCTATATATGTATTACATACATATATATCATGACATTTTATCAGACAAATTCAACTAAATCTCAATTTCACATCATAAATGAAATCAAGATTAACATTTTTACTTTTGCTTTCTGTTATTTACTGTTTACTGTTATTTTCTGTGTTGCTGTTTACTACAGAGTTCTGTACATGTTAGTTCAGTACTCCAACACATAGCTACCCCCCAGGCATAAATCTTTTCTATTTCGTGTTGTTTCTTGACAAGCCATACAGCTAGTGTTTGGCATCCATGTTATCCCATTCATGCTACTTACCTGGAAATGAAATTAAAGTAACTATTACAGCAGGAGAATGTTTTCTAAATGAAAAATGTATATAGATTTATGTATTATCTACAAACGAGTATAAGAAGGAGAAATTGGATCTAAGTTGAGTACCCCTTTAAATATGATTATAATTTATATGCTACTGTCTATCTTGAAAATTTAGCATTGGGGACCTTATAAATCACAGTGGTAATGAGGAGCAACTACAGCAAAGGTAACATTACACCTCTGTCTTATATTATAGAATAAGATTATGGGTGTTTTATGATAAGATGTGATAGGAAATATTATTTTTGCCATGGCCAATCAGTAATGTTTTCCTAAAAAGGAAGTTTCAATTAAAATTGCTGTTTAAGAAACAGTGAAGAAATTGCTTATCTGGATTAATGTTATGTAAACCTTGATTATCACTGAGTCTGGTCTAACAACTTCTATTATCATTGTAAGTGTGGCTATATTATATAACTTATTAATAATTTAAATTTACTTAATTATTTACTGTTGAGAAAGATTCCCACTATGTAGTCCAGACTGTCATTTTGTTTTGTGTTTTGGTTTTTATCCCTCCAATTCCATGTATCTACGAGGGAGTGCAGTGCATTGGAGAGATGAAAAACAAAACCAAATGAGTCTGGACTACGTAGTGGGAATATATATATATATATCACTTGTGTGTGTAGAAGATAAATATATAAGCACAATCATCTCACTTCTTTTACTATTGCTTCTACCTATACACTTTTAAGGCTGACCACCTGGTACTCGATGACCACTTAGGGGGCTCATCCCAGTAAAAGACTGATTCTGCCTCTCTCTGCTATCATTAATTTCATGTAGCTCTTCATACAGATGCGGGCTTCCCTGGGAATTTTCCCACTTATGTTATGATAATTTATGTTATAATAGTATTGTTATTGTTCAGATCTTATTTAAGCAGCCACATTTTTAAAATTTTATGTGTTTAGCTTCCTTGCTCTCTCTAGAAGAGTGAATCTTACAGCAGACTTCCTGGTCCTCTGACTATTATAATCTTTTCATCACCCTTTTGTGAATTCCCCTGAGCTTTAAGAGTAGAGATTGTGCTGTAGATGTAGCAATTGTGGCTGGACACAACACAGTCAGTTATTTTCTGCATTTTGGCCAGTTGTATCTTTTTGTAATGGTCTCTTTCTGTTGCAAAAGGAAGTGTCTTTCATGTGGGATGAGTCCTATCCTTATTTGTGAGTATCACAATTCAGATTTTGATATCATTTAAAAGTAAGTAGAGTGATTTGGCTATATGTATGCGAAATAATAGCTGTATGGATTGCCAAGAAATAACACAAAATAGAGAAATATTTAAGATGGGATATAGCTCAGGGGTGGGACATTGATCTAACATGTGCGCAGCCCAAGATTAATCACCAGCACTACAGAGAAATAAGTAAATAATATAGAAATCAAAAATCAAAATCCTAACCTTTTGATACAATTCATAGTATTGCAAAATCCAGAATGCAATCAATAGTCCTACCCAGGAATGAAATCCACAAACAACAACCATGACCAATATGGCAAAGTACCCTTAAAGCTACAATACACTGATATTTGATTGTAACCAACAGTTATCTAACTAGACATAAGTCACCTTAAGCAGTTGGGAAATCATTCCTTGTAATGTCAACCTAGTAAATCATCAGGTTGACTAGATCAGGTCATAGATCTTAGAGGTGAATGTATGCCCATTGTATATTCTAAACAAGGCTTTACTTAAATTCTATATTATCTATCCAACCAACACTATGCATAGCAGTTGTATTAATATTACTTTGAACATCTCACAGTATATTGTATTTTTATTAAATTTCTTCCCTGATTTTTATAATTGACCTTTTTTTTTTCTCAGAAAAGCCATAAAAACTACTACTTGCATGGTATTACGTGAATAGAACACTCCTAAGCATACTTCATTTATTATAACTTTGTAATATGTGGGACATTATATCTAGCTGGGCACATATAATGCCTCATGTTTGTGGAGTAGCTGCACATATATATCCATAAATTGTATTATATCAGCAATAAGAAATTAAATGCTAGTATCATATTAATTATAGGCATCATTCCACTCTAATCTGCCCATGGCTAGATTTATTCCACAAGTACCAGCAAATTGAACTACATCTAGGATTACAAACTATATCAAGGAGTGCATTCACTTTTCTCTAAAATATTTTTGTAATTTCTTTACCTACAACTAAAGTTTTAGCATATGTTGGAGAGTATGTCTTACAGAAATTGCAAAGAAGATATGTTAGTTTTGACAGTTTGTTCAATATAATACTTTTAAACATTTAATTAAATTAAATAATTTTTGAATGAATTATTTGTGCATATTTTTTTGGGTACATAATCAACTATATGACTTGTGGTAATAAATGGTTGAAAATAACTTATATGTTTCCAGTATCTCTCAGATTCTAAAACTCCTTTGAGGAGTTCATATCTTTTATTGTATTTTTAACATAATAAAAGTTTGAAAACTACTGTTTTTTTCCTTTATTTAAAATAATCTTTAAGTAATTATCAGTGCTTTTCAGAATTGAACAAACCTATACACTGTTGACATTCCTACAGAAGAATAATACCCTCAGTTTCCTTCACAAAAAGCTTCCAGTACATAAAGAGCTTTCTTGAGATTCAACTGTTTATTGACTAGGTTGTATTTCTTACCATGTGGGTAAACACCATTGTTAAAAGATAAATAGTTTCTATAAATACCTTAAGTCATTGTATATATTGTGATAAATGTTCAGTTCCCTAAATGAAGTTATTTACATAGAGTCAATGCCACTAGGAACACAGCATTTTGCCATATCTAATATTTCCTTTTTATTTATTAAAAATTACACAGGAAACTCCTGACAATATACTTCATTTGTAACGTCAGTGATTTTTCCTCTATGGTATATGTAAGATTATATTAAACCAGTCTTCTGAAAATGGTTCCATTTGTTGAGGAATTATTATTAGTGTGTGCGTGTTATTAACTGGAGGTCATAATCATTAATTTCACACCCGATACCTTGACTTCTGTTGAATTTTATCTCTCATTATGTCACAAGAATAGATTTTGTCTCAATAGGTGACTGTTCTCAAGAGAATTACTATTATATGAGTAAATATTTTCTTTACTCTTCTCCCTTATATACAGTTTCATCCCTAATAACATAGTTTACATTTGTTTTTCTTGAAAAATCACATTTTCTTTTTTTTTAAATTTTTATTATTAGTTACATTTTATTAACTCTGTATCCCAGATGTAGCACCCGCTCTTATTCCCTCCCAATCCCACCCACCCTCCATCATCTCCTCCCTGCCCCTTTCCAAGTCCACTGATATGGGAGGATCTCCTCCCCTTCCATCTGACCCTAGTCTATCAGGTATCTTTAAGACTGGCTGCTGTATCTTCAGGCTAGGCTAGACTGGTGGCCTAGCAGGATTGCTCCTCCCTTGGAGGGTGGGGAGGTCAAAGAGCCTGGGATTGAATTCCTGTCACAAATAGACCCTGTTCCCCAATCACATTTTCAATAAAACTTCCTATGGTATGAATCTCAGAGTATCCTGATGAAGACTGGAAACATCATGGATATTCTCTTCTCTAAAGGGCATTCTGGCTGCAGTATGATTAGTAGCCTTCACAAGAGTCCTGCTTACCACCCTGGTGCTGATGTGCGACTCCATTGAGGAATGATGAGGGAGCTTGAAAATTCATCTGGAAATTACTAATGAATCAATTTTGGATACTTTAACATGGTGACACTTTACACCAGGCTGAGAACACTCTTCTGCCCTTGTTAGGAATTGAAACCGCTAGGAATGGAGCTTCAGGAACTAAAAGTAAGAACCTGCCTCCAGTGGGTATGCACACTTCATGAGGGCTGGCCATACACATGGACCTATGATAAGCTGTTTGTCTTTGTTTTTTCTTTTGTTTTTATACTCTTCTAAAAATCACAAGAGCCATTGAGACAAATTACACCAAAAGAGTTTTACAAAAATACCACTTTTTCTGATATTGTAAACTCTGAATTGCTTGCCTACTTAATAAAAAGAGGTATTGAATTATGAGGCTCCTTTAGGGGATAAAGTTGATATAAACCTCCATGTTTTTGACTAGGTAGCTATTGTTGAGAATCTCCAACATGATCTCTGGGACTATTCTGCCTCTTCATACTGTAATTTCTCTGGGTAGTGAACTAGGCAGCCAAAAGCACAGTTGACCTTACAAGACACGGTAGTGTGATCCTGATTGAAGATTTCATAGGAGGAACACAAATGCTAGTACATTTCAGACAGTAGCCTGATTTGGGTAAGAAACCAGTGCTTATTTCCAAGTTGAGTTGCTGGTAATGTGACCTTGAATCAAGTAGCAAAAATTTATATTTATTTATTGCTTCTCAGTCAAAGTGAGGAACTAAGAATATATAGCTACTTACTGTGCATGAGTTCAGTGAAGATAAATGAAAAGAATAGGATCTAAAGCAATGAGGATTGCCAAGAAAATGTGTATATATAAATGTCAACTATCTATAATGTACGATTTGTAATTTTATTTGAATATTTGATGCTTAGGTATATTATTGATTGGGTTTGTGGCTTACATTAGGTTCCTATAAGATGACTTCACAGAAGAGATTAGATTGTGTCATCTTTCTACATAATAGAAGCAAGTATTTAAATGACTTGTTTCACCTAATGAAAAGATTTATTGTTATAGTCAAGTAAAAATATGATATATGTATTTTTAATTGCATGTTTCCCATCTATATAGATCACATTTCAATCAAACACAAATGACCGCCAAACAATGATTTTCTGCACTTGATCCACTCTAAAAGGGATAGAAATATAAATATTAAGCTGGTCAAAAAAATAAGCTAGGGTCAGATAGAAGGGGAGGAGGTCCTCCCCTATCAGGGGACTAGGGAAAGGGTATAGAGGGAAAAGAGGGAGGGAGGATGGGAATGGGAGGAGACAAGGGAAGGGGCTGCAATGGGGATACAAAATAAATAAATTGTAATAAATACCTATATAAATTAAATTAAATTAAAAAAAGAAATCAGGCATAAAACTAAATAAAGACCTTTCTAATTACAGGATCAAGTGGAGTATGGGAGGTCTGAGAGGCATGAAGGACATAACACAGGAACAGATCCTAAATCTCACACTCTGCATTATATCAGGCTCTGATTATTTGCATTTGTTCTTATTTGTTGAAGAAGGAAGCTTCAAATGCTTCTTTGATGATGGCGGAACAAGGCATTGATCTGTAAGTATAGCAGAAAATCATGAAAAGCCATCTTATTGTTATTATTTGTCCTTTTTAAGAACAATAGTATTTGGTATTACTCAAGCTTGCTAAGACATGTAGTGTCAGGTTCTTGGTCATGCAAGCAGTGTCAGGTGTGCATTCTCTCTCCCGGAGCAGGCTTTAAGTCAAAGCTGATCCTGGTTGGTTGTTCATATTACCTTTGTTCCACCATTGCACTAGCGTGTCTTGCAGGCAGACATCGTTGCAGATGAAAGAGTTGGCAGCTGTGCTTGTGCTTATGTTTCTTCTTTGGTAGCATTCAGAGTACATTTCTGCAGCAAAGACACCAGCACCCAGGGTCAGTGCTCCATGTAGGCATCAGATAAAACTGTTCTTGTTCAATGTGGTGCTTGTATTGCCCTCAGCAATGCAGTTTAGTCATCAGTTTACAGAGGGCAAACTGTAATCATGGCTGCAGCCTGGGTGGTTTATCCTTTGAAAACATCAAAGAGATGTAACCTAATACCAGTACTGGAGGTTTAATTTGGTGGTAAGAGATGTCCAGTTGAGGCTCTGTGTCCTCTTTATTTGGCTTCTTCATAAATATAATATGTATTTTTTATTTGTACATATTCTTTATTATTATTATTCATTATTTTTATTCACTTTGTTTATTATTATTATTATTATTTTATTTTTCTTGTTAGTTATATTTTATTAACTCTGTATTCCAGCTGTATCCTGTTCCCTCTTTCCCTCCCAATCCCACCCTTCCTCCCTCATCTCCTCCCTGCTCCTTTTCAAGTCCACTGATAGGGGAGGACCTCCTCCCCTTTCATCTGACCCTGTTTTATCAGGTATCTTCAGGACTGGCTGCAAAGTCCTCCTCTGTGGCCTAACAATATTGCTCCTGCCTTGGTGGGTGAGAAAGTCAAAGAGCTTGCAATTTTATTCACTTTGTATCTCAGCTGTAGCCTTCTCCCTCATTTCCACCTGGTCTCACCCTCCATTCTCTCTTTTCTATGTCCCTCCCCTAGTCCACTAATAGGAGAAGTCCTCCTCCTCTACTATCTGACCCTAGCCTATCAGGTCTCATCAGGACTATCTGGATCCTCTTTCTCTGTGGCCTAGGAAGGCCACCTCACCAGGGGTAGATGATCAAAAAACAGGCTACCAAGTTCATGCCAGTGACTGACCCTGCTCCCCTTTTTACTATATTGAACATATTGGACCATGAATATAGGTGATACATTCTTCAAACTTTTTTTCTCAGTCTTTTAAAGTTTATCAACATGCCTTTTAATTGTTTGGATAGAGTTAGCTTAGCTTATCATTTTTCTGGGGCTATTGTGAAAGGTATTTTTCCATGATTCCTTTATCTGTCCAATTGTCTTTTGTATAGGGGAGGGCTATTGGCTTTGTGAGTTAATTTTATACACAGGTAATTTGCTGAAAAGACTTGTCAGCTGTAGTTGTTTAGTGATCATATTTTTTCAGAATTTATTTATTTTTTTGTAATTACAGTTTATTCACTTGTATCCCAGCTGTAAACCCTCCCTAATCCCCTCACAATATTATCTTCCCTCAGCTCTTCCCAAGCCATTCCCCAAGTCCAATAATAGGGGAGGTCCTCATCCCCTTCCCTCTGAGCCTAGTCTATAAGGTCTCTTTAAGAATGGCTGCATTGATTTGCATTTCCCTGATGGCTAATGAGGATGAGCATTTCTTTAAGTGTTTTTCTGCCATTCGATATTCCTCTGTCGAGAATTCTCTGTTTAGCTCTGTTCCCCATTTTTTAATTGGATTACTTGGATTGCTGCTTTTCAGCTTCTTTAGTTCTTTGTATATACTGGATATTAGTCCTCTGTCAGATAAAGGGTTAGTGAAGATTCTTTCCCAATCTGTAGGCAGTCGTTTTGTTTTGATGACAGTATCCTTTGCTTTACAGAAACTTTTCAGTTTCATGAGGTCCCATTTATTGATTGTTGCTCTTAGAGCCTGTGCTGTTGGTGTTCTGTTCAGGAAGTTGTCTCCTGTGCCAATGAGTTCTAGGCTGTTCCCCACTTTTTTTTCCAATTGATTTAGGGTATCTGGTTTTATGTTGAGGTCCTTGATCCACTTAGTCTGATGGGGAAAGGATAGGAGCTCCACAAGGACCAAATATATCTGGGCACAGGGTCTTTTCTGAGACTGACATTCAACCAAGGACCATGTATGGATATAACCTAGAACCTCCACTCAGATGTAGCCTGTGGTAGCTCAGTAACCAATTGGTTTCCCAAAGTGAGGGGAACAGGGACTATTTCTAACAGGAACTCAATGACTGGCTCTTTGGTCTCCCCACCCCCGAAGGGAGGAGCAGTCCTGTTAGGCCACAGAGGAGGGCTTTGCAGCCAGTCCTGAAGATACCTGATAAATCAGGATCAGATGAATGGGGAGGAGGTCCCCCCCATCAGTGGACTTGGAAAGGGGCACGGTGGAGATGAGGGAGGGAGGGAGGGAGGGACTGGGAGGGAATGAGGGATCGGGACACGGCTGGAATACAGAGTTAATAAAATGTAACTGATAAAAAAAAATAAAAAAAATTAAAAAAAAAAAAAAAGAAAAAAGAATGGCTGCATTGTCTTCTTCTATGGCCTGGTGAGGCTGTTCCTGCCTCAGGGAGGAGGTGATCAAAGAGCCAGCCACTGAGTTCAGGTCAGAAACAGTCACTGTTACCTTTACTAGGGAACCCACACGAGCTGCCATGGAGTTCATCTGTGCAGGGGTTCAAGGTTATCTCCATGTATGGTCCTTGATTGGAGTATCATCTCAGAAAATAATCCTGGGCCCAGATTTTTTGGTTCTGTTGCTCTCCTTGTGGAGTTCCTGTCCAGTCCAGTTTTTCATCTTCCTCTTCTTTCATAAAATTTCCTGTACTCTGCCCAAAGTTTGGCTAAGATTCTCAGCATATGCTTTGATACGTTGCTGGGTTGAGTCTTTCAGAGGCTCTCTGAAGTAGGCTCCTGTCCTGTCTCCTGTTTTCTCCCTCTTTCCATGTCCATCCTGTTTGCCTTTCTGAATGAGGATTGGTCATCTTATCCAGGGTCCTCCTTCTAGCTCAGCTTCTTTAGATGTACAGATTTTAGTATTGTTATCTTATATATATATATTATATGTCTAATAACCACTTATAAGTGACAGTATATCATGTATCTCTTTCTACTTCTGAGACACCTCACTCAGGATGATCTTTTCTAGTTGCCACCATTTGACTGGAAATTTCATGATTTCCTTGTTTTTAATAACTGAATTATATTTGATTGTACAAATGTACCACAATTTCTGTATCCATTCCTCAGTTGAGTGACATCTGGGTTGTTTCCAGATTCTGGCTATTACAGAGAAAGCTGCTACGAACATGTTTCAGCAAATGTCCTTGCTGGATATTTGAGCAGAGTTTGGATATATGTCTAGAAGGGGCATAACTGGATCTTGAGGAATCACTATTCCTAATTATCTTAGAAAGCACCAGATTGATTTCCAAAGTGGTTGTACATGTTTACATTCCCACCATCAATGGAGGATGGTTCTCTTTCTCCATATCCTCTCCAGCATGTATTGTCACTTTAGTTTTTGATCTTAGTCATTCTGATGGGTATATGGTGAAAGAAGTCAAAACCATACAATGGAAATAAAGATAGCTTCTTCAACAAATAGTGCTGGTCTAATTGGATGTCTACATGTAAAAAAATGCAAATAGATCCATATTTATCACCCAGCACAAACTAAAGTCCAAGTGGATCAATGACCTCAACATAAAACCAGACACACTAAATCAGTTAGAAGAAAAAGTGGGGAACAGCCTAGAACTCATTGGCACAGGAGACAACTTTCTGAACACAACACCAATAGCACAGGTTCTAAGATCAACAATCAATAAATGGGAACTCATGAAACTACAAAGCTTCTGTAAAGCAAAGGACACTGTCATCAGAATAAAATGACAGCCTACAGATTGGGAAAGGATCTTCACCAATCCTATATTTGACAGAAGGCTAATATTCAGAATATATAAAGAACTCAAGAAGTCAAAAAAACAAAAAATCATGTAATCCAATTAAAATTGGGATACAGAGCTAAACAGAGAATTCTCAATAGAAGAATATCAAATGTCAGAGAAACACTTAAAGAATTGCTCAATGTCCTTAGTCATCAGGGAAATGCAAATCAAAATGACCCTGATATTTCACCTTACTGAACAAATTTTTAGGCTCACTTATCTATACTAACTTGTCACCTGCAAATAATGATTCTTTTACTTCTTTCTTTTTGAATTTGGACACCTTGATTTTTTTTCCAATTGTCTTATTAATTGAGATAAGATTTCAGGTACCATTTTGAGAAGGTATGGAGAGGGTTATCAAGATTTTATTGTTCTTGGGTTTAGTGGAATTGCTTTAAGTTTCTGTCCATTTAAGTTGATGTTGGTTATAGGTTTGCATTAAACGGCTTTATTATTTTGAGATCTGTCCCTTGTATCCCTAATCTCTCCAGGACTTTATCATGAAAAAGTGTTGCTTTTTGTCAAAGGCCTTTTCTGTATCTAATGAAATGGTTATGAGGTTTTGTTTTTCATATTGTTTAGATATCAGTTTCTCAATCTTATATTTTTTTTGAGAACCAAATCTTTGCTTCCTTGATTCTATGTAATATTTTTTGTTTTTAATTTATCAATTTTATTCCTGAGTTTATTTCTTGCCATCTACTTCTTTGAGGGTGATTTCTTTTTGTTTAAGACATTTCAGGTATGCTCCTAAGTTACTAGAATGGCATAAGATGTCTTCAATTTTATATGTATATTCCTAGTGTCATGAATTTGTCTCTTACAGCCATCCTTGTTGTATCCCATAAGTTTGAGAATTTTTATTTTCATTTTCTTGCAATTCTAGAAAGTGTTACATTTCTTTTTAAATTTCTGCCTTGACCCATTTTTTTCATTCAGTGGTGAGTTGTTCATTTTCCATGACTTTGTTAGCTTTCTGCTGTTTTCGCTGATATTCATACCTCATTTTATTCTGTGGTTGTCAAATAATATCATTTCATTTTTTTGTTGAAATTTCTTTATGTCTGAGAATGTGGTTAGTTTTTGAGAAAGTTGTATGAGTTGCTGAGAAGATATTTTTTGTGTTTATGTGAATTTTTTATAAACATTTATTATTACCATTTATAAATTTGGTTAGCTCTAACATTTCAATGGTCAATTTTTTTTTTCTGCAAGACCTGTCCATTGGCTAGAGTGGCATACTGAAGTCTCCTACTATTGGTGTGTGAGGGTCAATATGGGATTTAAGCTATAGCAATGTTTTTATTTGTTTGTTTGTTTCTGTTTTTTATATATTTGATTGTCCTTGTGTTTGGAGCATAGATATTAAGAATTACATTATCTTGATAGACTTTTCCTTTAATGGGTATCTAGTCTCTTCCCCCATCTCTTTTCATTATTTTTGGTGGGCAGTCTATTTTGTGAAATATTAAAGTGGCTACACTATCTTACTTAATAGGTATATCTGCTTGGAAGATCTTTACCCTGATATACTGTTTACCCTTGAAGTTAAGGTGTGTTTCTTAGATGCAGCAGAAAAATGGACCTTCTCTTAGCATACATTCTGTTAACCTTTTTATTTAATAAACTTATAGGGTATAATATGTTCTGATATATATTCATATTCTGAAATGAGAAAATTCATTTATAAGCAGAAAAACCACTCCACCGTACTATATATCTTTTATAGCCATAAAAATATCCATTACATCTGTAAAGACTATTTTAAGTCTTTCTCTTTTGCTTAAGCTGTGCTGCAATCCCCAGGTACTGCTGTGGTAGGATTGCTAGGCTCTAATAGAGATATATTGTCTTTGCTTTATTGATTATGATTTTATTTTTCCAAGCATCTGTGTTTGGGAAGGTTGGAATTCTAAAACTGATTTCTTGCATTTGGATGGCGGGTGTTTTTTCCTCTTGTTTGCTTGTTTCCTTGTATCTCTTGTTCATATTATAGTGTGGTAGTTGAATGTTGCTTGGTAGAAAATTGCTCTTGGATTCTCATAGGTATGGCCTTGGGAGGCTCTAAATAAAATATTTGCCTGGGTATTGGGAGCTGACATTTAATAAAAAGTACAGAGTAGGAGATAGACCTGAAAGGGTCAACTGACAGGAGGAAAGAAGGGTGTTTCATGAGGTTCTGCTTAGTCCCCTGGCAATGGGGATATAGAGAGTAACAAGGCCATGAAGGGAAGTCTGCTGCAGAGCTGGGGGTGAGACTGGAGGGTTGGCTATGGAGGGAAGAAGGGAGAGTGAAGATCTGAAGCTCACGTGGCTGCTTTGCTGGACTACTCACTTGTGTGTCAGGCTTAGCTGCTCCCAGAGGAAGGCTTCCGGACTCAGGACATGAGGAAATAAGATGAGCACAGAGGAAGTGTAAAGTAGGAAAGCGGCATGATCTGCTAGAGGACAGAGAGGAAGAGAGGGCACAGCAACTGGCCTTGTACAGAGATTGGGGCGAGACCAAGTGATTGGATTTGGAGGAGTGGAGAGAGAGAGAGGTGAAGATCTGTAGTCAGTCTACCTGTTTCCCTGCCCAGAGAAGTCTGTGGGTTCCCAGAGAGTACCTAGTATAATTGAGGGCTGGGAGGAAGCAGTGAGTTTGAAAAGGAGGTTTAGAAAGAAAATCCATCTGATCTGGTAGCGATGGGTGTTTTGAAGGTTGAGTCCACAGCAGGAGGTTTGTGACAAAGCTGGGGATAAGATTGGGGATTGGATTTGTAGGAACAAAAGGTGAGCTGACACACTTCAGTGAGCCTACCTGCTTTCCTGGCTAGAGTGCCTATTCTTTCAAAGAAAAAAAATCTAGCACAGAAATCTAAACAACTAAGGAAGAGTTAACACACATATCATTTTAAAACTGAAGAAAGACAATACTTGGAATTATAAATCAAATTATTGCAATTCTTTGATTTTGAATTTCTCTCTTTCTGTATGTGTGTTTGTGTGTCTCTGTGTGTGTATGTGTGCATGCACATATGCCATGATGCTCACATGGATGTCACAGAACAACTTTCAGTAATTGGTTCTCATACTGCACTGAGGTTATCAGGCCAGGTAACAAAAGTCTTTACTCACTGAGACATCTTATAAGTCCTTCTTATTTTATATATTACTATTCATATATCATTGACTGATTCAGAAACATGTATTATTTAAAATTCAGACTAATGAGTCTATGTCTAAAATGTATTCTTATGATAGGGGTCCTAGGCAAGAAATAAGGTTGAAATGCTTAGATAACATAGAAGGATAAAGTTGGTTTATAAAAAAGAAGGAAAAACTTTGTGCCTGGGTCTATTATATTTATTTAAAGTAAAGTAAGGTAGGTAACTAGGAAGATGGGTGTTTCCTGAGTCCTGTTGATTACAGGATTATTTTTAATTTTAGTAATTGTATAAATGGGGTGAGTCAATATAAATAAGAATACAGACAAAGAGACTTATAAGGATCTGTCTTATGACTATATTGAAGCACAGAGATACTGTGATCAGCCATCAAAGCAATAAAAGTCAAGGAAAAAAAACAGTGCTTTAGTTCTTATCTCTAATTCCTGGAACTGGTCTCTTGGGAAGAAAGGAATAGGCATACTTTATAGTTAAAGTCCAAATTTCTAAGGACAAGGAGAACTGATATTGAAGCACAAGAGACAGAGCACTTAGTTGAAATATCAAGAACAAATTTGCATTTTATTTTATTTTGGATGGATAAGATTCAATTACACTGGCTATCTTATTTGCTATGTCTACAAATTCAAATGTGAGTTATTCCTGGAAACCACCTTACAACCATGTCAATAGATACTATTCTACAAACTATCTGGACATTTGTTGGTCTAGTTAAAGTCAAATATGCAATTAGTCTTTACATTTAGACTAAAAATAATTAGCTAGATAGTATAGAGCATACTTTCTTTTGTTCCTTCCACTGTTTGCTTTCTGTGATATGTCCACATTGATATTCATTTGCTAAGACATATTATTAATCATACATGTTTTAGTGGGTTAATTCTGAGGAGTTATAAATCTGTGTCTATTTTATTTTTTAATAATTAATGAATTTATTTATTCAGTTTATATCTTGATCATAGCCCTTCTTCCTTTGCTCCTGTTACTACCCTCCCCTCTTCTTGCCCCTTCCCTCTTCCCCTATTTCTCCGAAAAGGGGAGACCCCTATCCCCAACAACTCACCCCAGCTTGTCAGGTCACATCAGGACTGAGAATATCCTCTTCTCCTGTGGACTGGTGAGGCAGCACTGACGGGGGGAAGTGATCAAATAGCAGACAGCAGAGTCCGTGTTGGAGACAGCTCTGCTCCCCTTACTAGGGTACGCACATGAAAAGCAATCTGCTCATAGGCTACATCTGTGTAAAGGGCCTAGGTCTGCCCATGCATGGGCCTTGGTTGCTTGGGTGCTTCAGTCTCTACAAGGCCCTCTGGACCCTGGTTAGTTGGCTCTGTTGGTCTTCTTTTGGAGCACCTGTCACCTCCAGGTCCTTTTATCATTCTTTCCACTTTTCTGCAAGACTCCTTGTGTTTCACACAAAGTTTGCTGAGCTATGAGGCTCAGCATCTCTTTCAATTTGCTGCTGTTACAGCCTCTCAGAAGACAGCTATGCCAAGGCTAGAATTTGTGTAAACAGACTTGTGCAATTTTTATGACAATTGTTGAAATCATGGACAATGAGGCCTATTACCTTCTTCGGGCTCTTTGGAACAAAATTTGAAAACTAGTCCAAATGATATTAAAAGCATCAAAACATTTTGTGATATTACACTTTTAATATAGCAATGGGGACAACTAATGTAAACTGGATATAACAAAATAGAGAAATTTCAGATTAAAAGAGAAATTAGCCAAGGTTATTCTAAAACAAAGCGCACTTAATGTTTTACTTCAGTCTGGGTGAGGTGGTATATGTCTGTAATCCCAGCACTTTGGGAGGCAGAGGCGGGTGGATCTCTGTGAGTTTGAGGACAGCCTCATCTACACAATGAATTCAGGACAGCCAAGTCTACACAGAGAAGCCTTGTCTAAAAAAAAAAAAAAAAAAAGAAAGAAAACTAAACAAAACAAAAAGATTTTCTTCTGGATCAGGTGGGAAGATTCTAGTGAGCTGAGTCCAGTCCGTGGAACTCACATGGTAGAAGGAGAGAATCAACTCCAAAAGGTTTTTCTCTGACCTCCACTGCCCCTTGCTCACACACAGGAATGAATAAATGTAATAAAATATTTTTTCATTTCAAAATTGCTTTTTATATTTGTAATATATTTTGTCACCCATCATAGCCACAAAATAAAACCTACAATATAATAAGCAAGGCAAAAATTACAACAAATCAAATATACAACTAGAGTTAATCACTCAGTTGAAGGAAGAGTACATGAGAGAAAATTTAATAAAGCCACAAAGACAAACAGCACATTATTAATGACTGACATAAGACCTAACTGATCACTATATCTTCAATGCAAGTGATATAAATTCTACAAATAAAAAATGCAATGTTTGAGTAGTTTAAGAAAAGTAAATGCAACCATCCAAACACATTACCTGAAATTGAAGGGATGGGATAAGATGTTTCAAGGAACTTGAACCCAAAAGAAAGCAGAATTAGCTGTGCTGCCATTAATTAAACACTAAGATAAATGAAAATGGGAGGTTAATTTTATATTCACATTGATTACAATAGTAAAAATCTTAAATACAGAAAATAGTTACATGTATAATATGTATATATATACATACTAAGTATATACATTATATTTAGATACAAATATATAAACTTATATGAATTGGAGAAAGTTCTCAGTGGTTAAGAATACATCTGATTTGCAGGAGACCAGAGTTTAGTTCTTAGCACTGAAAAAGGCATCTCATCATTGTCTATAACTACAGCTCTAGAGGATCCAAGGCCAACTTTTGGTCTCTGCAGTTACTTGTACTCATTTGCAGATAGCTTCACATGCAAGCACAGGATTAAACTACATAATGTTGAGACTGTTTAAAAAAATAAAGATAACTAAAATAATTTTAAATAAAAATATTTTATTAAAATGGGATTGCTAAGTCATGCTTTTAGAACTAAAAATCAACATACCAATGTCAAATTAAAACCAAATATTTAATTTGTGAAAAATGTAACAAATCATACACAAAACAATCCATTATCCCTTCATTTTTATAATTTCAGAATGAGCGCTGAGGATTTCTGAGTGAATCATTAGACGTGTTACTGGGTAGTCAGGGTGGATTTTCCAGCTATTTCCTAAGCAAGTCCTTATGTTTCCCTCCTGCTTTGTGTTTACCTGACCATTTATAAAATAGGGCTCACAGGTCCCCTAGCACATAAATATAATTAACATAAATTAAAATGCACCTAATGTGTTTTTAAGAATTGCAGAATTACTGTCTGTTAAAAAAAGTTATAGAAAACTAGACACCATAATTTAAAATATTGAATGGCATTATTTTTTTTCAGAAATAACAAACTATAAGCAAGAACATAATTCTAATTAAAAATAATGTAATTTATACAATTAAAATCCAAAATTACTCAGAAACACATATTATTACTTAAAAACTTAAAAAATGTTTCAATTTATAAAATGTGCCTATATAAATAAATACTATGTTTAGGCCTCTAACTTAATAAATAAAATTTATTTTTAAAATAATTTTATTTGAATTTTTAATTGAAAAAATATGTGCAATACATTAAGTTGCTCGCAAATTCTTCTTAGTCAATATCCGATTACCACATGAATGTCCACAACATAATATAGATCAAAGTAGAAAATATGAGAGAACAAAGGAAAGGGGGAGAGAAATCCTACTTTCTTTTCACCTTCTAATCCACATTAAATAGTGAAAATAATAATAATATAATAATAATAAAAGGACACTGCTCTCCTAGGCTCCTCAGTACTGATGCTTCTTCCAAAACTTCAGTTTATGTTTTAAGCCCGTTTTTTTTAAATGAATTCTAGTGCAAAGAAAACTGGAAGTCCTCCACAGTTCCTATTATAGCTAGTATTCAAAAACTGTTGCCAATCTAGAATAAACAAAGGAATTACAGGAACTGGGGTTTTCATGAAGGTCCTTACCGGTTATGTGAGTTTACATGCACACGAATTGTGGGACGAAATGTACTGAAATTCCGCAACTGTCTGCTTCTAAGGACTACGACACTAAAGACACTAAGTAAAGCCGTTAGGGTTGCTTGTTTGGCTCTTAGTTCTTGTTAGTAGAAGTTCATTTCGGGGTACTTCTCTGTCTTAACATCACAAGTGCGACCATACAGATGTTGATTTGGTTTTTCTGACTGGTATGAAGAGATCAAATCAATAGCTTCAGCTTATACTGTTGCCTCCTTCCTTAATTGCGGAATATTGTGAGTTTTGCCTCCATTCTTTGTGAGGATTTAAAGAATCAAGAGAGTTCAAGAGTGTACAGGGGAAAAAAAAAGAATGTGCAGGGTATGATATCACTTTTTTTTTGGGGGGGGGACAAGTTAGCACAAACCATTCTTGAAAACAGATAATTAAAAATTAAATATATTCAAACATCACACCCCAGCAACACAACTTATATTTACTCATGTCCAGAAAACACATTTGAATGTATGCTTTCATAGCAGTATTTTTTTGTAGTATCCTTAAATTTAAAATAATGCAAATAGCTCTCAACAGGTAAATAATGTGGGATAAGACTGGAAAAATAAAAAGAATGGAGCCCTTGATATTAGCATCAATAGAGATATAACTCAAACAAACAAACAAACAAAAAAGTTCAACAAAATTGCCAGGGATGAAAGAATACCTGTTCCACATCATTATTTATTTTCAAAACTCAGAAAAAAGAACTAAATAATAGTTACAGAAAGCGAATTTCTTTGGGGCTAGTGATCATATAATGACTTACAGTAAACAGAGCAACACATTCTATAAAGTGGCAAGTCAAATCTGTATCTGATTTGACTCAGTTCTGGCTGAAGCTAATTATAAGATTTTTCTGTGCACATGTGTATTTTTAAGTTTCTGAACGAAGATGGGGGTACCAAGGTTTCTTAGGGGAAGAAGTTTAATGTACATGCAGAAGTTCAGAAGAAATATTTGTTTGTTAAAAGTAAGAAAGTATCTTCTTTAGGTGTATAGATTTCATTATGTTTATCATATCTTATAGTTCTATATGAGTGAGTATATACCATGTGTGTCTTTCTCCTTCTGGGATACCTCACTCAGAATGATCTTTTCTAGATTTCACCATAAACAAGAAAGAATACCCAGGGTAAGATGATCAATCCTCAAAATCTCTTTTGTCCTCAAAAGACAAATGGGATGTGCATTGGACTAGGAGAAAACAAGTAATAGAACAGGAGCCTACTGCAGAGGGCCTCTGAAGACTTTGCCTAGCAGTGTATCAAAGCAGATACTAAGACACATAACCAAACTTGGGCAGAGTGCAGGGAATCATATGAAAGAAGGGGGAGTTAGTATGATGAGGAGAGGATAGGAGCTCTACAAGGACCAAATATATCTCGGCACAGGGGTCTTTTCTGAGACTGATATTCCACCAAGGACCATGTATGGATATAACTTAGAACCTCTGCTCAGATGTAGCCTGTGGTAGCTCAGTAACTGATTGGCCTAGAAAGGGGAACAGGGACTATTTCTGACATGACTCAATGGCAGACTCTTTGACCTTCCCATCCCCCAAGGGAGGAGCAGCCCTGCTAGGCCACAGAGGAGGACTTTGCAGCCAGTCTTGAAGATACCTGATAAAACAGTGTCAGATGAAAGGGGAGGAGGTCCTCCTCAATCAGTGGACTTGGAAAGGGGCAGGGAGGAGATGAGCAAGGGAAGGTGGGATTGGGAGGGAATGAGAGAGTGGGAGGGATACAGCTAGGATACAGAGTTAATAAAATGTAACTAATAATAAAAATTAAAAAAAAATTGAAAAATAAAAAAAGTAAGAAAATAGTCATATAACAGCACAGTAAGGCTTTTTTGTGTATATACTTTTTTTGTCTCCCAAGTATGCTAGCTTATAATTATTGTAAAATCTTAAAGGAGTAGTCAATGAAAGGCCAGATGAGGAAGAGAGGGCTGCTAGGGGCATGTAGTGAGATCTGTAAGCATATTTTTCAGAGAATAAACCTCAAGGCAGCCTTTTGTCTTCCCTACAAGACTTCTCCCTGGGAAGCTTCTAAGCAAAGAAGGGTACAGGACAGATGTGCTCGACTTTTATCCATTTAAGGACATTGCTCAAAACAGAAGGCTATTGTCTGTTTTATCATCTCTTCTGTGGCTCTCAGAGGTCCTTACCCCAATACCTCCGAGCATGTGTGAGGGAAAGACATCTTTACTTCATGAAATTATCTTTTGGGTTTTTATTTATAATGGTTTTGTTGTTGTTGTTGTTCAGTTGTATCAATTGAGCAAAGGAATGTGTTTCTTTATATGATTTCTATGCAGGCATATGTTTTACTTTGATCATATTTATTCCCCTTATTACCCTTTTTTAGCTAATTTCCAGTTTGATTTTTCCTTTATAAAGTGTGAAAATATGTCTATTTACTTGCAGTAGTGTAATTTATCTTTTTATTTTAAAAATATTTTTATTGAATAGTCATCTTCTTATTTACTTTACATCCTTGTTGTATCCCCATCCCACTTCCCTTCCCAGTCCACCCTCCTTCCCTCCTTCCTCTCCTTTCCTCCTTTCCCTCCCACCTCCCCTTTTTGTCAGAAAAGAGATGCTCCCTTTCCCAACTATTCCAGCTCATCAAGTTGCATCACAACTGAGTAAAACCTTTTCCTCCGTGGTCTGGCAAGGTAGTCCTGCCAGTGGGAAGTGATCAAAAAGCTGGTAAGTGAGTCCATGTCCCATGCAGTCCCCACTTTCCTTATTAGAGGACCCAAATGAAGCCTAAGCTGCCCATCTGATACGTCTTTGTGGAGGGCCTAGGTCCAGTTCATACATGGTCCTTGGTTGGTGCTTCATTCTCAGCAAGCTCCTCTGGGCCCTGGTTAGTTGGCTCTGTTAGTCTAGTTGTAGAGATCCTGTCAGCTCCAGGTCATTTTCTCTTTCCTCATACTTTTCCACAAGATTCCCTATGCATTATTAAATGTTTGGCTGAGTAATATTCCATTGTGTAGATGTACCACAATTTCTATATCAATTACTCCACTGAGGGGCACCTGAGCTCTTTCTAGCTCCTGGCTATTACAAATAATGCTGCTACAAGCATGGTTGAACAAATGTTCTTATTGTGTACTTGAGCCTCTTTTGAGTATATGCCTAGGAGTAGTATAGCTGTATCTTGAGGAAGTGCTATTCCTACTTGTCTGAGAAAACGCCAGATTAATTTCCAGAGTGGTTGTACAAGTTTACATTCCCACCAGCAGTGGAGGAGGCTTCCCCTTTATCCACATCCTCTCCAGCATGTGTTGTCACTTGAGTTTTTGATCTTGAGATGATTCATGGCTGCAGCAATCCATGATGATAATCCTGTGGCTAGTCCTGCATCCACTCTGGTAGAATTTACCATGACAATGGCCACTCTCAGGTGCTCCATCGTAGTATCGAATTCTCCAGTCCAATTACCTAAAATATAGCTAGACAATTGTTTAGACAGATTTGCAGCACAGGAAAAATTCTCATGTTGTATGCTAGTGACTCAAAGTCCAACATACTTTCCTTGACAGCCAAGTTGAACGATTTGCCATAAGGTATCAATTTGCTCCTGCACTAGGTCAATCCTCTGATTGAACACCATCAAGCCTCCTTTTAGTTGAGCATTAATTTCTCCATTCTGATGGGTGTAAGGTGAAATCTTAGGGTCCTTTTGGTTTGCATTTCCCTTATGACTAAGGACATTGAATACTTCTTTAAGTGTTCTCTGCCATTTGATATTCCTCTATTGAGAATTCTCTGTTTAGCTCTGTACTCGATTTTTTAATTGGATTGCTTGATTTGTTGCTGTTTAACTTCTTTAGTTCTTTATATATACTGGATATTAGTCCTTTGTCAGATATAGGGTGGTGAAGATCCTTTCCCAATCTGTAGGCAGTCATTTTGTTCTTAGGACAGTGTCCTTTGCTTTACAGAAGCTTTTCAGTTTCATGAGGTCCCATATTACTCAGCAATAAAAAACAAGAAAATCATGAAATTTGCAGGTAAATGGTGGGATCTGGAAAAGATCAACCCGAGTGAGCTGTTCCAGAAGCAAAAGATGCATACAGTATATACTCACTCATATAGACATATAATAAAGGATAAACCTACTAAAATATGTACACCTAAAGAAACTAAAATGCTCAATTCCTATCCAGAAAGGCAAAGAGGGTGGACATCAGAAGAAGGAGAAAAGAGGGAACAAGTCAGGAGCCTGACACAGAGGACTTCTGAAAGGCTCTGTCCTGCAGACTGTCAATGCAGCTGCTGAGACCTATGGGCAACCTTTAGGAAGAGTGCAGGGGATCTTAAGAAAGACTTAGGAAACAGTAAGATCTGGAGAGGACAGGAACTCCACAAGGAGAGCCACAGAACCAAAAATCTGAGCACAGGAGTCTTTCCTGAGACTGATACTCCAACCAAGGACCATTCATGGAGATAACCCAAGACCCCTGAACAGCTGTAGCTCATGGCAGTTCAGTATCAAAGTGGGTTGCACTGTAATAGGAACAGGGACAGTCTCTGACATGAACTGATCGGCCTGCTCTTATAATTACCTCCCCCTGAGGGGAAAGCAGCATTACCAGGCCACAGAAGAAGACAATGCAGCCACTCCTGATGAGACCCAATTGACTAGGATCAGATGTAAGGAAAAGAAGACCTCCCCTATCAGTGGACTTGGGGAAGGACAAGAATGCAGAGGGCAGAGGAAGGGAGGGATTGAGATGGGAGGAGGGAGAGAACCACAGGGGCGATACAAAGTGAATAAAGTGTAATTAATAAAGAACTAAAAAACGTTTGGCTGAATCTGGGCATCTTATTTGAGGCACTTTTGGGTAGAGCCTCTCAGATGACAACTCTGACAGGCTTCTGCCTTCAGGCTAAGCAGAGTATTGTTCATAGTGTCAGTGTGGGCACTCTCGGATAGTCTGGGTCTTTGGTTGGACCAGGCATTGGTTGGACGTTCCCTCAATCTCTGCTCTATCTTTATCCCTGCACATTATAGGAAGGCTAAATTTGGGGCTGAAATTTTTGTATGTGGACTGATGGTTCCCATCTCTCTGCTAGTAGACTACTTTAGTTAGAGGGTGTTCCTTTTGGCCTCTATGGCCTCTGCTGTCAGGAGAGAGCTTGAATCCCCTTATATCCTCCTAGGAGCCTACCTTAGATCTCTAGTTTGTCACAGAGATGTCCCCACTGTTTCTCTTTGCTCTATAGGCCTTCTGTTCTCTTTCCCTAGCTCTCCTGATGTCTGATTTCCACCCTCTTAAATCTCTGTGCCCCTCTCCTACCTTGTTCCCTCTCTTCAGCCATTACCTCTGTCTATTCCTTCTCCCATTCTGAATAAGATTTATCCATCCTCCCTTGAATCCTCTATGTTAATTATACTCTTTGGGTATGCTCATCTTGTACTGTATAGCAAAAATGCACTTTTAAGTGAGTATATACTATTTGTGTATTTCTGGGTCTGGGTTACCTCACTCAGGATGATCTTTTCCAGTTCCATCAATTTGCTTTCACATTTCATAACTTATTTGTTTTTAATAGCTGAATAGTACTCCATTGTGTAAATGTGCCAGTTTTTTATCTATTCTTTGGTTGATGGACATCTACGTTGTTTCCAGATTCTGACTATTGTGAATAAAGCTGCTATGAACATAGCTGAACAAGTGGCCTTGTTGTATGGCGTCTTTTGGGTATATACCAGGGAGTTGTGTAGTTGGGTCTTGAGGTAAAGTTATTCCCAAATTTCTGGGTAAGTGTCAGATTGAAATAATTATTCTTAATGATTCTAAAATTTGTTGGTCATCCTAATTAAAATCATTGTTTATCCGCCCCAACAAAACAAAACACATACACACACACACACACACACACACACACACACTCCATTTGAATTAGCCCAAACAATTTACTTATTAGACATTTTTGTAAAGAATTTTAATCCAGCAACCTGGCTTCTCTGCCAAGAAATCACATTCAAAGACCTTCTAGGTCTGTGTGATTTAGCTGGAATGAAGATACACTGAACACCTTTAATCCCTCTGACTGTAATACACACCTTTAATCCTTCCCACTGGAATAGAGACAGGCATTTAGTATATACCTTTAATCTCAAACAGTAATGTATAATTGGGGGACAGACAAAGTGACAAATCAGAGAATAATTTGACAGAATAAGTCAGAGATAGTATACACTCAACTCTCATTAGAAGAGGAGAAAAAAGAGATGCTATTTAAGAGTAGCACAGTGAGATGGGGAGAATTTCTACTTAGAGTCGATTACCAGGGCAGTTGTACAAAGGAAGTTTGCAAATAAAAGTTACTTTTACACATGTTAAAGTTCTAAGAAATGGATGTGTGATTTAAACAAAATAAATACCTCAAAAACTTTAATAGGTCTTTTAATTTAATTAGATTTAATTTAGAAAATATTGTTTTCAGTAAAGGAAAGTGTAAAAAATTCATAAATACACAATTTTCCTTTATTTACTTCATGAAAATATGTTTCTTATCATTTTTATAGAAGTCCATGGTATCTAAATAAATTTACTTTCTTAAATAACTGAAAAATTAATTTGCTCTGAAAATTAACTTAGTTATTCTTCATCCCATGTTCTATGTTTAAGTCAATTTACTAAATTCTAAAAATCAGTGTTATATATTAATGAGAATTTCATTCTTTCTATTTGATGGAGGTTTATACATACATACAAACACATAGATGTTATTATTTGTGAGCTATAAGATGCTCTAATATATTGTAGTAATATAGTTAATAGATGTAAGAGCTACTCTTATTTGTCAACTTGGCTACTTCTGAAATTAACAAAAACACAAGATGTTGGGTACACCTAAGAGTGATATTCCTAGACTGAGTTATTTGAAATGGGAATACACATCCTGAACCTGTCTTCTCTCTCTCTCTCTCTCTCTCTCTCTCTTTCTTTCATTCTTTTCTCTTTTCTTCTTTTTGTGGTGTGACAATCCACCTTAAATCTGAGTTAGAGCTTCTTTTGGCAGCTAGGTAAAGGACAAGCAAGAAAGAAGTTCTATTTTAATTTTTTTCCACTGGTTTCAATGTTTATTTTTCCAACCATTTGATAATGATTATAATTCATTTTTAGCATTTTTTTCTGATTTTCATCTCAAAATGAGATTCTTAGCTACAACTAAAGTTTAAAAATTTTATTTTTTTAATAAATTACAATTTATTCATCTTGTATCCCCACTGTATCCCCCTCCCTCAATCCCTTTCAATCCCTCCTTCCCTCATCTCCTCCCATGCTCCTCCCCACATCTACTGATAGGAGAGGTCCTCTTCCCCTTCCATCTGACCCTAGCTTATCAGCCCTTATCATGACTGGATGCATTACCTTCTTCTGTAGCTTGGTAAGGCTGCACCACCTAAAGGAGAGGTGATCAAAGAGCCAGACATTGAGTCCATGTCAGAGACACTCCCTATTTCCCTTAGGAAGGAACCACTTGGATACTGACATGCCATGGACTACATCTGAGCAAGGGTTCTTGGTTATCTCCATGCATGGTCTAAGGTTGGAATATCAGTCTCAGAAAAGATGCGTGTGCCCAGATATTTGGTTCTGTTGCTCTTCTTGTGGAGCTCCTGCCCCCTCATGACATTCTGTTGCCCCCTTCTTTCATACGATTCCCTGCACTCTGCCCAAAGTTTGGCTATGAGACTCAGCATTTACTTTGATACACTGCTAGGTAGAGTCTTTCAGAGGCCCTCTGTGGTAGGCTCCTGTCCTGTTCCCTGTTTTCTCCCTCTTACAATGTCCGTCCTGTTTGCCTTTCTGAGTGACGATTGATTGTCTTACCCAGGGTCCACCTTGCTTAGCTTCTTTAGGTGTACAGATTTTAGTATGATTATCCTCTATTATATGTCTAATATCCACTTACAAGTGAGTATATACCATGTGTGTCTTTCTGCTTCTGGGATACCTCACTGAGGATGATCTTTTCTAGTTCCCACCATTGCCTGCAAATTTCATGATTTCCTTGTTTTTAATTGCTGAGTAGTATTCCATTGTGTAAATGTACCACAATTACTCTATCCAGTCCTCAGTTGAGGGACATCTGGGTTGTTTCTAGATTCTGGCTACTACAAATAAAGCTGTTATGAACATGGCTGAGCCCAAGAAGTTAAACAGCAACAAATCAAGTAATCCAATCATTTGGGGTACAGAGGTGAGAGTGCTGAATGGTAACCACTAGACCACCAGGGTCCCTAGTAAGGGGAACAGGGACTATTTCTGACATGACATCAATGGCTGGCTCTTTGACCTCCCCTCCACCTAAGGGAGGAGCAACCTTGTTAGGTCATAAGGAGGACATTACAGCCAGTCCCGAAACCTGATAAGCTAGGGTCAGATGGAAGGGGAGGTGCTTCGAGAGGGGCAGGGTGGAGAAGACAGAGGGAGGGTGGGATTGGGAGGGAGTGAGGGAGGGTTCTATAGCTGGGATACAAAGTAAATAAACTATAGTTAATATAAAAAATAAAAATTTTAATTAAAAAATGGGAAGAGGGACTGCCTCTGACATAATCTGATTGGCCTGCTCTTTGATCACCTCCCTCTGAGGGAGCAGCCTTACCAGGCCACAGAAGATGACAATGCAGCCACTTCTGATGAGAACTGATAGACTAAGATCAGAAAGAAGGAGAGGAAGACCTCCCCTATCAGTGGACTTGGGGAGAGGCATGCATGCAGAAAGGGGAGGAAGGGTGGGATCAGGAGGGGAGGAGGGTGGGGCTTATGGGGAGATACAAAATGAATAAAGTGTAATTAATAATAATAATAATGGGGTACAGATTTATACAGAGAATTCTCAATGGACGAATATTGAATGGCAGAGAAACACTTAAAACAATACTAAACATCGTTAGTCATCAGGGAGATGCGAATCAAAACAACCCTGAGATTTTGTCTTACATTCACAAGAATGGCTAAGATCTAAAACTCAAGTGACAGCATGTGCTAGAGAGGATGTAGAGAAGGGGGACCCTTCTCCATTGCTGGTGGGAATGTAAGCTTGTAAAACCTCTTTGGAAATCAATGTAGCAGTCAATCTCAGATAATTAGGAATAGTGTTTCCTCAAAATCCAGCTATACCACTCCTAGGGTAAATCTAGCTAAGACTAGTAACCTGAAAAGGCCATCTACTGTAACCAGAAATGACTTCTGATTGAAGCTGGGACAACAACATAGCCACAAAACCATCCACACACAAATTTTCCTGACTACAAGGGGTTCAGGGGTAAAGATGGACAGATATCGAGAGAATGACCAACTGATGACTGGGCCAACCTGCCAACCTGAGACCCATTTCATAAGAAATAGCCCATTCCTGACACTGTTAATGATATTCTGTTATAATTGTAGGCAGTCGCCCAGAGTAACTTTCATCTAAGAGCTTTCACCAAACAATTGATGAAAACAGATGCAGAGACCCAGAGCCAAACATTAGGCAGAGCTTGTGGAATATTGTGGAAGAATGGGAGGAAGTATTGAAGGAGCCAGAGAGTTCAAGGGCCCCACAAGAAAGAATCAACTAACATGGGGCAGTAAGGGCCCACAGAGACTGAACTGCCAACCAGAGAGCATGCATGAAATGGACCTAGGTCCTCTGCACATAAGTAACAGTTGTGCAGCTTGGTCTTCATGTGCGACTCCTAACAGCAGGAGCAGGGGCTGCCTCTGACTCTGTCTGCCTTTATATCCTTTTCCCCTAACTGTGATGCCTTCTCTAGCCTCAATAAGAGAAGATGTTTCTGGCAACTTGTTTTCCACTGCTGGTTGATATGAACGGGAGGTCTCTCCTTTTTTGAGGAGAAAGGGTGCACAGGAGGAAAGCAGGCTGGGATAAAAAGGGACTAAGAAGAAGAATAGGGAGAGGAATCTGGGATAGACATATTAATTATTTTTTTAAAGAAGAGAGGTCATGTAGGAGAGGTTGGTCACTAGGGTTGTACCCTTCAAGGAGATGTGGGACCCAACAACTCCCTTAGATATATAGTGTTCTCCTTCCTTCCTAGTCACTGTGAGGGGGCAGCATCTTTTAGTACATTCCCTGCAGTGACAGCAGCCTTGTCACAGACCATAAGATAAACAGATCCAAACATTCTGTTTGGAGACTAAGCCCCCAACCCCCAAACTGAGGTGAAATAGATATTTCTTCTCTTTGGTTATCTTAGAAGCTTTGTGGATGCTTCAGAAAGCTGTCTAAAGTAACAATTTCACTCTAAAATACTGTTTGTGCACCAAAATTCTAAGTTAAACCACAAAATTGCATGTTTGGTTGATATCTACGGGAGGCTGGCACTTTTCGGGAAAGAAGCAGAGCAGGAGTGGGGGAGAAGAGGAGAGGGATTGGGAGGAGAGGAGGGTGAGGGAAATGTGATTCTTATGCAATATACAAGAGTAAATTAATAAAAGAAGAAAAAAAAGAGAGAAAGGGAGAATAAAAACACAAGGACCAAATATTTCAGGGTACAGGGGTCTATTATGAGACTGTTTCTCTAACCAAGGACCATGTATGGATATAACCTAGAACCCCTGCACAGATGTAGCCTATGGTAGCTCAGTATCCAAGTGGGTACCCTAGTAAGGGGAGCAGGGACTATTTTTGACATGAACACAATGGCTGTCTCTTTGATCCCCGCCACCCTGCCTCTGAGGGAAGACCAGCCTTGCTAGGCCACAGAGGAGGATATCTTGCTAGGCTTCAGGAGGCCAGTCCTGAGGATACATGATAAGCTAGGGTCAGATGGAAGAAGAGGAGCACTTCCCTTATCAGTGGACTTAGAGAGGGACAGAGAGGAGATAAGGGAGGGAGGATGGAGTTGGGAGGGAATGAGAGAGGGGGCTACAGCTACGATACAAAGTTAATAAACTGTAACTAATATAAAAAATAAAAAAATATAATTAAAAAGCAACGGATATTCTGTTAGTTACTTGCCTATTGCTGTGATAAAATTCTCCAATGAAGGCAACTTATAGGTGATAGAGTTGACTGGGGCTCATGAATCCAGAGGTTCAGAGTAAGGAAGCCTGGCAGAAGGATGCATATTGGCAGCAGAAGCAGCAAGGTAAGATTTCGTATCTCAGTCACACACAGGAAAAGAGAGAGGGTACTGGAAGTAAGTGAAGAACTCTTCACTCTCAAAGCTGGCTCCTTTGATGTACATTGCCTCAAACTCATCACAAGATGCCACCAACTAGAAACCAAGTATTCAAATATTTTAGCTTCATTCTCATTCAAACCACCACAGAACATTTTACAGTAAGTTCCAAACTTTTCAAAAGAAAATAATAAGCACACAAATGAAATACAATTAAACATTGCAAGAAATAATTGCAAGGGGCTGGGACTATACACCTCCAGGTAGATTGCTCATCTAGCATGCATGAAGCCCTGGGTCCCACACATACATACTGCATTCTCAAAGAGAACAAGGTACAGATAGCCTGGATTATTTGCCCTTTTATATCACTGATTTGTCCCTTTATCATAAATATCCACTTGTAATATATGTTCCCCACTTGAAATAGCGTAACATAAGCCTTCTTATAAACAAAACGCAGTATTCTCTAAACACTCTGAAAGTTATTAAACTAAAGCAACTGCATTGTGGATAACCACTACATATTGCATTATTTATGAAGATGATGGCGATGGTAATTATGAAAGCTTAAAGAGATTGAGTGTTTATTATGTGTCCACACTTAGTATTCATTAGCTATTCTCCACAAAGGACCCATAAAAATCTTGCCACCATAACATGTTAAGTAACTTGCTCAATTTAACTAGAACTTTGGGAGTTTCAGGTTTCATCCACATTATTTGAATCAAGACCTGCCTCCAGGAACATTTTATAATTTCATTTTGATAGTGTAATATTTATCACAAATTCACAGACAGATTTAATTCTCCATCAGATGATATTTAAAAAGTAAGTCCAAGGATATTTTGCAGAGAACTTGTAGGTTTTTCTAACATCTCAGTGGAGAAACGAATGCATCCAATAATACGATGTCACTATACATGCTCTATAAAGTATAGAAAGAAAAAGAATAATAACATTTCAAATTCGGTTAGCCAGTCAAACCACATTAGTAAATTAAATATTTGTTTAAATATTTCATTTCATATTCTATTTTCACAGTAACTTAAATAAGACTTATAATAATCAGGGTTTGTGTATATGTCTGCGGAGTATGAGAATGTGTATGTGCACATGATGAAGCCAAAGAAGCAGGGTGAGTCTCTTACCCACCTTACACCTTTTTTTCTTTTATTTAATTTATTTTTCATTAATTACAATTTATTCACTTTATATCCCAGCTGCAGCCACCTCCCTCATCCCCTCGTAATCCCACCCTTCCTTCCTCATCTCCTCCCATGCCCCTCCCCCAGTCCACTGATAGGGAAGGTCCTCCTCCCCTTCCATCTTACCCTAGTCTATCAGGTCTCATCAGGACTGGCTGCATTGTCTTCCTCTGTGGCCTGGTAAGGCTGTTCCTGCCTCAGGGGGAGGTGATCAAAGAGCCAGTAACTCAGTTACTGTCAGAGACAGCCACTGTTCTGCTTATGAAGGAACACACTTGGAGACTGAGCTGCCATGGGCCACATATGTGCAGGGGTTCTACATTATCTTCATGCATGGTCCTTGAGTGGAGTATCAATCTCAGAAAAAAGCCCTGTGTCCAGATTTTTTGGTTCTGTTGCTCACCTTGTGGAGCTCCTGTCCCCTCCAGGTCTTTCATTTCCTCCTTCTTTCATAAGATTCCCTGCACTCTGCCTAAAGTTTGACTATGAGCCTCAGCATCAGATTTGATACCCTGCTAGGCAGAATCTTTCAGAGGCCCTCTGTGGTAGGTAGGGTCCTGACCTATTCCCTGTTTTCTCAGACCCTCTTCCAATGTCCATACCCTTTGCCTTTCTGAATGAGGTTTGAGCATCTTACCCAGGGTCCTCCTTCTTGATTAGGTTCTTTAGGTGTAAAGACTTTAGTATGATTATACTATTATTATATGTCAAATATCCACTTATAAGTAAATATATAACATGTGTGTCTTTCTGCTTCTGGGATAGCTCAATCAGAATGATCTTTTCTAGATCCCACCATTTGCCTGCAAATTTCATGATTTCCTTGTTTTTAATTGCTGAGTAGTATTCCATTGTGTAAATGAACTGCAATTTCTGTATCCATTCCTCAGTTTAGGGAAATCTGGGTTGTTTCTATATTCTGGCGATAATGAAACAGAAAAGTTTCTGTAAAGCAAAGGACACTGTCATCAGAACAAAAAGACAGCTTCCACACTTGGAAAGGATCTTCACCTACCCTTTATCTGACAGAGGGATAATATCCTGAATATGTAAAGAACTCAAGAAGTTAAACAGCAACAAATCAAGTAACCCAATTAAAAAACGAGGTACGGAGTTAAACAGAGAATTCTCAATAGAGGAATATCAAATGGCAGAGAAACACTTAAGGAAATGCTCATCATATTTAGACATCAAGGGAATGTAAATCAAAATGATTCTGAGATTTCATCTCACACCAATCAGAATGGCTAAGATCAAAAACTTAGTTACAATACATGCTGGAGAGGATATAGAGAAAGCAGAACCCTCCTCCATTGCTGGTAGGAATATAAACTTCTACAATCACTTTGGAAATCATTCTGGCGCTTCCTCAGACAATTAGGAATAGCGCTTCCTCAAGATCCAGCTATACCACTCCTAGGTATATATCCAAAATATGCTCAGATATACAACAAGGACCTTGGCTAAACCATGTGCATAGCAGATTTATTTGTAATAGCTTGAAGTTTTTGTTGAACTCTTAACAGTGGGAGTGGAGGTGCTCCAAATCTTGCCTACTCCAGTGACCCTTTTTCTCCTACTGGGTTATCTTCTTCAGCCTTGATATTAGGGTTTTTACATAGTCTTGTAATGTATCTTCTTATGCCATGTTTGTTTGATACCAACTGGGTGGCCTGCTCTTTTCTGAAAGGAAATGCAAAAGCAGAGGATCCGGGTGATAGGGGAGGTGGGGTAGGGGTTGTCAGAGCGAGGGGAGGTGAGGCCATGGTAGGTATGTATTGTATGAGAGAAGAATAAATTTAAAAGGAAAGTGAATATTTGGATTAAAAAAGAATTTATGATCATATTTAAGATTATTTTGTGAAATCATACTTTATAGGAGAATCTTCACAATATATTAGTACAAAAAGACAGAATGTAAATTTAAATCTAATCTTCATTGCAATTTTGTCAAAACAACTAATAACTTCCTTTCTGGTACAATTGTCAAGACATTAAAATAGTGTCTTCTATTGATACACAATATTTTCTTCATATTATTTAAACATAACATTTTTCATATTTAACATGCTGATTTTTAAAGCAGACACTTATTTTCATAAATCCCTTGAATGAGGATATCCTCATGTTACAAGTGCATTTGCTCCCAGTCACAATTTACATATTAAAGATAGACATTCTTCCTATTTTGTTAGAGCATTTAGTTTTCTTTTACAAGGATTTTTAAAATTTATTTATATTTTATAAATTACAGTTTATTCATTTTGTATCCCAGCTGTATTATAACCATCTTTTTTCATGTTTTTATGCTGAATAACACATTCTTTTAGAAAATAGGAAAGAGGAAACCCTTCTTTGTTGATTGTATGACCTGTTTTAGAGACAAATTCTGGGGAGAGTGGGCTGTAAGAAGTGAAAAGCAACTCAAGATGTAATCATCGCTATCAACAACAAAGGAGCTGTGGTTCTTGTACTATGTAAGGTTTTTACAAGGAGTTTATTTGAAGGATGTAGAAAGTCTAGAAATCTTGTAGAAGGGATATATCAGGGTTATGCTACAAATACCATGAGATCTTCACCTTATGTTTTGCAGCCATAGGATCCTTGCATGTGATAATAAAAAATAGCAAAATAGATATGAATATTGGAGAAGTATTTTCCTTTCCAACTTGTTACCTAAAGAGCATAGTGAGTTGTCTTTTTAAATCCCGTATGCCTTCTTTACAGCAAACTTGTTTTCCATGTCTTTTCCATATCTTTTCTTTTACCTGTATTCTAAAACAGTGGTTCTCAAGCTGTGGGTTACAACCCATTTGGTTGTCAAGCAACCCCTTTACTGGGGTTGCATATTTGATATCCTGCATATTTATATTATGATTCATAACAGTAGCAAAAATAAAGCTATGAAGTAGTAATGAAATAATTTTATAGGTTGTGTTACCACAACGTGAATTTTATTAAAGGGTAGCAGCATGAGGAAGGCTGAGCACTATCATTATAAAAGGAAATATTTTTCAACTTAAAGTCATGACAAGCATAATTGTGAGTTACACAAAAGTAAAAGTTCAGCTAACATGTCTTAAAATTTTATATTTAAGTTCAAATTATAAGTAGAAGCAAATGCACCTGTTAAACATGGTGACATCCATGGTGAATGAAACTAATTTGTATTCTATTTCAAAGATTGTGAATGATGACCGAAATATTAATGAAAAGGAAAAGAACTTATTATAAAATCATGGTAGCAGTGGAGTGAATTTTAAGAACATAGTTTTCCAGACAGACTTTATATTTAATTCATGACAGTCATATTTACTTTATAATATGTTTCTAAAATTAAAAAAAATCACTGTACTTTTGTGCCAGAAGTGCTACGTTCATCTCCAAAATAATCTTTCTCAGCTGGGTGTGCATTTAGAAATGAAAAAGTTCCAGTATAATTCAGCTTGCCACTACTATTCCTCTTGGGGACAGAAACTGGTTTCAGTAAATATTTGTCATCTCCAAATATGTTTAAACACTTTACAAAGGCCGTGTCTAGTCATGATACAGAAATTCATTATATTATTAAATTGATAAACAGTATCACTCCTCAGGTATATTATCACTGCTAACATTACAAGAGATTATATATTATGTCTATATTAATATTGAAGTTACAGGAACATAAAATATTACCTACCTATAACTTGTTCAATTAATAAAATATTTATGCTTTGTTTTACTTCTAACATAATTTACTTCGTGGAATATTGTAGAACTAAGATTTCTAAAATTAATCTGGATGCCAGCAAACACCTAATATAGAGAACAGATTACCTGCAGAATTCATTACATGCTCCTTCCTTATACCTATACAGGCAATGTATTCATGTCCACAAACAAAATGTCCTTTGACTTCTCATCCGTTCTATTTGATTTTGGTATTAAAACCCTTCAACTAAGATCACAGTTTATCAAAGAAGTTAACTTTAAGGTTTTTATTGCAGCCTAGGAAAGTTTTCCTAATGCAGGGAGGCTAGAAGAGAAACACACAGTCATACACAAGTATTCCAGAAACACATATGTCCAGGTTATCACTAGAATGAGACGTAAACTTCTAAATTATATTTAGAAATGTAATATTTTGTAGAGCTTGGATTTAAATGCAAGGCTTATGCAAGGTTATCAAGTGTCAGAAATAAAATGAAGTATTTATACTCTAAACTTTTTATTTCACTAAGTTTTATCAAGATGTATTTTATTTTATGTGTGTGTTCATGTGGTGTGTGTGTTTAGGTGTGCAACTTCAAAACTGAGACGACAGTATAGTGCTCTCTTGAGCTATAGTTACAGGTGGTTATACCTCCCAAAGTGGATGTTAAGATCTCAGATGAACTACCTACCTAATTACCAACATACATATTTCTTACTTTAATTCTCTGCCTACTTTTTCTAGATCGTTTATATACTGTGCTATTCACTATCTTTCTTCTTCATATGATACAAACTCTGGAAGAACAAAGATGTTTTATCTCTACTGGGGTTATAGTCACTGATCTATCCCCAGCCTTGGAACAGTCTGGCAAACAGGATGCACTTAATGCATGTTGAATGAATTTATTAAATATCAATAACAATTTAAAAAAAGAACTGAAGTCAACTCAAATATTCTGCAAGAGTAATATACTCTTTAATCCAGTAATTCTCAACCTGTTGTCTGTGATACATTTGGAGGATCAAAAACTCCTTCTCACAGATGTAGCCCATGGCAGTTCAGTGTCCAAGTGGGTTCCATAGTAATGGGAACAGGGACTGTATCTAACATGAACTGATTGGCCTTCTCTTTGATCACCTCCCCCTGAGCAGGGAACAGTCTTACCAGGCCAGAGAAGACAATGCAGCCACTCCTGATGAGACCTAATTGACTAGGATCAGAAGGAAGGAAAAGAAGCAATCCCCTACCAGTGAACTTGGGGAGGGGAGTATGTGGAGAAGGGGGAGGAAGGGAGGGGTTGGGAGGGGAAGAGGTAAGGAACTAGAGGGAGGATACAAAGTAAATAAGTATAATTAAAAATAAAAAATAGGAAAAAGAACTCTTTCACAGGGGCTACCTTAGACCATCAGAAAACACAGATATTTACATTAAGATTCATAGCAATAGTAAAATTATAGTTATGAAGTACCAATGAGAATAATTTTATGGTTAGAGGTCACCATAACATGAAGAACTGTATTAAAGGGTCACAGTATTAGGAACGTTAAACCACATTCCTTCACCTTAAACAGCCTCACTTAAATTTCTTTATGTTTTCTTTTTTTAAATTATTATTTATTACAGTTTATTCCTTTTGTATCCTGGCTGTAAGATCCTTCCTCATCTCCTCCAGGTCCCACCCTCCCTCCATCTTCCTCTCCTATGTCCTCTCCTAGTCCACTGATAGGGGAGGTCCTCTTCCCCTACTCTCTAACCCTAGCCTATCAGGTCTCATAAAGACTGTCTAGATCCTCTTTTTCTGCAGCCTAGTAAGGCCACCTCACCAGGGGCAGGTGATCAAAGAGAAGGCCACCTAGTTCACGCCATACACTGCCCCTGATGCCTTTACTAGGGAATTCCCATGGAGATTGAGCTGCCCATGGACTACATCTGAACAGCAGCCTAGTTCCTCTCCATTCATGGTCCTTGGTTGGAGCATCAGTCTTTACTGGGCCCCCTGGGCCTAAATATTTTAGCTCTGTTTTTCTCCTTGTGGAGCTCCTGTCCCGACAAGGTCTTTCTATCTCCTCCTTCTTCCATAAAATTCCATGCACTCTGTCCAAAGTTTGGCTATGAGTCTCAACATCTGCTTCAATACCCTCCTGGGTAGAGTCTTTCAGAGGCCCTCTGTGGTAGGCTCCTGTCCTGTTCCCTGTCTTCTCCTACTTCCGATATCTATCCTGCTTGCCTTTCTGAGTGAGGATTAAGCATCTTCCCTAGGGTCCTCCTTGTGGTTTAGCTTCCTTAGGAGTATAGATTTTAGAGTCTTTTCCCTATGTTCTATCTGTTAGAAAAATGGTATGGAAAGTTTTGGACATCATCCACATTCTCAATTGAAGGAAGAACTAAAAGTTCAGTTCCATGTGCTATTCCTGACACTTCTATTATGACAATGACAGATCAGTGTTAGCATTGACATCATTTCCTTTTTCATGATTTCAGTCTGCACAGGATAAAACAAAAACAAAGCTTGAGTTTATATTCAGAAAATTATTTCTGATAGATATTTCAAGCTTCCATTACTATGGAAGTTAAATATTCTGTATTTCTTATGTGTTAAATAGAACATTTTTAGCAAAGCAGTTCAATAGACCAATCTGATACTACACAAGTCAAAGAGTTGGTATGAACTAATATTTGAAAATGAATTTGGAAAACACTTTTTGAGAAGTTAGTCTTAGTTCTCAGAATATTCCTGAATTCGGGACATACATTCTTTGATTTTTTTTTTTTTTTGTGTGTGTGTGTCTAAAAATGCTTTTAAATTTAATTTTTAATAAAAAAAGTAATTTTCAAGTTTTTTTAATTAAAAATTGAAAATTCTATTTTTATGGCACTTCCTTAAAGATTTGCAGTTTAGTCTTTTTTTTAATTTTTATTTTATTTATTTATTTATTTATTTATTTATTTAGGCATGCTGGGAAGGTCTGTCATTAAGTTATAAGCAGAAATAAGTCACAGGCTTCCTTAATGTCCTGCATAGTAAATGAAAATAATGGGATCTCCTACAACTTGAATTTGAAAAGCAAGAAAACTCTGTCTTTGATAGACCTTCTCTCTTTGCTCTCATCAATTTTGCTTCCTCATTCAGAGTAATGTGGAAGACACCTGCTCTAAGCCATTTAAAAAATGTGGTTTCCTTGTTAAGGATGACATATTGAGGAGGGCTGAGTACTTGCCTAAATGGAGGAACCCATTACATCATCATCATAATTGAGAGGAATCCAATATTTCCTGGGGTTTTTTCAGAAGCATGGTAAGACGGTAGCAGAGAAAGTTATTACAGAATTAAATATGAACATGTCTTTAGCATTAACCAGATGTAGAATAACACAGTGCTGAAAGACATTCCCCAGGAGAGCTCTGTTTAAAAGGGTTTTCTTTGTTCTGTTGTGTTGTTACAGGATCTTTGGGGCTCAGATGTAAGAGGTTTTTCTCATTTGTGAAATAATGCTCCTTGTATTTAATATGCACATTGGATACTTCTCTTTTTTTCTTTTTGTTTGTTTTTTCAAGACAAGGTTTGCCTGTATAACCTTGGCTGTCCTGGACTTTCTGTGTAGATGAAGCCGCCTTGGACTCACAGAGATTCACTTGCCTCTGCCTCCCTAAGTGCTGGGATAAAAGGGGTGTTCCATCACGCCCAGCTGTACACTGGATATTTCTTAATCACAGTAGCTCATTTTTAAACTAAAAATATGTTTTTTTTTTATTTTTATTCTTACTCTTAGGCATTAAAGCTAAGAATAATCACACCCATGATGCATAATCTCTTGAGCAAGATGACAATTTTGGTAAAAAATTAAATTAAAGATCATACTCTTCAAGTATTTTGCCATTTATTATTTACAAAATAAATGGTTACTAAAAAGTAAGTTTTTTATAAAATAATATGATATGAACATCTATTAAAGCCCTAGGAAATGCAATCATCAGTGGATTTTGCTACGTTTTACATAAAAGCTTTACATAAATTAATGACAACAATCACATCACTACAAAATATCCTATTAGAAAACAAGAAATGAACTGGTATGATAACTCGGCATGTTAAGTTGTCATATTCCAAAACTGAGGACTTGATTTCTGTCTCAACAACCCGTATAGGAAAAGAACTGTCTCATTTGACCTCTAACCTTCACATGTTTGTACACACACACACACACACACACACACACACATGCACACAGCACAACAAGCAAACATTAAGAAAACAAATGAAAATTTAAATTGAAACTCATGGCATTTGCTTCAAGTTTGAAATGTTTTTTTGAAAATTTCTATGAGGGAAATAGGAAGTATATTGTCTCTTTACCTTTACACATGTGATTCCTTCTTAAAGTTAAATAAAACCTCATTTAGCTGATAATTTCCACTGTAATTTAAATGCACTAGAGCTGTTCGCTAAAGAAAGCATGTTATAAACTTAATAAAATTTACCATCTATTCTGAACATTTAAATTATACGTACTCTCTTTCTCAAGGAAGGACACAGCTGTGTTTCTATTAATCATTCATTAAGTGTACAATGATTCCTGTTCTGATAGCAACAGGAACACCTACAGGGTAAGTGTTTGAAGTTTAGGTTTTCCTGACTTCACTTCTGTGTGCCCACGTCCTTTAGGAAGTCATAATTACCCGAACGTTGATGCATTCTCTCAACTTCTCCTTCATTAACATATTGAAAGGCTATAACAGAGAGGTCTTTTGAGTATAAGACTTATATAGAGAAAATTTTGTTTTCTGATGCAAATAAAAAGTAAATGGCGACTTTTAAACTCCTTAAAGAAGAGACCAGAATGATCCTTCAACCACAGTTATTAGTGCAATAAAACATATAGTTATGGATGGATAGAGTAGAAGGAGTGCTGGAGCAGGAGGATCAAATGGGGAGGCAAGAATAGGGTGACAGAAGGGATGGGGGAAGAACAGCAAAAACTATGGGACTCTTGAGGAGCCTTATGGATCTTTGATCCAGTAGGAAGCTTCCCAAAATATATACATATATGAAAGTGATTTAAATATAATCACGAAAATGAAAAATTGGGGGAAAGAGAACCCCAGCTAGATATCACTTATTACAAAAGAAAGACCTCTGTTACAGTAATGGGTTATATCTACTAGGATTGCTAGCCAAACAAGTCCCACAGGAACTTAACAAACCATTCAGGCTATGACCCAGGCTTCTGTTTACACTCTTCAAATTAAACCCTATTCCTGTAGACACCTGCACAACTCCTTGAACATGGAGAAGTCGATCTGAAGACTACCTAGAACATTCTTCCTTATGAACTAGCATTCATATCACCTATACAACCTATTCATAACACCTACAAAACCAATTTATAACACCCACACAACTCCTACATAACTCGTTGAACATGGAGCAGTCAATCTGGTGACCACCTACTGTATTTACCCTTATGGACTAGTGTCCATGGTATTGGGAGGTACTCTGCACATTAATAAAGGAAAAATGTAAACACCTGTTCATCTTCCTCTCATCTAAAATGATGATTTTCCTGTAAGATATGCTGGTGCAATAAAATTCCTACAAAGCCTGTAGGAATAACCAAACAATGTGGGATTGAATTTAAGCCCTATTCAGTTCCATAAGATGTAACCTTATGTCCAACACTGCTTAGTTAGCCAAGAGTCAGAAACTAGTCAGAGACCTGATAGAAAACCAAATACAACCATTCTGCTAAAGGAACACAGCAATAAAATGATTCCTACTTACAACCTGTTACATTCATAGACCAGTCATTGTCAGAGAAGTTTCCTCAAGCAGTAGATGGAAACAAATACAGAGATCTAAGGTGGGACAATATGCAAAGAGAGAGACTTTGAAAATCTAATTCCTGAATGGGGTGTCTCTGTAGAAATCTATACCCTCAGACCTCCTTGGCTGGAGTACCAGTCTCAGAAAAGACCCCTGTGCCCAGACTTTTTGGATCTGTTGCTCTTCTTATAGAGCTCCTGTCCTCTCCAGGTCTCACTATCTCTCCCTGTTTTCATAAGATTCCCTGCACTCTGCCCAAAGTGTGGCTATGAGTCTTGGCATCTGCCTGGATCCCCTGCAGGGTAGAGCCTTTCAGAGGCCCTCTGTGCCAGACTCCTGTCCTGTTCCCTGTTTTCTCCCTCCTCTGGTGTCCATCCTCTTTGCCTTTCTGAATGGGGATTGAGCATCTTAGCCAGAGTCCTCCTTCCTGATTAGCTTCCTTAGGTGTACAGATTTTAGTAGGTTTATCCTATATTATATGGCTAATATCCACTTATGAGTGAGTATATACCCTGTGTGTCTTTCTGCTTCTGGGATACCTCACTCAGGATGATCTTTTCCAGTTCCACCATTTACCTGTAAATCTTTATTGTACATTTTTCTGACAGCACAGAGTTGAATCTCATGCTGCACAACCCCTGGCTTTCTTTATTTAGTAGTAGCTGAAGGAACCTGCTACAGAGCAACTTTGTTTTTTCTTAATTTTTCAGATTACAATATATTTACCACACACACACACACACACACACAAACTCCTAAATATAACTTGCTCACTCTGCATTATTTGTATGTATGTGTCTTGATCTTCACTTCCCCTCTTTTTCCCATTCACTTAGTTATATGTGCATCATTGTGGTCACTGTCAAGAGTAACCCTTGATAAATGAGAGTGTGGTGTCTAGAGGCATCCCTGCCCCTGCACAAAGAATCCTGATTCAGTGATTAGTGTCTTGATTTGGCATGTAACTGAATGCCATGTTATTTTCTCAACTTAATAACTACTCTTGTCTATGTGTGGAGTGCTTTTTACGTTTTTTTTTCCTCTTGTAGCCAAGCATCTCTGTGGGTTAATGTTAAAGACAAGCAGTGTGGTTATTTTGTACCATATAGTTCTTTATATTTCATATATACAAGTTCAAAAATAGGCACTTTCGTTTATTATTTTCTGCTTTGCGTAGATTTAAATTTATTTTGGATTTATCTTTATACTTTTTTTTAGATATTCTTTTTTAATTTTTTTAAATTTTATTTTTAATTACACTTTATTTACTTTGTATCCCCCCTCTAGTTCCCTCCCTCCCTCCTCCACTCCCAATCCCTCCCTTCCTTCCCCTTATTCATGCATACCCCTCCCCAAATAGTATCATGTTAAAAGAATGGGACAACCATGATCTTAATTCTTTATTCATTGTTTCATCATAAAACTCAAATAAATAACCAAAAAATGACAAAAACCTTTGCTGTTGTGCATCATCACAATACCCATTCATGTTGGCTATAAAACTTCCTTCCTTTAGTTTTACAAAAACCAGGCTGTCTCACACTGCAGGTCTTTGAGTCTGAAACTCTCTTTACAAGCAAATACATTAATCTGTGTAAGAATTGTTGAAAACTTAGGGCAATACCTAGGGCAAAGAAACCATATAGTAAACAGTCGTTAAATTAATCATCTTTGAATAATGAAATCAAAACAAAACTACGGATGTAATGAAGTGCTCAAAGTTTCCTTAGATTTTTTTCCACTATCATATATGTACTCTACACACATTTAGGCTCTACATAAAGTAAACCAATCACTTACTACAGTAGAATATATTATAAAATACACACACACATATAATGTGACATTTGCATACTACACATACATACCCTCTGATGAATACAAAATAGAATCCTTTTCATTTCATACAGGTCAGGAGGCTCTGATGATCTGAGTCTTCTTGTTACTCATTTCAGCTTGCTTCTCTGTTCATCATTCCTATTCTGGATGAAAAAAAAAAAGACATTAAAGATTTATTTATAAACCCTCTGTAAAGTACTTACTGACCTTCAAGTTGAGTCACTGCTTTTCTTGTTTGTGCCTCAAGAGCCTACAAAAATGTATCATTATTGTTCCTGTTATATTTTATTTTACTTCTCTTTTTCATGGATATCTGATTATCAATTTTATTATGAACAAATGAAGGTGAGATATTTGTATTATGTTGCTTTGTACTCATCACTGTTCTCAACAGATATTGTTAGACAATTTATGGACTAATGCATGTGCAAATAAAAAATACATATAATGTTCTACCCTAGGGAATTATTAGAGAATATTGGGCTCTCCACAACATAACTGAAAACTATGGTTAGAGATGACTTCAGTTATATTTTTGTTGAAAACAGTCAACCCTGATGATTTTATTTGTGTTAAAGGAATAATGCATTTCGGTGAAGACTTTTGTTGAAAATGTTCACAGAATATAAAACAAAATGGTGTTTTCACCACAGCTAGTGAAGTGCTTGAGTGTCGGTTCTATCACTGGTCAACAGATCACAGTCCTCCCTACTGTAAACTGGCAGTATCAGGAGAATAGAAGACACAGGGTTTCTTATTCACCCTGTCCTCATTATATAATCCCAGGCAAGGGCAGAATACTAAAGCAATATTCTTTGGAGTCAAGGAACTGACGCTGATGTGTTAAAGAAGTGCATTAGTCTTGCTCCAGCTAAATCCAATTAGAACCCCTGTGTGAAGTTCTAACTATTATAGAATTTTGTTACCTCCAAATTAACTTCTGGTAGATTGTTTCTTCTAACAAGGCTAAATAAGTATATTGAAATTTACTCAGAAATCGCAGGTAGATTTTATTAAAAGCAAAAGGTAATCAATAGACTCTAAGACAAGGTATCTAAATGGGAATATTCTTACGAGGGACACTTACGGGGCTGTACTATTAAGTTAGGGTCTTATAGTTCCTCCTCAATGCACATTATAAAGCTATAGATTTGGATTGCATGGTAATATAAAAATTCTAAGTTTATTTACATATACACACTGAATTGGAGAAATACCAATCTAATTATATAAACTGCTATCCACGATTTTGATGATAATGTGAAGAACTTTAGTTAGTAAAAGGCTTTATCATTAAACTCTAAAGAGTTTTAACCAAAGTTGTATTAGTAATAAAAATTTCTAAATGTTACAATTACCATATTCATATAAAAATAACTGGTTACTCCTTTTCTTCTCATTAGTGATGCTTAAGGCTCTTCCACATGAAAAAGTAGGAGTGAGTGAATGTTAATTGGTTATCACAGAACGTGAAATAATATAAATATTGTGGGAGCCATATCGATGATACTAATGCCCTGTTCAATAACATAACTATCTCAGATTGTGTTAGAATCCCTCACACTGTCTCAGCTTAACAAAAGTTCAGAGATAAGTAATTTTGCCTTACCTAGAACAATTGTGTTAGTTCGAGTTTATCATCCAATACTCTAATGTTTCCCAGTTTTTACTTCAAAACTGGAATTCTGTCTTTCATATGAAGTTGCAGGAAAAGACACTAATATTACTAAAAACCACACAAGTGCTCACCACAATTTCTCAAACTGTCCTTCAGGGTTCTTAGTGCAAACATGATAACCCCACTGTCCTGAAGGCTACTTTCCCTTGAATTGTTTAACATAAGAGTCATTGTAGGCAAGACTTAACAGGATATGAGATCCTAAAACCTCTGAAAACTCAATATATTTAAATAATTGGATTTTTATTTGCACATGTTAAAATCAATATGTGATGGTGAAGCAGACTTTTCTGTATAGGTGAATAAAAGAAAGCACATTGGAATAGATACATTACTTTGTTTTATTTCCCACCTGTCCATTCTTGTTAAACTATACCTATTATCCAAAATATTATATTTTACTATGTAATTTGTACTATCCATGAACAGACACAAATGAATGCACATGTACACAGAGGGCATTGTATCTTCATCGTATCACCTTCTTACTGTCTTAATTTATTATTTTCTAGTACTTTGATCAAGTGTAATACAGGGAACCAATTTTACACCTTTCTCCAGAGTGCAAACTTTCTGTGAGCTGGAAAATTCATTATTATATACATTTTAATTAATCTAATTGTACCCCGTGATTCTAACATCCAAACCAATATGCTACAGATCAAAACTCTGGAAATGTCTTAGATACCTCAGTGTAGTTTAGACTGTTACTATTTTTTTACATCTTAAACACGTCATTTATTTATGCAAATATGACTTATTCCCACAGTCATAGAGAAGTCATCATTTCTCAGTCCATTTTTGTAGCCTTTCCTTTTGTTTGTACCTTTTAAATTGCATTTTTCCAATTTTCAACATTTGTTTAATTCTTTCTATACTGTGTTCTCAGGAATCCATTTCTTTTCTCTGACTATGTAAGTGAGAACCATTCTTTTATGCATGGTTGATATCAGTTAAGCAATATCTTGTAAGTTCATCTGTGACTGCCTAATTCATGGTAAGTACAGTTTTTTGACTTGTGTCTACTGTGTACACAAGTTAAATCATGGTGTTTACTTATTCTTAAATTGGCCTACTTCTATTTTTGTTGTTTTCATTGATAAACATTCTTTGTTGTTCTTGTTTCGTTTTGGACAAAAGATTCATATAACAGGATAAACTCAAATTTTATTTATACCTCATACTAACTTTCAAGGATCTGGCTTAATTAATAAAAAAGGAGGACCCTGGATAAGATGATCTATCCTCACTTAGAAAGACAAATGGGGTGGACATTAGAAGAAGGAGAAAAGAGGAAACAGGACACAGGAAACAACAGAAGTCTACCACAGAGGGCCTCTGAAAGACTCTACCTAGCATTGTATCAAAGCAGATGCTGAGGCTCATAACCAAACCTTGGGCAGAGTGCAAGGAATCATATGAAAGAAGGGGGAGTTAGTATAAGCTGGAGAGGACAGGAGCTCCATAAGGACCAAATATATCTGGGCACAAGGATCTTTTATGAGACCGTTTCTCCAACCAAGGACCATGTATGTATATAATCTAGAACCCCTGCTCAAATGTAGACCATGGTAACTCAGTATCCAAGTGGGTACCGTGGTAAGCTGAACAGGGACTATTTCTGACATGAACTCGATGGATGGCTCTTTGACCTGAGGGAGAAGCAGCTTTGCTAGGCCACAGAGGAGGACATTGCAACTAGTCCTAAAGATACCCAATACGTTAGGGTCAGATGAAAAGGGAGGAGGTCCTCCTCTATCAGTGGACTTGAAAAGGGGCAGGGAGGAGATGAGGGAGAGAGAGTAGGTTAGGGAAGGAATGAGGCAGGAGGCTATGGCTGGGATACAAAATAAATAACCTGTGATTAATATAAAAAATAAAAATTATTAAAAAAGAAAAAAGAAATGAAAAAATACAGCATACCATAATGACAGTTTTGAAGTTTTGTCATCTGTGTCAGTTCTCATCTGCCTCTGCTTCTATTCTGGACCAGAGTTTTACAGCGTTTTGTAAACATGGTCATGTTTATCAGATGTCTGACAGCCTCTATTCACTTATTTCCCTGAAGCTTTTGAATTACTATAATTGAGCTTGGTATTTTTGAATATGTGGTTTGATTTTTGTACTTTCCGATATGAGAGACATCCATGCTAGTCTGTTCCTCTTTTCTCCTAGACACTAGAGTACACACTACTTGGTACAGAGTACTCTTCTAACTAATCAGTTCATGAAATTATGAGTCTTTCCAGGAACACCTTCGGTCTTTGTGACAGTTGGACAGTTATCAGTCTGGGTGCTTATTTTTCTAGCATTGGATAATATCATATGTTACATTAGGCATATATGCATCAAACAGAGGCAGATAGATGAATAGATCTAGACCGATTGCATTGTTCGACATCCATGGAAACATTAAATGGGACTTTCTTTGACTCTGACTTTATCAAAAAGCTCCTTCCCTGCACTGATGGCAAATTGTAAATGCTCTTATCTCCTTAGATTCCATTTTATTTCCTCAGCTACTGTTCTCCATAGGTGTTTCTCGTTACCTCCTTCCTTGACTTTTCTCATGGATATTCCCCGTGGAACGGACAGACATGGAATCAAGTCATTTTTCTCTGTCTTGTAAGATGATTATTCTTCGGGTTTTGTGTCCTGTGTCTTAGAAATAGTTGCCACTTTTTGTCTGGTGTTTGTTTGCTTTTGTTGCTAACATAAAGACACACATTATTTTATTAGTATATTTTAGATACAATAGAATTATTGTTTTAAAACACATTCCTGTTAACTAACTAATACTATGTAAGCTTTTGCAGTTTTCTAAACCAGTTGATGACAAAGCCCTGCTTTGGTGAAGAGTACGTGTCTTTTCTCTTAAATTTATTGTACAAAATCAAATTTAAAAGAAAGACAGAATTACCCTACTGAAGCACATGCCTATTATCATTGTACATTCAAACTGATATGCCCTGTTAAGTACAGTTTACTATAATAAGCAGAGATTTGTACTTACTTCACTCTTAAGATACACTTCATTTCCTACAATACTCTTTCTAGTAGGCATTTCCAGAGTTAAAGTATAAGTTCTCTAATTTCCAAATGATTCCTTAAGTCTAGTTGAAAACAGATATCTTCAGAACATTGCTCTTTTACCATGGGTGAGTGTGAAAAGCCAAACTGTTAATATTCATAGTGGAAAGGCTCAGGATGAATTGCTGGAGTTACATATGTTCACCGCATGCCTGTTAAGTCACATAGCAGGTGACAGGCCTTCAAGTCAGAGGCAGTGACAGATGTTAACGCTTTTTACACTAATACATAGCAAAGTCTTCAAGCCTTGCTCTGCATCACAGAAAGCAGAAGAAACCGCATATAGCCATAATATTTCTAAGCCTATGTTGATCTTCCTCGCTACCCATCGTCATTTTCACTCTTGCATGTCACAAGAATGTGAGAGTTACAGGACAAGACACTGTAGTCATTTCTCTTTATCCATCTTGTGTGTTCTAAGAATGGAACTCAGGTCTTCAAGCTTGTTTGCAAGTGCCCTTACCTCCTAAGCTATCTTCCCTCAATTATCTTCTGACTTAGCGTCCAGAACAATCTTAGCCCTTAGTTCAAGTAAAGCATTCCAGTTAAACTTTAGGAAATATGTGAGAAGCAAAGAAAAATAAAGGTCAGAGGAAACTTAATTTTAACATGCTATTTTAATAGTTATTCAGGCTCTTTTGAGCAAATCATGGAGTTCCCGTTGTCAAGTCAGGCTAAGTGGAAAGCCATTTAAATAAGTTCAGAAATTCTTGAATTTGGCTGGAGATAATGCTAAATGTTAAATATAACACTATATGTAAGAAATTGAGTCAGGACTCATCTACTTGGCATTAGGGGAGACAGAAGAAAATAAAACAAAAACTACAAAATAAGTGGGAGAAAGACAAAATTTATATCTCTTTATCTGGTGTTACCTCTTATCTGGCTGATTAAAAGGAATCATAAGGTGATTTTTAACAGTTCTTTCTTTGGGTTAGAAATAAGTGATTTAAAAACAAATCTATTCTATCGTATATTGGTTTGAACTTGTTAAAAGTGATATCCTACCTAAGGCTTTAGAAAAGCATGTTAGTGGGAATGCAATTTAAATAAATGAATACAAAATGCAAGTCTTTAATTTAAAAAAAAAATAACTGAAATTGCAGCTCTGGATTTTTCTTTCTTCTTCTCTTTGTGCTTATACCTGCAAAGACCCCCGTGGATTAAATAACTAGTGTGTGTACACTAATAAAAATCCCATTAAATTAAATGGCCAGCAGGCATGTAGAATGTCCTGTCGCAATTTCTGAAGACAGTTTGTTACCAGACACCCTGCTATGCATGTTTTATTTTATCAGGGTTAAGAAAAACATTTATAAAAATCTATTTATTTCTATTTTAAAAGTTCAGAGTATCCTGGAAATGGTGACATTATAATTTTTTTTTCTTCCTGGAAATGGTTGGGTGGATCCAGCTCAGGAACTGCGCAGAATACCCTATCGTAAATGTATATAATCAACACAATTGGTCAGTAATTTCCATTCCGTCAGCTATTACTTCTTTCTTCCATTTGTGAGCAATAAAAGTGGCAATTCAGTGCATATTGCATTAGAGGAAAGTGTTTATAGAACACACTGTACCTGCGTTCTGTTTGAAATAATTTCAAAAGTATAGAAATATTTTTTTTTCCTTACTTGCAAATGTTCTCTGTTTCCTTTTAACTCTTCTACAATATGAACTGGAGGCCATGCTCTGTGGAATACCTTATGGTCACACGTCTTATCGTGGTCTAAATGAGTGGCAAGTGTAGTCACTAGTGGGGAAAGTTTAAAGAACCGGGACGGTGAGGGACTGGAACATAATTGTCAATAAGTAACATTTTTCTGGTTAAACAAACAAACAAACAAACAAAAACCTCAGAAAGAAAGAATGACAGCATAAAGGTCATTAAGTTGTATTTATAAATGACAATACAAATTGTCATTATATTAAAATATAAAACTAATCATCACTGGATGAATTAATTTTTCATTTCTAATCATCAAAAATAATTTTAAGATTATGACAGATTTCCATGATTCGCGATGAACAATTGTTCAGTGTGTGGTAGTGTTGGTGTTCTCAGATGTGGAACGTTGGGGGTTGGACTGGTGCTATGTATTCTGATGCTCATCACTGGCACGCAAGATTTGTTTGCTACCCAGATACGCAGATTCAGGTACCTCAAAATGATATTTACAATCTTTCCTAAGAACTTATTCCTGTTTGCCAAAAAAAACCTGAAAGTGAACATAAGAAAAAAAATATTGTTTGTCTTTTATCTCCAAATTTGTCTTTTCAGAATAAACTGGGACTAGACGACCCTTGATTCAGAACAGAACCACATTTAATGCAGACTTTAGTCCTCTTCAGAAGTTCTTACATAACATTTTCATGTGCCCGAAGAGAAATGGATAATTTTTTAAGTTCTTCCTAGAAATGAGTCTAAACCTCTGAATTCTAGTGAACTCAATGCAAATCTTGTCCTTTGGACAGATAAAAAAGTGATGGAAAAGAGAGTAGACAATGTAATCTTTTCAGGAAACTATAATATTAAAACAACAACAAAAGCCAAACAACTTTCTCTTAAAGTATCAGCATCTCTTAGAGTATTAACACACATAAATCACTAGCTGTTTCTGACATGCAGTCAATCAGATGTTACAGTTGTGTTTATTTTGAACGAATAAAAAATATTTTTGAAATGATATGCATGATATACATCCCATTAACATTAATTATATCATATGCTTTATTTTCATTGCATTATGAGGTTCACTGAACAGTTTATTTTCTAGTTGTTATGACCAAAGTACTTGACAGAAGCAAATGAAAGAAGAAATATTAAGATAGACTCACATTTTGAAAAGATACATTAGCATGAAAACTCATGATAATTAAAACCAATTGCTCCATGGTAAAAGGAGAAGGACATAGCACATTGTGATGCCAGAAATCCCTGCCACAACTAGAAGCAAATATAACCATCATGGCTCAAACCCAGTGACACGTTACCACTGACTAGAGAATTCCCATGTCCCAAAGAGTACACAACTCCTAAAATAGATCCCTTATCTGGAAACAAAGTGCTCAAACTCATGAGCATGGGTACTTCAGAGATGGTATTTCAGACTCAAAACACCATAAGGTATTTTTGTACTTAGGATTGGGTGTCCACCTGGAATGTGGGTGTATATAAGATAACCATACTCTAGGTCACCTTTACTAAGAGAATTTAGCTTATAAAAGTGAGGTAAGGTAGCTCTCATAGGATATAATATTAAATGATTGATCTGTATCCATTCTTCAGTTGAGGGGCATCTGGGTTGTTTCCAGTTTCTGGCTATTACAAATAAAGCTGCTAAAAACATGGTTGAGCAAATGTCCTTATTGTGTACTTGAGCCTCTTTTGGATATATGTCTAGGAGTGGTATGGCTGGATCTTGGGGAAGCGCTATTCCTAGTTGTCTGAGAAAGCTCTAGATTGCTTTCCAGAGTGGTTGTACAAGTTTACATTCCCACCAGCAGTGGAGGAGGGTTCCCCTTTCTCCACAACCTCTCCAGCATGTGTTGTAACTTAAGGTTTTGATCTTGGCCATTCTGATGGGTGTAAGGTGAAATCTTAGGGTCTATTTGATTTGAATTTCCTTGATGGATAATGAGGTTGTGGATACAGAAATTGTGGTACATCTACACAATGGAATATTACTCAGCAATGAAAAACAAGGAAATCATGAAATGTGAAGGTTAATGGTGGGAACTGGAAAGGATAATCCTGAGTGAGCTGTCCCAGAAGCAAAAGATGCATACAGTACATACTCACTCATATAGACATAAAATGTAGGATAAACCTACTAAAATCTGTACTAAAGAAACTAATCAAGAGGGAGGACTCTGACTAAAATGCTCAATCCTCATACCGATAGGCAAAGAGGATGGACATCAGAAGAAGAAGAAAACAGGAAACAACTTAGAAACCTGCCACAGAGGGCCTCTGAAAGGCTCTGCCCTGCAGACTATCAAAGCAGATGCTGAGACTTATGGCCAACTGTTGGGCAGAGTGCATGGAATCTTATGAAAGAAGTGGGAAACAGTAAGATCTGGAGAAGACAGGAACTCCACAAGGAGAGCAACAGAACCAGAAAATTTGAACACAGGGGTCTTTCCAGAGACTCATACTCCAACCAAGTACCATGCATAGAGATAACCTAGAACCCCTGCACAGATGTAGCCCATGGCAGTTCAGTGTCCAAGTGGGTTCCATAGTAATGGGAAGAGGGACTTATCTGACATAAACTGATTGGCCTGCTCTTTGATCACCTCCCCCTGAGAGGAGAGCAGCCTTACTAGGCCACAGAAGATGAGAATGCAGCCACTCCTGATGAGATCTGATAGACTAAGATCAGAAGGATGGAGAGGAAGACCTCCCCTATCAGTGGACTTGGGGAGGGGCATTGTGAAGAAGAGGAAGGGGATGTGGGGCTAGGAGGGGAAGAGGAGGGGTTTATGGGGGAGTACAAAGTGAATAAATTGTAATTAATATAAGTTAAAAAATGATTGATCTGGTATATTTGAACCTAGCATTAGACAATGTTAGAATTTTGTATTCATTAGCTAAATCCTCTGGGTTTTCCACTTAATTACACAAAAACACATTGTGATATTAGATTTGATCGTAACTTGTATATAGTTTTGTAAATATTGCTATATCTATGCTATTGTGTTAATCTTTCTCTGGTTTTATACAATTCTGTATATCAAAGACAGCTGAAGAGCTAGCAGGAAAAAATCTGTGCTGGGGCTCAAAGCATGTCAGAAAATGCTAAGGAAGCTAATTTTTTCTCTAGAGGCTTATTAATAAATCAAATGGATGCCTGTCCCTGATGAGGCTTATAAGTTAATTAAGGATGATTGCCCTGTTTTAGGTAGATGGGAGATTGGAGCTATTCTAAAAAGAAATTCATGCCAGAAGGTATAAATCTATACTTTGAAATGATGAAAGTCCTCTACCTACTTCTAGGAAAAATAAAGTTGCTATTAAGGTTTATGTACAAAAGAACCGATCAGTAGATATCTCTGGTTATTTCACACACACACACACACGATAGACACACAATCTACACATACATGTATAGACACACAAGGGTTTTATATGTAATTTGTAAAAATAATCTTTGTAATTTCTTATGTACAAATTTAGATGCCATTCTTTTTTAACTAGGAAAGATCAAAAAGGATGATATTCGTTGATGTCTTCAATTCACAGATATGAAGTGTCTATCTGATGTGTAAGTGGATGAACTATTGTCGGCTGCAAGATGCAGTCCAGTAACTGTAAATTCATGATGATATGAAACAAAGGCTTCTAAACTTTTGCAAATTGTCTATTTCGATTGTGTCAAATTATCTAATGTGGCACACCATTAGTTTTGGAACATTTACATTTAAAATTAAAGGAGTAGAGTTGACAAAAATACTCTGTAGGTACAGGCACCTGCTGCCAAACCTGATGACCCAAGTTTAATACCTGGGACCCAAAAGGTGACAAGAGATAATGAATTCCTGAAAACCATCCTCTGACTTCTACAATGGCATGTATAGGTCTCAGAAATACTACACAGATGTACACACACACACACACACACAAACAAACACATACTACATATATATGTAAAACTTAAAAAAATATATGTAACAGAAATATTTCAGGATATATTTTGAACGTTCAATATGATTGTCAGCCTGCAGTGTCAGCATTACCTGGGAGCTAATTAGAAATTCAGAACCCATATGTATTGAATTATAATCTAGATTTTAATAAGATCTTAAGGTTATTTGCATGAATAATACATTAAAAAGTACTAATAAACACCATAATTATATTTCTTTGAAAAGAACTGTCATAGTTATTAAACTGCCTACGAGATAACACTCTAAATAGATTCACTGGTTTAGCATGGGATTTTTTTTTTTATACCTTTTAGAAACTGTGAACAAAGTAACAAAATGAACAAAATACAGTGCAGGTAAAAATACAGATATAAGTATAAGTGGCATTAATAAACTTAAATATATAGATATATGAGATTTGTTATGGAACTTGGCTTTGCCGATGGCGGAGTCTGAGAAGTCCCAGAAGGTATTTTTTTGCATGGTGAAGAATAAGGAAAAAGAGGGGTTCAATTCAAAGCTTAAAGTTCTGAGAACTAGAGCCAATAGTATAGCTGTGTTGTAAGTCAAATGTGGCAGAGTACAATTCCAAAAGACCAGAGAACCTGGAACTGCAATGCTTGATGACAGAAGAACTAAATGGCTTAAGTTCAAGAAGGGGAATAACGTTTTCTCAACTTTTCCATCTCTTTTGGTATGCAAAGATAGAGTAAAGATACAGTTTACTGGTGAGTTGGAAACTTTTTTGCTCAGCCAACAATTTTAAGTGTTGCTATTCTCTAGAACTATCCTCAGAGGCATATTTCTAAATTTTATTGTGTCATTTGTGTGAGTGTTCCTTGGCCAAGTCAAGTTGACATATAAAATCTATCATCATTCAGCCTAAGTCCCCTGCATATCACACATGCTGTGAGAGGGCCTGATGTCTGACTGGAAGATCGAGGATGAGTAATGTGTCCCTCTGAGGTTTGGAAAGCCTTCTTACCCATTTCGCCTCAGCGTTCCTCCACATCTTAGCTCAGGTTTATCTGTCTCAGTCTTCCCATCGATCGTATTTGTCTTCAGATCTCTGCTTTAGAACCTTTACAGCCATTCTTCACTGCCTGAAGTCTCCATTCCTCTGGAAATGGAGCTACCAGCTTTCATTGGCTTGTGTCTACAGTTTTAGGACAGTATTGTCATTATTTGCTTGTCTATGGAAACAGTATTACTACAGAATTGTTATTATTTGCCTGCCTAAGTAAAATACGAGAAGCCGTTTTTTAGTTGCCATGCCAACCAGTAATGCCTCTCAAATATATATATATATATATATATATATATATATATATATATATTTCTATCTATCAGACTCACTCAAAGCCCAGTAGATCATTTACCTTCTTCTTTCATCCATCAAGTCTTAAAAGAATGTAATTCTTCACTCTGAGCAAACTACCAGCTGTGGCCTCTTCTCGCTCCCTGCCCCCTATTCCTAGGGAACTAAACAGATCCTGGTGGACCACCCTCTTCTGCTCTGTAAAACTCCACAGCTCCCAACACCTAGGAACACATTTTACTTGAACCTCCAGTGGCCACACCTGTTAGAATATGCCAGCTTGCCACGAGCTGAAGTCATTAGAGAGGAGAAAGTGCCTATATAAGATCTGATTGTAGGAAAGCCTGAAGGGAATTTTCTTAGTTGTTGATGAATGTGGGAGGAACCAGCAAATCAGATTTTGCCACTACTGGGAAAGTGATCCTGGGTTCTATAACAAAGCATGCTGAGCAAGCCATGGGAAACCAGTTGGTACATAGCACTTTCCAAACTCTGCATCATCTCCTGCCTTCAGGTATATGCTATGCTTGGTTTCCTGTCCTTAGTTCCTTTGATGAAGAACTGTGATGTGGAAGAGTAAACAAAACAAACAAACAAAAATAAAAACGTTTTTCCCCCTAAGTTGGCTTGGTCATGGTGTTTCTCGGCAATAGTAGTAACCCTGACTAAGACAGGATCTGAAGATCCCAGAAGAATTTCACACCATGAAACACATAGGCACCACAATATAAGAACCAGATAATAAGAATAAGAATCAGAGAAGGCAAAAGAAAACAGAGGAGAAAACACCCACCCAACAAACACATAGGTAACAACACCTAGAAGCCTTGTCAAACGTATATGCCTAGATGCCAGCATAAAGAGGCAACCAAGAACAAGCGGCACAATATGTCTTCGCTAGACTTCAGTCATCCTAAAACAGCAGGCCCTGAGCATTGCCACATAGCTGAAGCACAAGAAAGAAAACCTTAAAATTTCATTTATGAATATATAGATGTCTTTAAAAATGAAGAAATCCTTGTTAAATAGTTGAGCATATTTTGGATATATGCCTAAGAGCGGTATAGCTGGATCTTGAGGTAGCACTATGCCCATTTTTCTGAGAAAACAGCAGATTTATTTCCAAAGTGGTTGTCAAAATTTACATTCCCACCAGCAATGGAGGATGGTTCTCTTTTCTCCACATCCTCTCCAGCAGGTGTTGTCACTTGAGTTTTTGATCTTAACCATTTTGATGGATGTACGGGGAAATCTGAGGGTCATTTTGATTTGCACTTTCCTGATAGCTAAGGATGTTGAGAATTTCTTTAAGTGTTTATCATCCATTCAATATTCTTCTCTTGAGGATTCTCTGCTTAGCTCTGCACCTCATTTTTTAATTGGATTACTTGGTTTGTTGGTGTTTAACTTCTTAATATATATTCTTTATGTATTCTGGATATTAGCCCTCTGTTAGATAAATGGTTGAAGATCCTTTCCCAGACTGTAGGCTGATGTTTTGTTCTGATGATAGTGCTCTTTGCTTTACAGAAGCTTTTCAGTTTCATGAGGTCCCATTTATTAATTTTTGATCTTAGAACCTGTGCTGTGTGCATTGTGTTAAGGAAGTTGTCTTCTATGCTGAGTTCAAGTCTCTTCCCCACTTTTTCTTCTAACAGGTTTACACAGGGAAGACCCTAGGGAAGATGCTTAATCCTCATTCAGAAGGGCAAATGTGATAAACATTGGAAGCAGGAGAAGATGGCGAATAGGCCACAGAGAAAGACAATGCAGCCAGTCCTGAGGAGACCTGATAGTCTAGGGTCAAAGGGAAGGTGAGGAGGACCTCCCCTATCAGTGGACTTGGGGTGGGATATGGATGAAAAGAGGGAGGGAGGGTGGGACTGGAAGGGAATGAGGGAGGGGGTTACAGCTGGGATACAAAGTAAATCAAATGTAATAGATAGATAGATAGATAGATAGATAGATAGATAGATAGATAGATAGATAGAACAGAACCGGAACCTACTACAGATGGCCTCTGAAAGGCTCTACTGATCGAGGTATTGAAGCAGAGGCTGAGACCCATAGTCAAACTTTGGGCAGAGTGCAGGGAATATTTTGAAATAAGGGGGAGGGGACAGGAACTCCAAAAGGATACCAACAGAGCCAAAAATACTGAGCCCTGGGGCCCCTGCTAAGATTGATACCCCAAAGAAGGACAATTCACAGAGAGGACTTTGAACTCCTACTCAGATGTAGCCCATAGACTCAGTCTCCAAGTTGGCTCCATAATAAGAGAAGCAGGATTTTTTTCTGGCATGAATTCAGTGACAGGCTCTCTGATCACTTCCCTATGGAGTTAGTAGTCTTGCCAGGCCACAGAGGAAGACAATGCAGTCAGTCCTTATGAGACCTAATAGGCTAGGGTCAGATAGAAGGGGAGGAAGTCCTCACCTGTCAGTGGAGGGAAGGAGTTAGGGGAAGAGGAAGGAAGGAGGGTGGGACTGGGAGGTGATGATGGAGGAGGCACAGCCAGGATCCAATTGAATAAATTGTAATAAATTATAAAAAGTGAAGAAATCCCTTAAAGAAATCTATGAAAACAAAAACAGTGGAAGGATATGAATAAAACATTTTAGTACCTGAATTTGAAAAATAATAAATTAAAAAAAAAAACTGAGTGAAATATGAAAAAGAAACATTTAGGAATTTGAACAGAAAATTCAGGGGCAAGCCTTACCAAATAAATACAAGAAATGGAAGCTAGGATCTGAAGAAATGAAGACAGGATAGAAGAAATAAATACCTTGGACAAAAAATGTTACATCTGAAAAAATCCTCTGAGCATAAAACATTCTGTAAATATGGGACAATATGAAAAGACCATAATACAAACAACAGGAATAGAAGAAGGAGAAGAAACCTGGGTCAATGTCACAGAAAATATTTTCAACAAAATTAAAAAAAAGACAATTTTCCAAACCTAGAAAAGGAGGTGCCTATCAAGGTACAAGACGAATACAAAATATCAAATATACTGGACCAGAAAAGAGAGGAAAACTTTATTATAACCATATCTTCCAGTAGTCCATCATCACAAAACAAGGGAAGGTGGTGGCAGTAGAGTTTTGCAGATGTATTTCAAATGGTGTTCAAGGAAGAAACTCATAGAAGGATGAGAACCAGGGACAGCCAGCAAATACAAGGGTCTGTTACTAATAACCTACTTGTCCAAATATTCCACACCTCCTAGGCTCCTGAGCTTCTGAAAGCATGCCTGTTCACTAAAGGACAAGGTTTCAAATATGAGCCTGTGAGAACATTTCATGCAAACGATGAGAGTGGTAGAAAATTCAAGGAAAGCATCAGAAAGTCCATTACCAGGAGGGGGGGTCGCATTAAAAACAAGGATCCTTTACTTTTCTAAAGAATGAGTCTGGGGATCAAAGGAAAGGTTTGTTCGGTAATGTTGTATAGCCTTACAGAGGCCATAAGCTACAAGCCTCTGTAAGATGGTGGCTGTGAGGCTAACTCAGATGTGAACTTAGTCTATTTAGAATTCCTCAGTAAAACAGGCAAAAGAGAATAATAGTCTGAGAGAATGTATTGCAGTGTTAGTGCACAGCGTCAGAAAAACAAGAAACAGGACACTGATGTTATAAATACGCATATTTTATTCATTAAAAAGAAAAATTCTAACAATTACATCTCATGAATATTTGAACAGTATTGTCTAAGAAAGAAATGCTAGGTTGATTTAAAATATTTTTATGTTCAGTGTGCTTCACAGCATCTGAGACACCTGCTAAACTTGAGAATTTGTGAGTCTGTGCTACCATTTAAATGCCTCAGGGGGATTTTGCTTATTTTTGTACTTTGTGATGAGTTTCTAAGGACCGGACTCTTTTAGTGTGTACTTAGCTCTAGGTTCAGTACCTAGCACTGAAGGTATGAAGTAAGTCCTCTCTTTTGGATGAAACAGGCATATAGGTGTATTTGCTGTGTGTCACCACTCAGCCATGCAGAAGCCTTCAGTAATTTCTGCTCGTAGAGCCATTCATGATTGCCTGTAATGATGTTATGTTCATACAGTGGAGGATGCCTCTGGTCCTTAGTTCAGATTTAATGAACAAAATTATTCCATTAAAACATGTGCGTATGCCCATGGTGGACTCTGCCTGTACCAACCTGAATTCCAGTACTTATTCATTTCATTTTAAATTAATATTTATAATCTTTTTAGAGAATAATAAAAATCACTGACATTTTCATATTACATGCATTATTTTACTTTGCTCATATTCACTGTTCTGTCCCGGTCTTACCCTGCTTCCCTCCCCAGCGATCACTTCCACCGTTTAAAAGTAGCTCCATGGATAGGCACTAGGGAGGGTTTAGTTTACGTCCTCTTTTTTGTGGGCGTGGGAACATAACCTCTGTCTCAGTGATAGAAAGCATTCTGATCGATTATGAGACTGCTGTCCTAACACCTTCCGGCCGGTGGTCACTGTGGCCTTGACTCTATTACCTCAGATTTTTAACAAAAATTACAAGGAAGAAAGTTCAAGTGATTCCGCATTAAAGAATACCTTTGGAGCTCTTGATGGTGGGAAGTAATAGCTGTGGGAAAATCATTCTGCTCCTAATAATGTCACAGTAGCTCATGATACCACCCCACAACAATTCCACAGTTGCCTCCTAGGATCGAAAACTTACTTTATTCTTAATATCAACTCAGTTCTGTAGCTTCACCTAGTTCTGACACCATTTTCTGTCAGGAGATCTCCTCTGTTAGATTGTTATTTTTCTTTCTTTATTTATGTAATTTTTATTTATTCATTTTACATCCTGTGGTAGGTATCCTTCTCCCTCCTCTCCTATTGGTCCTACCCACCTTCTCTCCTTGTTTCCTCCATCTGCCCTGCCCTACTGCTCAGAGAAGGGGAGAGCCTCCCCCTAGCCATTCCAACATATCAAGTTGTATTGATCTGTTTTTCTTTTCTTTTTCTTTTTTTATTTTTAAATTTTTTTCTTCCTAAATTTTTCATTATATAACCCGATTGAAGCCCTCTTCCTCAGCTCCCCCATCCCTACCCTCTCTCCCTCTTCCCCTCTTCCCTTCCCCTAATCCACTGAAAGCGGTAGTTTTCTACTATTGCCATCTGTCCATATCTTGTTAAGTCTCATCAGGACTGCCTGGATTCTCTTCCTCTGTGGCCTGGCAAAGCTGCATCATCAGGGGTGAGGGATCAGATAGCAGTCAACTGAGTTCATGATAGAGGCATCTCCTGATCCTCTCACTCAGAGATCCACATGGTGACTGAGCTACCCACTGACCACATCTGAACAGGGGATCTAGGTCTTCTTCATGCATGGTCCTCCATTGGTGCATCAGTCTCTACAGAACCCCTGGGTTCAGAACTTTTAGTTTTGTTGGAACTCCTGTGGAGATCCTGTTCCCTCCAAGTCCCTCTCATTACACTCCTCTATACTACATAAGACTCCCTATGCTCTGCCTCAAGTTTGGCCTTCAGTCTCAGCATCTGGTTGATCCCCTGTTGGGTGAATCTTTTCAGAGGAACTGCTATAGTAGGCTCCCATCCTGTTTCCTCTCTTCCACCATTTTTATTTATTACAATTTATTCATTTTATATCTCAGCTGTAGCCCCTCTGGACTCCTCTCCCAATCCTACCCTCCCTCCCTCTTTTCCTCCTATGCCCCTCCCCCAGTCCATTGATAAAGGAGGTCTCCTCCAGTTCCATTTGATCCTAGCCTATCATGTCTCATCATGACTGGCTGCATGTCTTTCTCTATGGCCTAGTATGGCTGTGCCCCCTCAGGCAGAGGTGATCAAAAAGCCAGCTACCAAGTTCATGTCAGAGATAGCCCCTCTTCCCCTTACTAGGGTACCTACTTGGAGACTGAGCTGCAATGGGCTACAGCTGTGGAGAGGTTCTAGGTTATGCTTGGTCCATGGTTGGATGGTTGGAGTATCAGTCACAGCTCTAAGATGAACAACCAATGAATGGGACCTCAAGAAACTGAAAAGCTTCTGTAAAGCAAAGGACACTGTCAATAGAACAAAACAACAGCCTACAGACTGGGAAAGGATCTTCACCAACACTGTACCTGACAGAGGGCTAATACCCAGAATATATGAAGAACTCAAGAAGGTAAACAGCAACAATTCAAGTAATCCAATTAAAAATGGGGTACAGAGCTAAACAGAGATTTCTTTTTTTCTACATATATTTAATTTTTATTTTTATTAATTATATTTTATTCACTTTGTATTCCCCCATAAACCCCTCCCTCCTCCTGTTCCAATCCCACCTTCCCTTCCCCTTCTCCATGCATGCCCCTCCCCAATTCTGCTGATAAGGGAGGTCCCCCTCTCCTTCGTTCTGATCCTAGTTTATCAGGTCTCATCAGGAATGGCTGCATTGTCTTCCTCTGTGGCCTGATAAGGCTGCTCCCCCATCAGGGTGAGGTGATCAAAGAGCAGGCCAGTCAGTTCATGTCAGAGGCAGTCCCTGTTCCCATTACTATGGAAACCACTTAGACACTGAACTGCCATGGGCTACATCTGTGCAGGGGTTCTAGGTTATCTCCATGCATGCTACTCGGTTGGAGTATGAGTCTCAGAAAAGACCCCTGTGCTCAGATTTTTTGTTTCTGTTGCTCTCCTTGTAGAGCTACTGTCCTCTCTAGATCTTACTATTTCCTACTTCTTTCATAAGATTCCATGCACTCTGCCATAAGTCTCAGCATCTGCTTTGATAGTCTGCAGGGCAGAACCTTTTAGAGGCCTTCTGTGGTTTTTAATTTGTTTCCTATTTTTTTCTTCTTCTGATGTCCATCCTCTAGGAATAATACTTCCTCAAGTCCAGCAATAACACTCCTAGGCATATATCCAAAAGAGGCTCAAGTACACAATAAGGACATTTGCTCAACCATGTTTATAGCAGCTTTATTTGTAATAGCCAGAAGCTGGAAGCAACCCAGATGCCCCTCAACTGAAGAATGGATATAGAAATTGTGGTACATCTACACAACGGAATATTACTCAGCAATAAAAAACAAGGAAATCATGAAATTTGCAGGTAAATGGTGGGAACTGGAAAGATCATCTTGAGTGAGCTATCCCAGAAGCAGAAAGACACACATGGTATATATACTCACTCATATAGACATATGATATAGGATAAACCTACTAAAATCTGTACACCTAAAGAAACTAATCAAGATGGAGGACTGGCTAAAATGCTCAATCCCCATCCTGAAAGGCAAAGAGGATGATTATCAGATATTTCTTAATAGAGGAATATCAAATGGCAGAGAAACACTTAGGGAAATGCTCAATGTCCTTATTCATCAGGGAAATGCAAATAAAAACAACCCTGAGATTTTACCTTATACCCATCAGAATGGCTAAGATCAAAAACTTAAGTGACAATACATGCTGGGTTGGATGTGGAGAAAGAGGAAATCATCCTCCATTGTGGGTAGGAATGTAAACTTGTACAACAACTTTGGAAATCAATCTGGTGATTTCTCAGAAAATAAGGAATAGTGCTACCTCAAAATCCAGTTATACCACTCCTAAGTGTATTTCCAAAATATGCTCAAGTATAAAATAAATGTATTTGCTCAACCATGTTCGTAGCAGCTTTATTCGTAATAGCCAGAATCTGGAAACAATCAGACTGCTTTTTAATCACTTTCTCCTGCAGGGTTCCCTCAATAGGTCACAGGGGAAGAGGATGCACTTTGTTTTGAAGCAACTTGATATTTTTATTTTCCTATTAACACAAATAAGAGTATTGTTATCTAAAGTATAATTTCTGTCTGGGTTCCAATCTTATTTTTGATACAAAATGAATAAAATGTAATTAATACAAATAAATTGATTAAAAAATAAACTTTTATCTCCCCCTTCTTTCATAAGATTCCCTGCACTCTGCCCAAAGTTTGGCTATGAGTCTCAGCATCTGCTTTGATAACCTGCTGGACAGTCTTTCAGAGATCCTCTGTGGTAGGCTCCTGTCCTGTTCCCTATTTTCTCTCTCTTCTGATGTCTATTCTGTTTGCCTTTCTGAATGAGGATTGATCATCTTACTCAGGATAATATCTCTTGCTTAGCTTCTTTAGGTGTACAGATTTTAGTATGTTTATCCTATATTATATGTCTAATAATCACTCATAAGTGAATATATACCATGTGTCTGGCAGGAGCTCCGCAAGGACCAAAATATCTGGACACAGGGGTCTTTTCTGGGACTGATACTCCAACCAAGGACCATTCATAGAGATAACCTAGAACCTCTGCACAGCTGTAGCCCATGGCAGCTCAGTCTCCAAGTGGGTTCCCTAGTAATGGGAACAGGTATTGTTTCTGATATAAACTCAGTGGCCGGTTCTTTAATTACCTCCACCTGAGGGGAGCAGCCATCCCAGGCCACAGAAGAAGACAATGCAGCCACTGCTGATGAGAACTGATAGACTATGGTCAGATGGGAGTGGAGGAGTACATCCCTTATCAGTGGACTTGGAGAGGGACATGGGAGGAGAAAAGGGAGGGAGGGTGTGATGAGAAAGGGATGAGGGAGGGGCTAGAGCTGGGATACAAAGTGAATAAATTGTAATAAATAAAAACTAATAAATTAAAAAACTAAAAGTAGATCACATTATTTTCTTTTATTTTTATTTTTTTAATTTATTCACTTTGTAACCCAGTTGTAGCCTCCTTCCTTCTCTCAGTCCTACCTTCCCTCCATCTTCCTCCCTGGTCCTCTCCCCTAGTCCACTGAAAGGGTAAGTCCTCCTCCCATACTGTCTAACCTTAGCCTATCAGGTCCCATCAGGACTGCCTGGATTCTCTTCCTCTTTTGGCTGACTAGGTAGCCCCACCATGGAGTAGTGATCAAGGAGCAGGCACCTGAGTTCATGTCAGAGACTATCTCTTCTCCCCTTCCTAGGAAACCCACATGAAGACTAATCTGTCTATAGGCTACATTTGGGTAGAGATTCTATGTCCTCTCTATGTATGTCTTTGGTTGATGTATAAGTCTTTGTAGTCTCCCTTGGACCCAGCTATTTTGGCATTGTTGGAAGCCTTGTGTGGCTCTTGTCCCTTCTGGGTCTTTCTATACCTGTCTTCTTAAACAAGCCTCCCTCCCTAAACACTGCAAATTTTGGCTGTGAGTCTCTGCATCTATTTCAGTCCCTGGCTGGGTGAGTGTTTTAGAGGAGATCAATGGTAGACTCCTATCCTGTTCTCTCTCTTCTACTGCTTCTGGTGTCTATCCTGTCTTCCCTTCTGAACGAGAATTAAGCATATTCACTAAAGTCCTCCTTATTGTTTAGCTTTTTTAGGTCTCTAGATTTCAGTATGGTTATCCTATATTATACAGGCAATATCTACTTATAATTGCATATATAATAAATGTGTCTTCTGTAACCTCACTCAGGATGATATTTTCTAATTTTAGGATGATCTTTTCTAGTTCTATCCATTTACATACAAATTTTATGATTTCATTGTTTTTAATAACTGAGTAGCATACAGTTTTTAAAGTGAACACAAGATAACATGTTTCTCTATAGCTTTTTCTGTCTTTGGTGGTGGTTATACCTCCTCACTGTCTCCGTCTGTATTGACCTCCCTCCTCATCCCCCCATTTTTCTCTTTAATTCCATAACTCCATTAGGAAACTTCTTAATCCTCTGACCATGCTAAACAAGAAAAAGAAAAATAATTAGGAATCAATGGAAAATCTTGAAGACAAATTGCTTTAATAAAGCTATAGATATCAAAGCCATGAGCTATATATTTTCATCACTGATTTTTCACAATCTAGAAAACTATGTTGCGTAAATAAACTAAATACATATTTGGTTTATTAATGCTAGTCATAAGAAAAGAAGTATACTATAGTAAAATATGAAAACAAATACACTACTGTATTTGTTAATTAATATTAGCATTCTTGGGATGTTTACTTACAAAATTGAATGGTACACAACAGGTCATAAAAATAAAACAATTGAAATTATACAAAGAATACAACATTTCAACTCTTTTTTTTTTCTTAAACTCATCAGGGAGTTATTTTTTATTTTTTATTTTTATTAATTACACTTCATTCACTTTGTATCCCCCCATAAGCCCCTCCTTCCTTCTTTCCCGGTCCCACCTTCCCTCCCCCTTCTTTACGATTGCCACTCCCCAAGTCCACTCTTTTTTAATTAAATTTTTATTTTTATATTAATTACAACTTATTCACTTTTTATCCCAGCTGTAGTCCCCTCCCTCATTCCCTCCCAATCTCACCCTCTCTCTCTCTCATCTCCCTCAATGCCCCTCTCCAAATCCGCTGATAGGGGAGGTCCTCCTCCCCTTCCATCTGGCCCTAGCTTATCAGGTCTCATCAGAACTAGCTGCATTGTCCTCCTCTGTGGCCTGGCAAGGCTGCTACTCCCTCAGGGGTGGGTGGTCACAGAGCCTCTGAGTTCATGTCAAAGACAGTTCCTGTTCCCTTTACTAGGGTACCCACTTGGAGACTGAGCTGCCATGGACTACATCTGAGCAGGGATTCTAGGTTATCTCTATGAATGGTCCTTGGTATCTGTCTCAGAAAAAAACCCTGTGTCCAGATATTTTGGTTCTGTTGCTCTCCTTGTGGAGCTCCTGTCCTCTCCAAGTTTTACTATCTTTCTTTTTTTTTCATATGATTTCCTGCACTCTGCCCAAAGTTTGGATATGAGTCTCAGCATCTGCTTCAACTGTTTATAATAGCACTTCTTAGTAAGTCAGAAATCAGTAAATATGTTCAAGAAAAAATACAAAATAGTTATTTTCTTCTACTGCTAATACAATATTAGCTACCTGCTAATACAAGTAGCAGTAGAAGAAATTCCAAAATGCAGAAAATTAAAATCTATTAGTAAAGATTTATGAATGAATTAAATTAAATTATAACATAAGTATATTCAGTGATTTTTGTTTATATTACAAATTGTTTTTCTAAAATTTGTCCATTACTAGTTGGTCAAACCAAGAAGAGCAGTCATATTTAAGCTATTTACATAATTTAAAATGTTGATTGCTATATTATTTGAACCGCATGGATATTAAAAGTGTGACTTCTTACTCAGGAACAATTAAAATTCAGTTATACAACATAACTTTCAGACTGTATCACTCACAGGTAGACATTACAGTATAAATATCCTATCAGTTTTGTTCTAGAAATATAAAAATAATCAAAAAGAGTTGATTCTTGAAATAGATGGTCCCAGAAACAGTTCTGTCAAAATCTTCATTTTGTACATAACCAATAAATTATTTATATATGTATATATTAATATATGTGAATATGCACATATATATGTATATGTGTATGTATATATATATATATATATATACTGTAGTCATATATCTTCATTTTCAAATTTTTTTTCTAGGAGTATCTATGTTTACAATTTTTATAAGAGGAATAAATTTTTATAGAGTTGAGACACCCATTTTCTTTTGTGCTGCTGACACAGAAAGTTCCAGAGTAACACAGTTGGGCCTAGGCAAGAGAATCTGGGGTCTCCTATTTGCTACAGTCTCTTGTGGAAATTAGATCTAGAAAGACAAACGTTTCATATGTTGATACTCTCTTTGAATCTTTACACCCACGTGTTTAGTTTGGAGCACCTGCTGAGGTTGAGCACCTACTAAGGGACCAGCCATGGAACACTGGAACAAGAACAAGAACTCCCTATCAGTGGACTTGGGGAGTGGCATGCATGCAGAAATGGGAGGAAGGGTGAGATCGGGAGGGGAGGAGGGAGGGGCTTATGGGGGGGATACAAAATGAATAAAGTGTAATTAATAATAATAATAAAGGTAAAATGTGACCAATGGAATAGGAAGTGTCAAATGGAAAAGGGGATAGGGCAGATGACATTGTATAGGGAGCAGGGGGATAGCTAACAATTAATATAGTTTCAAAAGTCGTGTGGATACCTGATCCTATAGAAACTTCTATATAGATATAGATGATATATAGATATATGTGTGTGCATAGTACAAAATGAGCTGTATTTCCAAATGCAATGACTTTCTCAGATAATTAAAGCTATCACTAGTGATAGTTTATCCACCTTTATTTCACTGAGGACTGAAAATTCTAGTAATCCTTCAGGCAGTAATGTGCTAAGAAACCAGATAGTTGCAACTGGTAGCCATTGACAAAATATGTGATACAAATACAATGATGACTGTTGTGTTGAGATCACCAATTCTATCAGTAAAGATAAAAATGGAAATGAGGTATGTGAGGAATGACTGTAATCCTTACACAGTGAGGCAGGATTGTAGCATGTGTACAAGGCCTGGGCTATGTAATAATATTAGACCCAGTTTTATAAGGACGGAAGTCAAAAAAATATAAATAAAATAGTACAAGTCACAGTAGATCCTAGGTAAGTTGTAGTTTTCATCAACCAGAAAAGAGCTGGCGCTAAAAAAATTCCTTCTTTACATAAAACATTTGAATACTAGGTAGACTGCTGGCTATTGTTCAATACTGTGCATACCGTTGCTCTTCACCTTGTATCTCCATATATTAGAAATTGTTTTACATCAGTGTCTGTAGTCAATGGTTACTAGTCAACATTCTGCGTACATTTTTCTAGTATGCATTTTTTAAATTTTTTTATTGAGTAGAAGGCTTTACTTTGTTAAGATTAGTAACCATGTTTCCTACCATACCAGATTGTATGATTTTTTTTCCTACACTGTTCTCTATATATGGGTGAGTAGACATGTTGCTGTAATTGTTTCTTGTTGAATGCTTTGTCTGTATTCTTTCTTTTGCATTTTTTATTTTTATACGAATTCGAATAGTCTATGTTTGCCATAATAAGAATTGCAAATGTCCTTTGGAGAAAAAGTCATTTTTATTTAGTAAATAGAAAGCATGAATAATGAACAATACAAGAAAATTGTAAAATAATTAGGAAGTGGTTCAGAGGTGCTCATTTACAACTGAGGAAATTAAAAATGCAAATGCATTATTATCACAAAGGTAGTTAACAGATAAATGAGTGAAAAAGAGCATCATTTCTAATTCATCATTGTTTAAAAGACACCTGCGAGTTCTAGCTGCAAAAGACAAGACTGAGAAGTGCAGATGGTCCCATTTTGAGTTAGAGTCTTCACTTTTTTATACTCTATTTAGAGAGCAAGTCATTCTCCATAGGAAAAATATACTACTTATTTGAATACGTGAATAATGCTAGTTGATGCAATATCCCTTACAGTTTTTCTGTGTAATAGTGGAGTTAAATATTTCTTTTCTTTGATTAAAAAAACTACTCCTAAAGCTCTTAATTTGAGGAATGAAAATTAAATTAATTTAAGTTTCCTTATTGTCCTAGTCTGGGTTTATAGGTCCTTAATTATATTGCCATTTCATAAGATGTTAACATACAAAAAAAGTGACAATATTGAATTATTTTGCATAAAGTTACATCCTTCAAATACACATCTTCTGGATGCTATTTTAAGGAAATTATCATTTAAATAGAGTATCAATAAGAATAAGATCTGGTTAAAAATTGATATGTATGTATATGTGCACACACATTCACAGCATGAGAAATATGAACACTATCTCAAAGACATAATAAAATTCTGAGTGTAAAAGTGAAAGTAAAAGTCAGTATCCACATTTAAAGATATTAAAATTCAAAAGAGGGAATAACTTTGTACTTAAAAATAATTTTATTTGTGTAACTACAATGACTGTCATTTTTAAAAATATTTTCTCTTTTTCACTTATATCTCTACTAGAACATAACAAAAGTTACAAACACTATGTGAAAACTTCAGGCATTCTGATAATTATACATTATTACCTTTTTACATACAATCCATTTTTTCTAATGACTCCACAAGAAATAAAGACATGGTCAATTATATTTAAATATTAAAATTATTAATTGTACATATTATCCTTCTGTGCCCAGATCAGTTATTGGCTAACCCAATAAATAGCAATACATTCACTCTTGTCCCACTAACATATGAAATATAAACTAGTTTACTGAATGTCTTCAGGTCATGACTATTTATATGTCATACTAAAAAGTTACCTCTACACTTACTTCATAGATCGGATGTGCTTATAAACAACTAATGATACAGAATTCAATACCAGCTCCCTCATTCGATTAAGCCACAATATTTTCATTGTGTTTTATTTTTTTTTCCATAATTTTATTTTTCTCATTAGTTACATTTTGTTAATTCTGTATCCCAGCTGTATCCCTCATTCCCTCCCCAATCCCACCCTCCCTCCCTCATCTCCTCCCTGCCCCTTTCCAAGTCCACTAATAGGGGAGGACCTCCTCCCCTTTCATATGACTCCCTTTTGTCAGGTATTTTCCGGACTGGCTTCAAAGTCCTCCTCTGTGGCCTAACAGTCCTGCTCCTCTCTTGGGAGGTGGGGAGGTCAAAGAGCCAGTCATTGAGTTCATGTTAGAAATAGTCCTTGTTCCCCTTACTATGGGAAACCAATTGGTTACTGAGCTATCACGGGTCACATCCGAGCAGAGGTTCTAGGTTTTATCCTCTCATGGACTTTGGTTGAGTGTCCATCTCAGAAAAGACCCTGTGCCCAGATACGTTTGGTCCTTGTGGAGCTCCTATCCTTTCCACATCAAACTTCCCTTCTTTCATAAAATTCCCTGCACTCTGCCGAAGGTTTGGTTGTGAGTCTTAGTATCTATTTTGGAGCAATGTAAACATAATGAAATCTATACACCTAAAGAAGATAATCAAGAAAGCAGACATGGGGTATGATGATCTATCCTCATTTAGAAAGACAAATGGGATATGCATTGAACGTATGACAGGAGTCTACCGCAGAAAGCATCTGAAAGACTCTACTTCATTGTGTTTTAAAATGATCAGTAATACCACATCAATAACTAAAATTGGTTATTAGGAACAGAAATGATTTATATTAAGTAAATAAAAATAATTGGACAGGATCATTAACAATGAGAAATATTCATTTATCCATTCATTCTTTACTTTGCTAAGTAACACAGGGACTGAAAATAATTCATGACTATGCATCCTTCTCTAATGTACACACCTGTTCTCTCATTTCTGTGTAAGAAACTGTAACTCCTACTTCCCATGTCCATCCCATTTGTCTTTCTAAGAAAGGACTGATCATCTTACCCCGGGTCCTCTTTCTTGCTTATCTTCTTTAGGTGCATATATTTTAGTATATTTATCCTATCTAATAGGACTAAATAAGTGAGGATATATACCGTGTGTGTCTTGGCCACAGAGGAGGACATTGCAGTCAGTCCTGAAGATACCAGATAAGTTAGGGTCAGATGGAAGGGGAGGAGGTTCTCCCCTATCAGTGGACTTGGAAAGGGACAGGGAGGAGATGAGGAAGGGAGGGAATGGGGAAGAGGGCTATGGCTGGGATACAAAGTAAATAACTTGTGATTAATGTTAAAAAATAAAAATTAAAAAATAAATAAAAAAGAAACTATAACTACCCTCTCTTTCACTTATTTCCTTCCATTTAGTTTTTCATTATCTTCATCAAATATCACCATCAGTGCTAAAGATGACATTCACATCTGTATCTCCATGTACGTCTGTGTCTATGTTTTTGAGAGAAAAAGACACATATCCACACACAGAGATACAGAGACAGAAAATGAGAATAAGGGAGAGAAAAAAAAATCATCCCATAACCATTCACTTTTCATTTGTTAAAGATAAAATTAGAAGATTGTTGGAAATAAACTGAAGATATCTGTAAGTACTGAGAAATTAACCCTACCCAAATCTTCATAGTAATCTGGGTGAATATTTTGTATCTTTTTTTGCAATTCATTTTAAATCGTGGTGGTAGCCCTATCCCTTCTCCTTTCCTAGTCCCACCCTCCTTCCCTTACCACTCTTCTATTCCTCAGAAAAGGGGAATGCCCCTTCCTGCCCAACCCAGGTTATCAAATCCCATCAGGACTGAACCTGTCCTCTTACCCTGTGGCTTAGTGAGGCAGTCCCACCATGGGAAACTTAGCAAGAAAGGTCTTGTTCGATGAAGTCTGTGCTTGAAGACCCACATAATGCCTAAGTTGTCCATCTGCTTCATCTTTGTAGACGGGTCTAGGTTCAGACCATACATAGACCTTTGCTGATGTGTCAGCCTCACCAAGCCACTAAGGGCCCTGGTTAGTTGGCTCTACTAATCTTGTGGAGCTCCTGTCACCTCCAGGTTCTTTTCTTTTTCCTCCCACTTTTCCAAAGGACTCCCTTTACACATCATCCAAATGTTTGTTTGTGAGTTCCAGCATCTGTTTTGAGGTGTTGCTAGGTAGAGCCTCTTAGAGGACAACTCTGTCAGACGCCTGTCTACAAGCTTAGCAGAGAATCATTCATAGTGTCAGGGGTTGGCACTCTCTCATAGGGTGAGTCTTTGATTGGGGCAGGCATTGGTTGGTCATTCCCACAATCTCTGCTCTATCTGCCCTATTTTTATCCCTGCACATCTTGTAGGCAGGGTAAATTTTGTGTTGAATTTTTTTGTGGGTGGGCTGGTGTTTCCCTTCCTCTACTAAGAGACTTGTAAAAGTTAAAAAAAAAAGACTCTACACAGCAGAGTATCAGGTCAGAGGCTGAGACTCATAGCCAAACTTTGGGCAGAGTGGAGGGAATCTTATAAAAAAAGGAAGAGATGAATGAGTCTATTTCTGTGTTAAAACCATACAGTTTTCTGTGCTTTTGCTCTGTAGTATAGCTTGATGGCAGGGATGAAGATACCTCCAGAAGTTCTTTTATTGTACAATATCGTTTTAGCTGTTCTGGGTTTTGATTGTTGTTGTTCTTTCATATGAATTTGAGAATTGTTCTTTCAAGATCTGTAAAGAACTTTGTTGGTATTTTGATGGGAACTGCATTAAATCTGTAGATCGTTTTTTTTTTTTTTTTTAATGTGGTCACTTTTACTGACCCAGGAAAATGGGTCATCTTTTTATCTTTAAAAATCTTCTAAGCACTGCACTTAGGGTCAGCAGCTTTGGACCCAGAGAAGAGCATGTCTGATTGCATGCGGGTTGATGCCCCAGGTCCCGCCTCTGAGAAAAAGGTATCGGACGGATCTGATGCTCTTTGGGTGGATGACACCTAAATGAACATCGGTACAAGGTCCCAATTTATTTCTAATATCAGAGATCAGACCTCTACTCTTGCCTGATGCGTCTAAAACAAAAAGGGGGAACTGTAGAGAGCTGCGGAATGCTATGCCTTAAAGATGGAGCTGGTTTCCGCCTTCCACCTTCCCGATGGTGAGTGCTCTCTGTCATGAACAATTCCACATTTGGCTAAGGCTGAGGATCTGGCTTGCTTCCATGTATGTGGACCTATCTGCATTGCCCCTGTGGCACGCCTGGGTTGGCTACCTAGAGGCTATTTAAGCTGTGGGCTGGCTTTCCCCAGGGTCCGAGGATTGTTCAAGTTTCCTGAATAAACTGCGTTGAAAAAAAAATAAAAAAATAAAAATAAAAATAAATAAATTCTGCAAAAGTAGCCACGGAACCAAGACTTGACCAAAGGGAAAAAAAATCTTCTTCAATTTTTAAATTTTTTTAACTTTTATTGATTACATTTTATTTACTTTTTTTATCCTCCCATAAACCCCTTCCTCCTCCCCTCCTAATCCCATCTTCCCTCCCCCTTCTTCACACATGCCCCTCTCCAAGTCCAATGATAGAGGAGGTCCTCTTCTCCTTCCTTCTGATCCTAGTCTATCATATATCATCAGGAGTGGCTGCATTGTCATCTTCTGTGGCGGGGTAAGGCTGTTCCCCACTCAGGGGGAGATGATGAAAGAGCAGGCCAATCAGTTTATGTCAGAGGCAGTCCCTCTTCCCATTTCTATGGAGCCCACTTGGACACTGAACTGCCATGGGCTACATCTGTGCAGGGGTTCTAGGTTATCTCCATGCATGCTACTTGGTTGGAGTATGAGTCTCAGGAAAGACCCCTGTGTTCAAATATTCTGGTTCTGTTGCTCTCCTTGTGGAGCTCCTGTCCTCTCCAAATCATACTATTTCCCACTTCTTTCATACGATTCCATGCATTCTGCCCAACAGTTGGCCACAAGTCTCAGCATCTGCTTTGATAGTCTGCAGGGCAGAGCCTTTCAGAGCCCCTCTGTGACTGGTTTCTAAGTTGTTTCCTGTTTTCTTTTTCTTCTGATGTCCATCCTCTTTGCCTTTCGGTATGGGGATTGAGCATTTTAATCAGAGTCCTCCCTCTTGATTAGTTTCTTTAGTACAGATTTTAGTAGGTTTATCCTACATTATAGGTCTATCTGAGTGAGTTTATACCTTGTGTGTCTTCCTGCTTCTGGGACAGCTCACTCAGGATGATCCTTTCCAGTTCCCACCATTTACCTGCAAATTTCATGATTTCCTTGTTTTTCATTAGCAATCCAATTAAAACATGGGGAACAGCGCTAAACAGAGAATTCTCTATAGAGGAATATAGAATGGCAGAGAAACACTTAAAGAAATGCTCAACCTCATGAGCCATCAGGGAAATACAAATCAAAATGACCCTGAGATTTCACCTTCACCCATCAGAATGGCCAAGATGAAAACTCAAGTGACAACACATGCTGGAGAGGTTATGGAGAAAGGGGAACCCTCCTCCACTGCTGGTGGGAATGTAAACTTGTACAACCACTGTGGAAATCAATCTGGCACTTTCTCAGACAACTAGAAATAGCACTTCCTCAAGATCCAGCCATACCACTCCTAGGCATATATCCAAAAGAGTCTCAAATACACAACAAGGACATTTACTCAACCATGTTTGTAGCAGTTTTATTTGTAATAGCCAGAAGCTGGAAACAATCCAGATGCCCTTCAACTGAAGAATGGATACAGAAATTGTGGTACATCTACACAATTGAATATTACTCAGCAATCATTTTTTTTTTCTTTAGAGAATTGAAGTTCTTGTCAATAAGTTCTTTCTCATGCTTGAATAGAGTTACACCAATGTACTTTATATTATTTGGGGCTATTTTGAAAGTTGTCATTTTCCTAATTTCTTTCTCAGCCTTTTTTGTTATTTGTATATAGGAGGGCTACCGAATCTTTTTTTTTTTTTTTAATTAATCTTGTATCCAGCTACTTTGTTGAAGGTATTGATCAGCTGTAGGAGTTCTCTGGTGGGATTTTTTGGGTTACTTATGGATCCTATTTTATTATCTACATATGGCTATACTTTGACTTCTTCTTTCCTAATTTGAATATCTTTGATCTCCTTTATTGTCCTATTGCTCTAGCTAGAACTTCAAGTACTATATTGAAGAGATATATGTAGAAAGTGGGCAGCCTTGTCATGTTCCTGATTTTAGAGGAATTGCTTTCAGTTACCTGCCATTTAATTTGATGTTGGCAATCATTTTGCTGTATATAGCCTTTATTATATTTAGGCATGGTCTTTTTATCACAGAGAAATTGGGAGATCCCATACTAGCAATTTAGCAGTACACTTAAAAGCTCTAATTAGAAAGAAGCAAACACACCAAAGAGAAGTAGATGAAGGGAAATAAACAAACTCAGGGCTGAAATAAATAAACTGAAAAGAAAGAGATCAATACAAAGAATCAATGAAACCAGGAATTGATTCTCTGAGAAAATCAAAGAGATAGAATATTTTATTTCTTTGTTGTTTTTTTTTTAATTTTAATGATTTATTTAATTTTAGGTGCATTATTGTGAAGGTGTGAGATCCCTTGGAACTGCTGTTACAGACAGTTTTGAGATGTCATGTGGGTGCTGGGAATTGAACCCTGGTCACTTTGGAGGAGCAGATAGTGCTTTTAACCACTGAGATATCTCTCCTGCCCCTAGTGAAGATGACCCCAACCCCTACTTATTTTCCCCAAATCCTACAGTTCGGCCCTAACCCTAAGCAGCCTTGGAAGTCTTTCCCTCAGCAAGGCTCCCCCACTGGCAGTCATGCTGCCCCAGTAGCTGGTTGGAGAGTGTGTGTACAGAGGGCCTGATGGAGGAATGGGTTCCTTTATTTCTTAATAAGAGTAAAATAGTATTAAAATTTCCTAGAGATGAGACTAGGCCTGAAAATATAAAAATAGTGCATGATATTGAAATATGAGTAAATTCGTAATCCAAACACATCATAAGAAGAGGCACAATAATGTAAGGCACCCCTACAAATTTTTCAAAAACTAATAATTTATAGGTAGTTTATGTTACACAAAATCAGCAAATACTCTAGAGTTGAATTTCTAAACAAATTCAGGAATGATTTTTGATTCTTTAGCACAACAATACTTTGATTAAGGCTAAAATAGTGACAGAACAGCTTTAGAATTTAAAAATACCTAAAATGAAATGAATTTTATAAAACACTATCATAAATAGAGTTTGTGTTCTTTAGGGCAGAATTAATTATGTATATGGTAAATACTTTCTGTTCAGGTGAAATTGAGTAGCATATGCTAAATAAAACAGACAATTACTTCCTAGTTATATTGAACAGGGAATAAGGTAGCAGAATCCATTTGTCAACTGTTATTAAGTGTTTATAATTGAGATTATTAACCCTGTCAAAGGAACCTGTTAGGAAGAATAAATTATACCTTTTCCCACCTTTTATATTTTGTTCGAAATTGTCTTCGGTTATCATTCTACCCATTTTGTTTTCTCATCAAATTCCTATAGAATATTTGTAAATTTTTGACATCAAGCAATAATTGTTTTTATTTTATTAAAAGTAGTTTGCTCTTTCATACAATACATCTCAACCACAGTTTGCTCTCTCTCCTGTACTGTTAGCTCCTCCTCCACCCTCCCACCCTGCCAACTCCCCTCTTCCCTACATCCACTTCTAATTTGTTTCAGAAAAAAGCATGCCTCCAAGAGACACAAAGAGGACAAAACAAAATATAATAAATCAAGGTGAAGCCATTATATCTCAGCTAGGCAAGCAACTCAATAGAAGGATAAACATCTAAAAAGCAACAAAAAGAGTCAAAGATACATCAGTTCCCACTGTTAGGAGTCTCTCAAAACCACCAAGCTAAAGCACTACACAGAGGACCTACTGAAGACCCATGTGGGCCTAAGGCTTGGAGATTCAGTCACTGTGAGACCATGTGAACTCTGCTTAGGTTATTGTGTGGGCCATGTTCTCCTGGTGTTCTCTGGACTCGTAGAGTCTTTCCTCCTCACTTTCTTGAGCCCAAGGGAGGAACCAAACAGAGACCTTTATTTTCTATTCTCTTTTTTCGTAATGTCTGACTGTGTGTCTTTGTACCCACTCCCATCTGTTACCAGAGAAAACCTCTATAATGACTGCTGGATAAAAGTATCCATCTATGAGTATAGCACAATATAATTAGGAATCATTTTATTGTTTCTTGAAAGACCATCTTTGATTGGTTCTACCATCTTCTGTGTTTTATATACTTAATGCTTTTCAGCACACTCTGCCAGGGAAGAATTTATTCTACAACTCTTATACATTCAATTGTTATCACCAGATATGTTACATAGGCAATGAGGTCATAAAGGTTAGCATTATTCCATAGTTCTAAAGTGGTTATACTCACTTGGGGCTTTTTATCCAAACTATTACTTGATTTAACCAAAACCCCTTTTTTATTAGACGTATAGTCAGTAGTTCAGATTGAAGAGTTTAAGTTATCCTGGGTATAACTCCCTTTTGATATAAAGAGCCATCTTGACTGGAGCTGAATTCAGGTACCAGGAAATATCACAGAATGCACACTTGGCAGAAAACAAAGTTAACTCTCCTAGCAACAGCCTCCAGGAAATAATACAAAATAAATGCTTCATAGAAAATAGAGACAATCTCCCTGGCAATAATTAATGGGAATTGGTTGAGAATCAGATGGGAAAATTCCCCTCAATGTTTCAGATGTGGTTTAGAAAAACAGCCATTGTATTATATGTTTTACCCATTATGATTATATGCCTTATCAATTGTGATTAAGTGCCTTAGAAAAGGTCATCTCGCCCTGCCCCTCTAAACTTTACCCAATCCTGTAACGCCAAGGCTTGTGCCCTCCTGCTTGCTGCCATGGAAACCCCCTGCTCACAGACTTTTCCTTTAAAAATCCTGTTCACTCAGAGCTTGGGGGTCCCACTTCTCTACTGCTGCATCAGAGACACTTGGGTCCTGAGTTCGATCACTCTCGTAATAAAGCTCTCTTGCTATTGCATCAAGTCGTCTCCTGGTGGTCTCTGAGGGTCCAGTGAACCTGTCATTACAAGGTAAACTAGAATAAATAAAATGTTAGTTGTATCAGATGAGTTAACCGGTCAATAATTAAAAGTCTTCTATATATTAATGTCTTTATGATAAAAAAGAATCAAAATAAATAAATTCTCTTTTGAAAAAAATATTTACTTCATCACTTAATGTACATGTACATTTTGTATGAATACATATAAATGCAACACGTTTGTGCCTGGTCTCCACAAAGGGCAGAAGAGACATTGGGTCCTGTGGAAATATGGCTAATGAAGGTTATTAGCTGAATATAGTTGCTGAGGATCCAGCCTGGTCCTCACAGTTAAGAACATCATACCTGATAAAACAGGATCAGATGAATGGGGAGGAGGTCCCCCCCATCAGTGGACTTGGAAAGGGGCACGGTGGAGATGAGGGAGGGAGGGAGGGAGGGACTGGGAGGGAATGAGGGATCGGGACACGGCTGGGATACAGAGTTAATAAAATGTAACTGATAAAAAAAAATAATAATAAAAAAAAACAATGATACAGAAGTTGATCCCCCAAAGCAAATTTTATTTTCACTTTTTAAGGTTTTCTTACTGTATTTTATTTTGTCTGCATTCATAAATGTATACCACAGGTGTACCTAATATCAGAAGAGAAGACTGTGTCGGATCCTTTAGAGCTGGAATTAGTGAGTTTCGTGAAATACCATGTGGATTCTTCAACCTGCACCAGGAAAAATAAGTGATTTCTAACCCCTTAAGTAAAATGCTTCAATGTACTAAATTGCATTATTTACATCTTTGTGGAAGGGAGGGGAAGAGACACAGGTGGAGTGTTTTTCTAAACTGCTTTGTAAATTATTTATTGTTGTTGAAAAAAGTCTCTCTAATTGAATTTTTGGGGTCACTCACGCATACTATCATATCATCTGTGAATAGTGAAACTTTAATTTCTTCCTTTCCAAGTTGTATCCACTTGATCTCCTTTACTTGTCTTATTGTTCTAGCTAGGACTTCAAGGACTATGTTAAAGAGATATGGGGAGAGTGGGCAGCCTTGTCTTCTCCCTGATTTCAGTGGGATTGATTTAAGTTTCTCTCCATTGAGTTTGATGTTGGCTATAGGCTTGCTGTATACTGCCTTTACTATGTTTAGGTATGTGCTTTTTTATCCCTGATCTCTCCAAGACCTTAAATATGAATGGGTGTTGGATTTTGTCAATTGCTTTTTTGGCATCTAAGGAGATGATCATGTGGATTTTCCTCTTCAGTTATCTTATATGGTAGATTACATTGATGGATTTCTATATATTGAACCATCCTTGCATGCCTAGAATGAAGCCTACTTGGTCATGGTGGATTATATCTTTTACGTGTTCTTGGATTCCGTTTGCAAGTATTCTGTTGAGTATTTTTGCATCAAGTTCATAAGAGAGATAGTCTGAAGTTCTCTTTTTTTGTTGGGTCTTTGTGTGGTTTAGATATCAAGGTGACTGTGGCTTCATAGAATGAGTTTGGTAATGTTCCTTCTGTTTCTATTTTATGGAATAGTTTAAAGAGAATTGGAGTTAGCGCTTCTTTAAAGGTCTGGAAGAATTCTGTGCTGAAACCATCTGGCTCAGGGCTTTTGTTGGAAGGAAGACTGTTGATGGCTGTTTCAATTTCCTTGAGGGATATAGGGCTATTCAATTTTTCTGCCTGGTCCTTTTTAATATTTTTTCTTTATTAATTACACTTTATTCACTTTGTATCTCCCCTCTGGTTCTCTCCCTCCTCCTGTCCCAATCCTTCCCTTCCTCCACCCTCTGCATGCATGCCCCTTCCCCAAGTCCACTGATAGGGGGGACTTCTTTTCCTTCCTTCTGATCCTAGTCAATTAGGTCTCATCAGGAGTGGCTGCATTGTCTTCTTCTGTGGCCTGGTAATGCTGCTTCCCCCTCAGGGAGAGGTAATTAAAGAACATCTGCCTGGTCTTGATTTAATTGTGGTAGATGGAATCTATCAAGAAAATTGTCCATTTATTTTAGATTTTCAAATTGTGTGTCATATTGGCTTTTGTAATGATTGTTTGGATTTCCTCAGTGTCTGTAGTTATGTCCCCCTTTTCATTTCTGATTTTGCTGATTTGGATAGTTTCTCTCTGCCTTTATTTAGTTTGGCTAAGGGTTTGTCTATCTTGTTGATTTTCTCAGAGAACCAGCTCTTGGTTTTATTGATTCTTTGAATAGTTTTATTTGTTTCTAATTGATTGATTTCCGCCCTGAGTTTGATTATTTCCAGCTGTCTGCTCCTCTTGGGTGTGTCTGCTTCTTTTTTTTCCCTAGGGCTTTCAGTTGGGCCATTAAGTTGCTTATATTAGATATTACAAATTTGTTCTTGGAGGTACTTAGTTCTATGAATTTTCCTCTGAGCACTGCCTTCATTTTGTCCTATAAATTTGGGTATGTTGTACCTTCATTTTCATTGAATTCTAGGAAGTCTTTAATTTCTTTCTTTACTTTTTTTCTTAACCCAGATGTCATTGAGTATCAAGTTCTTTAGTTTCCATGTTCAGGTAGACATTTTGCTATTTCCATTGCTGTTGAGTTCCAGATTTAGTCCATGATGGTCAGATAGAATACAGGGGATTATTTCAATCTTCTTGTATCTGTTGAAGCTTACTTTGTAACCAACTATATGGTCTTTGGAGAAAGTTCCATGAGTTGTTGAAAAGAAGTATACTATTTTGAGTTTAGGTGAAAAGTTCTGTAGACATCTTTTAGGTCCATTTGAATTAGGGCAACCGTAAGTGCCTTTATTTTCCTATTTGACTTCTGTCTAGGTGATCTGTCCCTTGGTGAGAGTGAGGTATTGAAGTCTCCCACTATTAAGGTGTTGGGATTGATGTGTGATTTAAGCTTTAATAATTTATGAATGTAGGTGCTCTTATATTTGGGGAATAGCTGTTCAGAATTGTGATGTCCTCTTGATGGATTTTTCCTTTGATGAGAATTTATAGTGCCCCTCCTCATCTTTTCTGATTAATTTTGTTTGAAAGTCTATTTTATTTGATATTAGGATAGCTACCCTAGCTTGTTTTCTGGGTCCATTTGCTTGAAAAACAGTTTTTCAGCCCTTTACTCTGAGGTAGTGTTTATCTTTGTTATAGTGTGTGTTTCTTGGATGCAGCAGAATGTTGAATGGATCCTGTTTCTGCACCCATTCTGTTAGTCTGAGTCTTTTTATTGGAGATTTGAGTCCATTGATGTTCATAGATAATAGTGACCAATGACTGTTAGTTCCTTTTATTGTGGAGTTGGTGGTCTTACTGTGATTCACTGCTTGTTTTCTTTTAATTTTTGTAGGGAAATTATTTGTATCCTATGTTTTCTTGGGTATAGTTGTTTTCATTGGATTGGAATGTTTCTTCTAGTATTTTCTGTAGGGCTGTTTGCTGTGTAGAAATTGCTTAAATTTAGTTTTGTCTGGTTTACATAACTGTTTTTCAGAAATGAGCAAAATTTGTATGGTTTCAAAATTATTTTGATTTTTTCTTCTTTTTATTGTTATTAATTACACTTTATTCATTTTGTATCCCCCCATAAGCCTCTCCCTCCTCCCCCTCCCCCCGATACTACCCTTCCTCCCCTTTCTGCATGCATGCTCCTCCCCATGTCCACTGATAGGGGAGGTCCTCCTCTCCTTCCTTCTGATCTTAGTCTATCAGATCACATCAGGAATGGCTGCATTGTCTTCTTCTGTGGCCTGGTAAGGCTGCTCCCCCCTCAGGGGGAGGTGATCAAAGAGCAGGCCAATGGAGGACAGGAACTCCACAAGGAGAGCAATAGAACAAGAAAATTTGAACACAGGGAACTTCCCAGAGACTCACACTCCAACCAAGGACTATTCATGGAGATAACCTAGAACCCCTGCACAGATGTAGCCCATGGCAGTTAGTGTCCAAGTGGGTTACATAGTGATGGGAAGAGGGACTGCCTCTGACATAAACTGATTATTTATATTTTATTCCAAGTCTTGAAATATTAATTAAATATTATTCTCACTTAAGTGATTAGAGAAAAATATCTTTCTTTGAAAACAAAAGTACTAACATTAACAGTGCAATATGACATAAATATACCTTAACTTATAGGAATGACAAACATTTAGTAACATCAACTAATATATCTTTTAGTATCATAAATATGGTAAAAAGGAGAAATATCACATCAGCTTCTTAATGTGTGCATAACAGAGTTGGTAGTATGCAGCATATTACTAATTTCCAGAAATGTAAACTAAGAAAATTAGTAAAACAGAATTTTTAAAATTACATCAAATTTATGAAAATAAGTAGGGAATAACATACTTAACTCTGAAACACAGAAAAGTTTTGGTTTTAGAATAGAAACAGGAAAAGAAAATTATTATTATTATTATTATTATTATTATTATTATTATTTTTGTTAGGCATTAGGACTCAATATTCTGGCCAGGACAGAAAGGCAGAATAAACTTAAAGACAATGCAGTTACAAAGGAGGAAACATTGTACATGCTCACTTATAAGTGGATATTAGACATATAAGATAGGATAAAGATACTAAAATCTGTACACCTAAAGAAGTATATCAAGAAGGAGGACCCTGGGTAAGATGCTCAATCTTCATTCAGAAAGGCAAACAGGATGAACATCAGAAGAAACAGGAAACAGGACAGAAGCCAACCACAGAGGGCTTCTGAAAGATTCTACCTTGCAGGGTATCAAAGCTATGGCTGAGACTAAGCCAAACTTTGGACAGAGTGCAGATAATTGTTTTTTATTTTTATTTTGTACATGTTTTTTTCTTTATTAATTACACTTTACTCACTTTGTATCCCCCCTGTGTTTCTCTCCCTCCTCCTGTCCCAATCCCTCCCTCCCTCTACCCTCTGCATGCATGCCCTTCCCCAAGTCCACTGATAGGCAGATAATCTTATGAAGGAAGGAGGAGATAAAAGAGGACAGGAGCTCTACAAGCAGAGAGAAAAAAAAAAGGGGTCTTTTCTGAGACTGATACTCAAACCAAGGACCATTCATGGAGATAATCTAGAACCCGTGCACAGATGTAGCCCATGGCATCTCAGTGTCCAATTGGGTTCCCTTGTACTGGGAACAGGAACTGTCTGTGACAATGCACTCAGTGGCCTGCTCTTTGATCACCTCCCCCTGATGGGAGAGCAGCCTTATCAGGCCACAGAGGAAGACAATGCAGCCAGTCCTTATGAGACCTGATAGGATAGGGTCAGAGGGAAGGGTAGTAGGACCTCCCCTATCAGTGGACTGGAGGAAGGGCATGAGAGGAGATGAGGAAGGGTGAGAGAGAGTGTGTGATAGGGAGAGAATGAAAGAGGCGGCTACAGGTGAAATATAAAGTGATTAAACTGTAATTAATAAAAATAAATTAACAAAAAGGAGAAACTATTTCACTGTATACATTTTAATGACAAAAAAGCATACACATTACATACTCAGATTTAACTGTCAAATAATGCAAAGCCAATTGCATGTTTTGATTTCTACAAGTACTTGGAAAATGTCTTTTCTGAAAAAAGAATACAGAAGTGTTGTTGCTGTTGTTGCAATGTCAGCAATTGGATCTAAGTTCTCATGCATCCCAAGCAACAGACCTTTTAAAATATTATCCGTGGAGGGGAGGCTCCCAGTGAGTACCAACTCACCCTATCACTTCAGGTCTCAGCAGTACTAAGTGAATCCTATCCCACTGAGGGCAGGGAAAGGACTCAGCCAGGGGAAATGGATCCAAAGGCAGGCAACAGAGTCAGAGACCACCCCTACTCTCATTGTTGGGACACTCACATGATGACCAAGCTGCACATCTGCTACATATGTGTTGGGGGTCTAGGTCCATCCCATGCATGCTCTTTGGCTGGTGGTTTAGTTTCTGTGAGCCCTCAAGGGCCCAGGTTAGTTTACTCTCTAGTCTTCTTGTGGTATCCAGCTTCCTCACTCCTTCCTTTCATTCTTCCACAAAAACAGCCAGACCTCAGCCTGTTGTTGGCAGTGGGTCCCTGAACCTGTTTCCACGAGCTGCTGGATGAAGCCTCTCAGAAGACAGTTATGTTAGGCTCCTGCCTGCAAACATAGCAGAGTATCATTAACAGTGTCAGAGGTTGGCTGTCTCCCAATGGGTCACATTGGGCCTGTCATGGTTTGCTATTCTCCCAATCTCTGCTCCATTTTTATCCCTATACTTCTTGTAGGTGAGACAAATTATGGGTGGAAGGTTTTATGAATGCGTTTCTGTCACCCTCTCCACTGGAAGCCTCCCTGCTACAGGAGGTGGTAAGTTCAGGCTCCATCTCCCCCGCTGCTAGGAATCTCATCTAAGTAAACCCTATAAACTCCTAGGAGCTATCCCTGCCCCAGAAATGATCCCGTAAAACAATTGCTGTTCTCTCTCCAGGTCCTCCCCATCTGGGGGCCTGAGAATGGGACTGAAAGGGGAAAAGGGTAGGGCTGGGTTTAGTCTGTAGAGTGACTAAAATAATAAATAAATGTAAAAATATTATATGTGCATGTGTATATAGATACCTATGTATCTGCATTTATGTATAATGTATGCATTTATACACATACTATATTTTAATATATAATAATATATATTCTTTGCCAGTTTCTTGCATTATGCAATGTCTTGTGCTTAAGCTCATTCCAACTCTTCCCAGACTTTGCCAAGTCAGCTCACTCTCAATTTCCAGCATTTTCCATTACTTACGTTTTTATTTTGATGCAAAGTCTTACTGAGTTGACTAATCTAATACTGGACTTGGAATGTAGCCTAGGTAGGACATGAATTTGTGGTTCTCCTAAATAAGCCTATTCAGTAAAATGAGATTAAAGTCCTATCTCACCCAGAAAAAGAGTATTATTCATATTTGAGTGTGACCTCGTTTGTTTCCTATTGCTATAACTGGCAGTGTAACACAAAGCAAACGTCTGAGATTAGGTTGTATTATGTGGCTTACATATCAAGCCATCACTGAAAGAAAAAAAAAGCAGGGACCTGAGCAAGGGAGGAGCCTGAAGGCAGGAACCATATAGGAATGTTGCATGTCCCCAAGTCTTGTTCAGTTTGCTTTCTTGTGCAGTCCAGGAAATCCTGCTTAAAGATGGCACATTGTCATTGGGTTGTCCCCTCCCACATTAATCATCAGTCAAGAACATGATCCACAGCCTTGATGGCCATTCTGATGGATGCAATTATTCAATAGGTTACAATTCTTTTCTGGTTTCTCCATCTTGTGTTATGTTGACAAAACAAAAACAAACAAACAAAACCAATCAAACTAAACATACCAACAAAGTATAAAATATTACTTAATTGGATACCTGGTAGTTAATCATGGTGTAGAAGTGTTTTTAAGATCATTTATTTGAAAATAAAGAGGAAGGAGGGGAGAGCAAGAGAAGGAGGGGAAGAGAGTGAGAAGGTACTGTTTATTTTTCCTAAGTCTTCCACAGTGGAGCTGTACTTTGTATCCCCTAAATAAAAATAAAGAGGCAGGAAGGAATAAAATACCACAAATTAAAAAAAAAATGAGGTTGGGCCTCTATATTATATCTAAACAAAATCAATTCCATGTGGATACAAAAAAAGTAATGTAATGAAAATCATAACTTTGTAGCACAAAATCATTCCCGCAACAATTTTCTCAAACTTTATTACATTGATGGGTTTCTGCCAACTGCCAATTATAAGGATGTTTTCCAGAACTGTGTAAAGCAGGCTACTTCTTATGCACCTGTGACAGGCTCTAATTGTTGGCAAATTGACAATACCCAGAATCAACATGCACCTAGTGATTCTCGGTAGACTGTATAAAGCTGAACAGGGTTCATCTCCATTACTTGGGATAATTCAGGTAATGTGTCTGGTATCATTTTCTGCCAAGATTAGGATTTTTCCATCACCACACAATCTTGTTTACCAGCCCACAACTTTTTATTAACTCGTCTACATCATTTCTCCACTCTCCTCCTGATATATCCTGCATCTTTCTGATGATTAAGTCCTTGTCTCATCACTTTCTTCTAGATGAATCCTGATAAGGAAAGCTAACACCACAATTCTTAAGAAGAGCATACTCAGAGTAAGATGTTAAAATTGGATAATTCACCAGCAGGTGGCAACAAAGATCTGATTCCTTTAGATAAGTGACTTAATGGGTAACTAACTCTTTGTGTGCTGCAACAGTGATGACAAAGAGTTTATCACAAGTGGTAATTTGCAAAGGGCATAACATGGAAGGTCATGAACTAGCTTATGGAGTGTGCATATGTGATATGATGGCAAGGATAATTATAGTGAATATAAAGTTGGATAGTTCTTAGCAACTTGATGTGCTCAAAAATGGAAACAGTGTATTTAAATCAGCTGACCACTCACCACAGGGAATGAAACATATTTCCTGCAGCAGCATTTAAAGAGACTCTCTGTTATTAGAGTTCATGAGCAACCCATAATCTGATTGTGACACTAAAAAGTGCTTGAACAAGGTTTTAATTTACTGCTTCAGAAAGGTTTTTGTATCTGAATCAAAGACCTGGTGCCTGTGACAAAATATTTAAATGTACATGATATTGACTCTTGAAAACCCAGAGGTCCTTGAATTCTTAAGGTGTTCGAATTTGACTTTTCTCCATGACAGAAAATAAAGGCTTTTCTTGTCCGAAAAACATTCGAGATCACTTTAGGTGAATATCCTACCAAATCAAAATAATCCCTTGAAAGATGTGTATGCGCCAATTTCCATAGCTTTAAAGGCAATGAGTTTCAATCTGCATAAATCTGATGTGTATGATCTATTTTTCTTACCAGAGAAATACACTAGGAGCTGAGCACTTCATAAAGAAACAGATGTCATTTAGCTCAGAGTTGTGAAGGCTTCCGACCACCTTCCTGACTTCTCCTTGTCTCCGAAGGCCTCTTCTTTGTAGACAGAAGCATACATGGTATAAAGAGAGCGATCAAAGCAGTGCCTAAAATTCTAAAGATGCTATTTAAGTCCTGGGGTCTCTAAAAGAAATTAAAAGTGAATTGTGGTATCACAGGATGTAGATCAAAAATTGAGGTGTAGTTTAATAATTAAAAGTGTTAAATGGTGTTTAGGAGATGAGTCTGCAATTAACAGCACTTCTGAAGGACCTGAGTTATAACCCAAGCATTCATTTCAGATAGCCCAGAATTGCTTGTAACTTCTAGTCTAGAGGATCTGATGCCATCTTCTGGAGTCTGTAGGTACTTATACTCATATGCCTATAGCTACACACAGTGACAGCTTCGTGCACATAATTAAACCTTTAAACAAATAGTGTTAAATTATCATCATTGCATGTCTACATATTTTCCCTTTTCCATCTTGTTTTCACTGACCTCATTGCTTTCTATTTCTCTTCTTTTCCTATTTGAATATCCATCTCCATGTCCTCTTCTAGAACACTAGTATATGATTTGATATAATATAGAAGAAGGAACCAGTCTTCTACTTATTTCTATCTCTACCCAGCCAGGTGTCACAAAAATAACTACTTTTATAGTCTTGTTTCTTTTTTGAAGCCTTTATCAGGATGCACAGAATTGTAGATTACAACTATATCACTGGTCATTTTGTTTGCAAATTTAATGGCATACACAATACTGAGGTTTGGCTGGTGAGATGGCTCAGAAAATACAGATGCATGCTACATAAGCATGGGCATCATATAAAAAGCTGTGATTAGCCATGTGTCTACCTGAAACGCTTTAGAAATATAGGGACAGAGACAGAGGAACACTGGGCCTTGTTGGCTGATGTTCTATTCCAGACTAATTCAAAGACCCTGTCTTCAGGAAAGAAGAAAAAAAAATGACAGATATTGCCATTGACTCTGTAGTGTGCACACAGGCACAGGTACATATTCAACACAGACACACAGCACACTCACACATATGTACACTCAAATGAAATAGTAAAAAAAAAAAAAAAACAACAACACTATGACTCTGTATCCAACATTTATAGTAAAAGAGCAATTCAGTATAGGTGTATGCAAACTGAATACTATATCTGTGTGTTGTAACTTAATAACTTTGTCTTAAATAGGCATGAAGGTATGAGAGTAATATTTTTGCCATTGGGATAACTAATTGAAAAGGTGTAAAGGAATCAGTGATATTTTCTTCTCTTTTTTAACATTTTTCCTCATTTGTTTATTTACTTTATTCACTTTGCATCCTTGTAGCTCCTTCCATCGTCCTCTCCCAGTCCTACCCTCTCTCTCTTCCCCCTCCCCTTTCCCCATCCAACCTAGCTAATCAAGTTGCATCAGCACTGAACTTGTCCTCTTCCTCTGTTGCCTGTCAAGACAGTCCTGCCATGGGAAAATGACCTAAAAGTTGACCAGTCAGTCTGTGTCCAGTGCATTCCCACTTCCTTTACTAGAGGACCCACATGAAGCCTAAGCTGCCCATTTGCTACATCTTTTTAGGGGACCTACGCTCAGTTCAAGCATGGTCCTTGGTTTATGCTTCAGTCTCAGAAAGCCCCTCCGGATCCTGGTTATTTGGCATGATTGGTCTTCTTCTGGAGCACCTGTCACTTCCAGATCCTTTTCCCTTTTCTCCAAATATTCCCCAGGATTTTCTACGCATTGACCAATGTTTGGCTGTGAGTCTCATCATCTGTTTCGAGTAGGTTCTGAGTACAGCCTCTCAGTGGACAACTCTGACAGGCTCCTGTATGCAAGCTTAGCAGAGTATCCCTCTGTCAGGGGTTGGCACTCTCTCATAGTGGGAGTCTTTGGTCGGGCAGGCATTGGTTGGGCATTCTCTCAATCTCTGCTCTGTCCGCTCTATCTTTATCCTTGCATATCTTGTTGGCAGGGTAAATTTTGGTCTAAGTTTTGTGGGTGGGTTGGTATTTACCACCCTTTACTAGAAGATTAGTCTATTTACAGGATGTCCTCTTCAGTCTCGGTGGCCTCTGCTACAAGGAGTCTCTGCTTGAGTGCCCCTCATATCCTCACAAGAGCCTACTCTGTCTTAGGTCTCCAGCTTGTCACAGAGATGCACCCACCACCAAATTCTCTTTTCTCCACAGGCCTTCTGTCCTCTCCCTCTTGCTCTCCTTGGGTCTAATCTCCACTGTCTTACATTTCTGAGCATCTTTTCCTATCTTGTTTCCTTTATTCAGCCTATTCAGTCTATTCTTTCTCCGCTTTTGAGTGAAATGTATACTTCCCCACTTGGGTCCTCCTTATTACTTATCTTTGGGTTTGTGTCTCATAGTATGTTTATCTTGCACTGTATGACTAAAATCCACTTATAAATGGATATGTGGTATAAGTGTGTCTTTCTGGGTCTTGGTTACCTCACTCAGGATGATCTAGTTCAAAGAAATATTTTCATCGTTAATATAGTTAATTAATATCAACTTGGAACAATGTCTCAAATTTTGACTTAGGCTATTTAAGCTGTGGGCTGGCTTTCTCCAGGGTCAGATGATTGTTCAAGGTTCCTGAATAAACTGCATTGAAATAAATAAATAAATAAATAAATATCTGTCAACAAAATTCAAAAAAAAATTTAATAGTTGATAGAAAGAACTTAATTAAACTTATTAGAAGACCTCCTTGTTATCACTTAAAATAAGTATTTTCAGAACCTCCAAACATTCACTTATTTAACAACTAATTTCAGTTATATACAAACTGAAAGCATTAACTGACTTTTGCCTTTTTGAGAACTGTGCTTTTGGATTGGCAGTGTCAATCTGAGTATTAAGGTTTAAACCATGTCTCCTTTATTTTGCTTATTACAGCATCAAGTGTTATAGTCAGGAGTGTGAAATGAAACCAGAGCTTTTCATAGCTTTTTTTTCACTAGTACTTGATTTGGGATAACTGAGTGTTTTGCTGAAGAGCAGTTGATTTTTCCACCCAGAGGGGCATCAGCAACTTCAAACACCAACTCTGCAGGGTGCTGAAGAAGGTGTAATCATGGCAATTATATGTCCAGGTATTTGGAAGCTTGTAAGGATTAGCATTTAATAAACGCAAAGACTGTCAAGGTGATAAACTAAAACACCTTTGTAAAACTAGAGATTGCCTCTTTAATCATCAAACAGAAAATATAAATTAAGAATCTAGATTCATCAAGAAAGTCACTTTTCTGATAAAGAAACCCTGAGTGTGCTTGAAAGAAAATCAAATGTTCTCTTCTTGAATATATGCAGGCGTTCTTGTGATGGAATGTAAGATACATAGTAAAAGCCAAATACTTAATTCTTTACTGTCTATCATAAGTGCAGGGCAGGTTTTCTTTAATTCAGTTCAACAGTCTTTTATTCTTTTAAAATATATAAGCAGATAAAATAAATTCCTATTGCTATGTCAGTCTTTGATTTCTGATATTTGTCCAACATCATTTATTTCTACCATTCAACATTTTCTTTCCCTTTAACTGAATTCACCTATTTTGTAAGTCTATACACTTATCTTTATAAATGAGTTCAAGGGAATGTGAAAATAAAAATAATCTTGTTAAAACTTAGTATTGATACTTCAATGCACATGAAAAAGTATTGACTAATTACAAGTAATTAAGTATGCAGGAACACACATTGAAACAGGATGGATGGTGCATCTGTAATAAAAAGACTTGGGAACTGGAGGAAGGAAAAGCAGGAATTCAAAGTTATGTTCAGCTACTAGGCAATTTCAAGGCTAGCTTGTGATAAATGAGATAAATGTCATCCTGTCAAGTAAGAAAGGGAAGAGATGGAAAGGGAAGTGAAGGGAGAAGAAAAAGGACAAGGATTAAGAAGAGAAAATACCAACTGATTTAGCAAAAAGACCCAAGATATTTGAGTGCTTGAGTTTGGCTGTACTGTCTCTGTCGGTTACAAGTCACATATTCTGACTTTTATAGTTTGAGTTCCCTCATACCATCTTATATCCAAATTCTCTCAATAGAATTTTTTCTTAAATAAGACCCTAAATAACAAACTGTAGCTAAAATTAACTGGTACTGATCCCTCTATGAACAGGCCTCTGTACTTCTGTCTACTCTGAATATACTTTGCTCTCACTTCTACTTTGTCTTTGCTTATCTAGAGACATATTGCCTTCAATTATTTAGTTTTGTCTGCCAAATTTTATAAAAATTTCCAGTAAACAGTTGCTGTATCTTCTAGCACAGGTGGGTTTAGGTTCTAGCTAGCACAGCCTTTCCACTGGGTCTTGTTACATTGAATTCATTCTTGTGTAAGACATGAGATGACACCATCTCAGGATAAAAGAATGCAAAAGGATATTCCAAGCAAATGAATCCAGGAATCACTATAGTTTGGCAACTTTAATATCTTGCAAAGTAGACTATACCAAAACTAACCAGAAGAGATGGGGAAGATCATTAATGAATATTACATAGTCATCAAAGGAGAAATATCCAGAGGACAATGCAATTCTTAACATCCATGCCCCCAAACACAAGTGCATCCAAGCTTATATATATATATATATATATATATATATATATATATATATACTACTTCAGAGCTTGGATCACATTTGGATCACATGTTAACCCCCACACACTGATAGTGGGAAGCTTTAGTAACCCACCCACCAATAGACAGGTTATTTAGAAAAAAACAAACAAACAAACAAAAAACTAAGCTGAGAAATATTGTAGCTAACAGACATTATAAACCAAATAAACATCATAGATATATACAGAACATTTCAGCCAAACACAAAGAGTATATGTCTCAACTCCTCATGGAACTTTTCTCAAAATTAAGCACATGCTTAGACATAAAACAAGTCTCCACAGACACAAGGAAATTGAAAAACTACCTTGTATCACATCTGACCACCAGAGAATAAAGGTTTATACAAATAACAACAGAAACAACCCAAAACATACAAGTTCATATAAACTGGAATACTTGTTACTGAATGAAAAAAAGATGGGTTAGAAAGAAATCAGAATTTTTTTTCGTAATTGAAATGAAGTGAACATAAAACATACCCAAACTAGTGACACAATGAAGGTAGTTCTAATAGCACAAGTACCTACAGAAAAAGAAAAAAAAAAATGAAGACATCATATACAACCAATGTAACAGCATACCTGAAAGCTCTACAACAAAATGAATATAAACAAACAAATAAATTCAAACCAAAAGGAATAAATGATAAGAAATAATCCTATTTCAAAATAAAATCAATGAAAATAGAAACAAACAAAAGCAGTCTAAAGAGTCAATAAAACAAAGAGTTGGTTCTTTGAGAAAATAAATAAGGTTGACAAAACCCTTACCAAATTAAAAGGAAAGAAAGACATTCTAAATAATCAAAATTAACTGAAACATTGGACATAAGAGATACTGAGGAATTCCAGAGAATCATAAAGACAGACTTTAACAGAACAAAAAGAATATCTAAAAGATATGGAGAATTTTCTCATTACATATACTTACCAAAGTGTGCTCAAAATCAGATAACTCTAATAAAAGTGCTATGAAATACTTGAAAACCAAATCCAAGAACACATCTAAATTATTATCCACCATGGTCAAGTAAGCTTTTTTTCCCCCAGAGATGCAGGTATGGCACAACATATTTAAATTGATAGAAAAAAGAAAAAAATTCCTACATGATTATCTCAATAGATACTAAAAAAGCCTTCAACAAAATCCAACATCCCTTGGAGAAATCCTGGAAAAGTCCTGGAGAAATCAGGGGTACAAAGAACATACTTAACACAATAAAGGCAATTTACAGCAAACCTAATGCCAATATTAACTTAAATTCAAGGAAACTCAAGTGAATTACATTAAACTCAGTAGACGAAGTTGTTTTCTCTCTCCATATCAATTCAATATAAGCACTGGAGTCTTAGTTAGGGCAATAAGAGAACTAAAAGAGATCAGGTACAAAGAGATACAAAATGGAAAGGAAGAAATAAAAGTAGCTTTACTTGCAGATGAAATGATAGCATACATAAGTGTTTCTTGATAAAATACTTTCAGCATTGTATCTGGACACGATTAACTCACAGAAACTAGTATTCCTCCTATTAACACATGACAAATTGTCTGAAAAATCAGAAAATAACACAGTTCACAAGAATTTCAAATACTATTATAGGACAACTCAAACAAAGCTAGTGAAAAACTTACATGATAAAAACATTAACACATTAAGGAAAAACTTGACAACATCAGGAGATGGAAAGTTATCCTAACCTTATGGATTGGTAAGATTAACATAGTTAAAATGTCCATCCTTCCAAAATTAACCTAACAATTTTGTGAAATCCCCATCAAAATTCCACCTCAGTCACTCCAAGATCTTGAAAAAAAAGTTTTCTTCTTCATATGTAATCATAACACCAACAAAACCCCACAAAAAAAACAACAAAAAGAAAAAAAAATAATTAAGACATTTCTGAAGAAAAACAAAAACAAAAAGACCAAAAAATAACAATAAACAAACAAAAACGATGGAGACAATACCATCCTGTGTCAGCTACAATTGCAGGATCAACTGAGGAGGGGTAAGGAGGTTAGATAGAGGAGGAAGGGAATACCATAAGAGACAAGTAAAATTAGCCATTTGAGGGGTAGTAAGGAAACTAATACAGTAGAAACTTCCTAAAACATAAACGTACATAAAGGCAATCTAAGCGAAATTCCCAAATAATGAGAGAATCATCCCCAACTTACCATCTCTTGTCACTAAATGAAACTTCTGGTGCTGGGATTGATTTACATATAACTGAGTTAATGGTCTAAGGAGTCCCTTGGGAATCCTCATACAATCCACACTGTTGCTTTCTACTAACTGATGACAATACCCATTGTTGAAGACAACACACACACAACTCATTGAACATGGAGAACTAGAGCTGTTACTTACACAGAACCTCCCCTTCTTAGTGCTAATATCTTTGGTACAGGAAAGAGCTCTACATGTTACCAAAAGAAAACCATAAACACCAACCTGCTAAAAATTCATGGTTCTATAAGAATGTTGTGCAATGGTGGTACAAGGCTTGTGGGAGTGACAAAGCAATATCTGAATTGAATTAAGATTCACTCTATGAGATGCAACCCATATCTGACACTTCTTAAAACCTAAAACTAGAGAGCAAAGGGAGAAAGGGTACTGTGTGAAATACTAATTTAAAACAAAAATAACTTGGACCTACCCCAATCTGCTCTGAAGACCAGCATGGATCAGGCAGGACCAGGTGAGAACCATACCATCTACTGGCCTATCACAGCCTGCCGGCTGTAGTAGCAAGGTCTGCCCAGGGCCCACTGCACTCTGGTTCCACTGGGTGCACCACAGTCCAGTTCCCAGCCTCAAGCCATCTCCAAAGACCAAAAGAGATTGGTAAGGGCACTTCATACTCAGCAAAGGAAAAATCAACCAAGATGACGTCTCAATTCTGAACATATATGCTCCAAATGCAAGGGCATCATATTCATAAAAGAAACATTACTAAAGCTTAAGTCATACATTGAACCCCAAACACTAATAGCAGGAAGATTCAACACCTGTCTCTCACTAATGGAGAGATCATTGAGACAAAACTAAACAGATAAATAATAAAACTAACCAAAGTTATGAATCAATTGGACCTAACATATCTACAGAATATTAATTCAAATACAAAAGAATATACTTTCTTCTCAGTACCTCAACAAATACAAGAAAATTGAAATAACACCTTGTAGTCTATCACAGCACCATGGATTAAAATGAGACTTCAATAACAAGGGAAAAAGCAGAATGTCTACAAACTCATGGAAACTGAACAACTCTCTACTTAATGGCCATTGGGTCAGGAAGGAAATAAAGAAAGAAATTAAAGACTTTTTTTCTTTTTTATTAAATTTTTATTTTTTTAATATTAGTTACAGTTTATTAACTTTGTATCCCAGCTGTATCCTGCTCTCTCATTCCCTCCCAATCTCACCCTCTCTCCCTCATCTTCTCCCTGCCCCTTTCCAAGTCCACTGATAGGGGAGGAGCTCCTCCCCTTCCATCTGACCCTAGCTTATCAGGTCTCTTCAGGGCTGGTTGCCATGTCCTCTGTGGCCTAGCAGGGCTGCTCTTTCCTTCGGGTGTGTGTGGGGTGGTCAAAGAGCTAGCCATTGAGTTCATGTCAGAGAAAGTACCTGCTTCCTTTAGTAGGGAACTCAGTTGGATAATGAGCTACAAAGGGGTACATCCGAGCAGGGGTTCTAGGATATATCCATACATGGTCCTTGGTTGGAGATACAGTCTCATAAAAGACCCCTGTGCAGAAAGACAAATGGGATGGACATTAGATGTGGGAGAAAACAAGTAACAGGACTGGAGCCTACCACAGAGGGCCTCTGAAAGACTCTACCTAGCAGTGTATCAAAGCTGATTCTGAGACTCATAACCAACCCCTTTTGCAGAGTGCAGGGAATCATATGAAAGAAGGGGGAGTTAGTATGACCTGGAGAGGACAGGAGCTCCACAAGGACCAAATATATCTGGGTAAATACTTTTTAGAATTTAATGAAAATGAAGGCACAAAACCCCCAAATTAAGGATAAAAGGACCATGAATGAACTGGACTTAGTCTCCTTACAAAGATGTAGCAGATGGAAAGCTTAGGCTTCATGTGTGTCCTCTAGTAAGGGAAGTGGAGCCTGCATCTGACAAGGACTCACTTGCCAAGTTTTTTTTTTTTTTTTTTGTTTCTTTGTTTGTTTGTTTATTACTTTCCCAGGGTGGGATTTCCTTACCAGGCCACAGGGGAAGAGGACATGCTCAGTCCTGATGCAACTTGATAAGCTTGGGTGGATGGGAAAGGGAGCTCTCTTTTTCTGAGGAAAAGGGAAGGAGGGAAGGAGGGAGGGAAGGACATGGGAGGGTGAGACTGGTAAGGAAGGCATGATGGAGCTACAACCAGGATGTAAAGTGGATAAAAAGTAAATTAATTAAAGAAAAAATACAATGCTAAGAGAAAACTTCATATCACTAAGTCCCTTCATAATGACTACAGAGAGCTCATACTAGCAACTTAACAGCTCATGTGAAAGCTCTAGAAAAAAAAAAAAGAGGAAGCAGACACACTCAAGAGGAGTAGACAGGAGGAAATAATAACTCTGGGCTGAAAATGATAAACTAGATAAACTAGAAACAAAGAGAACAATGCAAATAATCAACAAATCCAATAGCTGGTTCTATGGGAAAATCCACAAGATAAACCTTTAACCAAACTTACTAAAAGACAAAGGGAGAGTATCCAAATTAATAAAATCAGAAATGAAAAGGGAGAATATAACAGGAAATTCAAAGAATCATTAGCATTTACTTCAAAAATGTGTATGTCATAAAATTGGAAAATCTAAATGAAATGGATACTTTTCTTGATAGATTCCACTTATCAAAATTAAATCAAAATCAGGTAAACTATTTAAAAATACCTATAACACCTAAGGAAACAAAAGCAGTCATCAAAGCCTCCTAACCAAAAGAAGCCCTAGGCTAAAATTAATAGCCATTTGAGGGGTAGTAAGGAAACTAATGCAGTACATGCTTCCTAAAATGTAAACATACATAAAGACAATCTAAGTGAAATTCCCAAATAACAAGACAGACATTCCCAACTTACCATCTCTTGTCACTAAATGAAACATCTGGTACTGGAATTGATTTATGTAATTGAGTTGTTGGCCTGAGGAGTCCTTTCGTAATCCTTATACAATCCTGTGTTTTAGCACAGAATTCTGCCAGAATTTAAAAGAAGAACTAATACAAATACTCCTCTAACTCTTACATGAAATAAAAACAGAAGGAACATTCCCAAACACAATCAATGAGGCCACAGTCACCCTGATACTTAAAGCACACAAAGACACAGCAAAGAAAGATTATTTCAGACCAATCTGCCTTGTGAACATTCATGAAAAAACTCTTTGTACTTTCAGACCCAGATATACACTAAAAATATCATTCACCATGATCAAGTAGACTTCATCCCGGGAATGTGGGGATGGTTCAACATATGAAAATTGATCAACATTTTTGGTTGTGAAAGATCGGGAAAGGATCGTTACCAACCCTATATCTGACAGAGGGCTAATATACACAATATATAAAGAACTCAAGAAGTTTAACAGCAGCAAATTAAGTAATCCAATTAAAATATGGGGTACAGAGCTAAACAGAGAATTCTCAAGAGAGGAATATCAAATGGCAGAGAAACACCTAAAGAAATATCCTTAGTCCTCAAAGAAATGTGAATCAAGATGACCCTGAGGTTTCACCTCTAACCCATCAGAATGGCTAAGATCAATAACTCAAGTGACAACACATGCTGGAGAGTATGTGGAGAAAGGAGAACACTCTTCCATTGTTGGTGGGAAAGTAAACTTGTACAACCACTTTGGAAATCAATCTGGCACTTTCTCAGACAGGTAGAAATAGAGATTCCTCAAGATTCAGCTATACCACCCCTATGCATATATCCAAAATATGCTCAAGTATACAACAAGGACATTTGCTTAACCGTGTTCATAGCAGCTTTATTCCTAAAAGCAAGAAGCTTGAAACAACCCAACTGAGGAATGGATACAGAAATTGTGGTACATTTACACAAAGGAAAACTCTTCAGCAATTAAAAACAAGGAAATCATGAAATTTGCAGTCAAATGGTAGGAACTAGAAAAGATCATCCTGAGTGAGGAATCCCAGAGGTAGAAAGACACACATGGTATATACTCACTTACAAGTGGATATTAGCCATATTATGTAGTATAAACATAATAAAATATGTACACCTAAAGAGGCTAAGCAAGAAGGAGGACCCTGTGTAAGAGGATCAATTCTAACTCATAAAGGCAAATGGGATTGATATTGGAAGAGGGAGAAAACAGGAAACAGGACAGGAGCCTACCACAGAAGGCCTCTGAAAGACACTACCCAGCACGGTGTCATAGCACATGCTGAGAATCACAGCCACATTTTGGACAAAATGCAGGGAATCTTTTTTTTTTTCATTAAATATTTATTTTTTATATTAATTACAGTTTATTTACTTTGTATTCCAGCTGTAGCCCCCTCACTCATTCCCTTCCAATCCTACCCTCACCTCTATCATCTCCTCCCTGTCTCTCTCTAAGTCCATTGTTGGGGGAGGTCTTCCTCTCCTTCCATCTGATCCTAGCTTATCAAGTCTCTTCAGGACTGGCTACATGTCCTCCTCTGTGGCCTAGCAAGGTTGCTCCTCCCTTGGGTGGGGGAGGGGGAGGTCAAAGAGCCAGTTGTTGAGTTCATGTCAGAGACAGTCCTGTTCCCCTAACTAGGGAACCCTCTTGGATACTACCATGGGCTACATTTGAGGATGGGTTTTAGGTTATCTCCATACAAGGTCCTTGGTTGGAGAAACAGTCTCAGAAAAGACCCCTGGGCCCAGATATATAATTGCAGGGAATCTTATGAAAGAAGGGGGAGATAGAAAGTCTTGGAGGAGTCAGAGGTCCACAAGGAGAGCAACAGAACCAAAAAACCTGGGCTCAGGGGTCTGACCAAGCACCATGCATGAAGGTAAACTAAAACCTCTGCACAGATGTTGCCCATGGCAGCTCAGTCTCCAAGTGTCTTCACTAGTAAAGGAACAGGGACTGTCTCTGACATGAACTCAGTAGCTGGCTCTTTGATCATCACCGCCTGATGAAGGAGCAGCCTTACCATGCCACAGACAAGATGATAGCCAGTTCTGATGAGAGGGAAGGGGAGGAGGACCTCCTCTATCAGTGAACTTATGCAGGGGCAAGGGAGATGATGAGGGAGAAAAAGAGGGTAGGAATGGGAGGAGAAGATGGAGGGGGCTACAGTTGGGATACAAAGTGAACAAACTGTAATTAAAAAAATAAATTTTAAAAAAGAAAATCCATCAACATAATCCACCATATAAACAAATTGAAGAAATAAAAAGACACATACTCCTGGTCATATACGCAAAAAGTGCTCCAGCATACAACAAAGACACTTGCTCAACTATGTTCATAGCGGCTTAATTCATAATAGCCAGAAAATGCAAACAACCTAGATTTTCCTCAACTGAAGAATGGATACCGAAAATTGTGGTACATTTACACAATTGAATATTACTCAGTTATTAAAAACAAGGAAATCATGAAATTGCAGGCAAATGGATGCAACCAGAAAGGATAATCCTAAGTGCAGTAGCCCAGACCTAGAAAGACATATATAGTATGTACTCACTAATAAGGCCATATTAGGCCTATAGTACATGATAACCATTCTACAAGCCACAGAAACAAAGAAGCTGAGAATCAAGAAGGGTGCAAGGGAGGCTGCTGGAATATCATTCAGAAGGCCAAATAGAATAAACATCAGAAATGGATGAATAGGTGGAACTGGAGAAGAGATGGAATAGGGAGGAGATCAGATGTGAGGAGAACAGAGATGAGGAGATGAGAGGATTGTAGAGAGAAGGGAAACTGACTGGGGCATCTATTTGACAGACTGTAGGCCTGTGGCACCACAGGCTCCTGGGAGGATATGAGTGTGACTCTACTGCGACTCCTTGCAGGAGTGGGGGCATGGATTCTGAAGTGACCACCTTCTAGCCAGGCAAGCTCCTACTGGAGGGTGGGGGGAATCAATAACCAATCCGGAAAATCTTTGGTTCAAAAATTGCCCTGCCTACAATAAGTTCAGGGGTAAAGAGGGAATAGAGATAGAGGAAATGCCCAACCAATGACTGACCCAACCTGAGACCTAACCCATGACAGAAAGCCATCCCCTGATGCTATTAATGATGCTCTCCTATGCTTTCAGACAGAAACTTAACATGACTGTCATCTGGGAGTCGTTTTTTAATCTGTAAAAACTGTAATCTTTTTTTATCTTTTGTTAATTACAGTTTATTCACTTTATATCCCCCCATAAGACCCTCCCTCCTCCCCTCCCAGCCCCACCCTCCCTCCCCGTTCTTCTCGCTTGCCCCTCCCAAGTCCACTGATAGGGGAGGTCCTCCTCTCCTTCCTTCTAATCTTAGTCTATCAGATCCCATCAGGAATGGCTGCATTGTCATCTTCTGTGGCCTGGTAGGGCTGCTCTCCCCTCAGGGGGAGTTGATAAAAAAACAGGCCTATCAGATTATGTCAGAGGCAGTCCCTCTTCCCATTACTATGGAACCCACTTGGATACTACGCTGTCATGGGCTACATCTGTGCAGGGGTTCTAGGTTATCTCCATGCATATTCCTTGGTTGGAATATGAGTCCCTAGTGAGACCCCTGTGTTCATATTTTCTGGTTCTGTTGCTCTCATTGTGGGGTTCCTGTTCTCTCCAGATCTTACTATTTCCCACTTCTTACTTAAGATTCCATGAACTTTGCCCATCAGTTGGCCTTAAGTCTCAGTGTCTGCTTTGGTAATCTGTAGGGCAGAGCCTTTCAGAGGCCCTCTGTGGCAGGTTCCTAAGTTGTTTCCTGTTTTCTTCTTCTTCTTCTGATGTCTATCCTCTTTGCCTTTCAGGATGGGGATTGAGCATTTTAGTCAGGGTCCACTCTCCTGATTAGTTTCTTTAGATGTTCAGGGTTTTAGTAGGTTTATCCTATGTTATATGTCTATATGAGTGAGTATATACCATGTGTGTCTTTCTGCTTCTGGGACAGCTCACTCAAGATGATCCTTTCCAAGTCCCACCATTTACCTGCAAATTTCATGATTTCCTTATTTTTCATTGCAGAGTAATACTCCATTGTGTAGATGTACCATGATTTCTGCATCCATTCTTCAGTTGAGGGGCATCTGGGCTGTTTCCAACTTCTGGCTATTATAAATAAAGCTGCTACAAACATGGTTGAGCAAATGTCTTTATTGTGTACTTGAGCCTCTTTTGGATATATGCCTAGGAATGGTTTGGCCAGACCTTGAGGAAGTGCTATTCCTAGTTGTCTGAGAAAGCGCCAGATTGATTTCCAGAGTGGTTGTATGAGTTTACATTCCAAGTCAGTTTTAATATTTAATTGGATTATATTTTCTTATTCTACCTTTGAAGCTTCATTGTTTTATAACGAGATAATGAAAAGTGTTGCATACAGAAGGGAGAGGAGGCATGAGGGAATATTAGGAGTAGTAGAGGAAAAGGAAATCATAATCAGGATTTATTATGTGAGAAAAATTATATTTTCAGTAAAATGAAGATAAAGAAAAATACAGTTAAGTGACTTCCAGAGAGGGAGAAAAAAGGATTGTAATTGTTTTTTTTTTTTAACTATTTGTACATTTATTTCAAGTTTAAAATTTTCCACTCAGACTTGGTGTGGTGGCACATGATTATTAACTAATTAATCAATCAATTTTTATTTATTTATTTATTTTTAATTTTTATTTTTTTATTAGTTACATTTTATTAACTCTGTATCCCAGCTGTATCTGCTCCCTCATTCCCTCCCAATCCCACCCTCTCTCTTTCATGGGGAGGAGGTCCCCCCCATCAGTGGACTTGGAAAAGGACTGTAATTTAATGATGAATTTCTGCCTCCTCTTTTTCCCCTCCAAGCCCTCACACATATCCCACTTTCTTCAAATTCACAGCTTCTTTTTTATTAATTATTATTGCATCCATATATGCATTTATATATACATATAAACTACTAGTTATAACATTTGAGTTCATATAATGTTGAGTCCATATGTGTATGTTTGCATGGCTGGCAGTTTGATAACCAAGCGCTGTGTGCTTCTGTGCGAAGGACAATCTCTTCCACTCCCAGACTTCCTCAGTTGACTGTAGTTTTCTGTGTAGGGCTGAAACCTCATTGCTCATGCCCATCTAGTCTAGTGAGATTGTTGTTGTTGTCCTTGTTCATCAGTCCTTTAGGTGGTAAGGTTGGTGAGAATTTATGGACGCAGTTCCTGTTGTAACAGGCAATCTCACAGCACACTCTCTAATTCCCTGGTTCTAACGGTCTTTTCACACTCTTTCACAGTTTTTCCTGAACCTTAGCTGTAGGAGTATATTGGCGATGTATCCATTGGACTAGGTCTCTAAAATGCTGAGTTTTATTAGTTGCTGTTTTCTACCGTGGTCTCTGCTGCAAAGAGAAGTTTCCTTAATGAGCATGAGGGTTACATTAATCTGATGATATAAAGACAAATGTATATAGATTGTTTTTAGGGATGGTGCTGTGTATTTTTAATAACTGAAGAAAATATCAAAATGATAAATGGCGTGCAGAGATTTCATACCTTCGTGTTTAAATATAAGATACAAGTTAATGATGCATATCTTATGGAAGGAGGATGTGGATGAAGGACTGGGAAAATTTTCCCGAGTCTTCCAAATCTCCACAGATTTTTTTTTTTTAACCAGGGTGACCTCAATTTATTATTTGCTAGAATTGCTCCTCCATAATCAAGAGAGTTATAGACTCTTACTGTGAATTCTTAACAAATTAAATCATTCCATTCATCACTGAATAAATACAGTGAGTGACTCTAAAGAACTTTTAGAAAATGTGCTGGGGATGAATTATTAATTATATCTCATAAATGCTAATTTATTGATGTGTAATTGCCTAATTTAGAAAACTGACCTTACTGGTAAAATGAATCTCTTTATATTGAAAATTTTCTAGGACCCTAAGTTTAACAAGAAAAGCTTCTTGGTACTTCTGTCCATTCCAATTTTCAAATGTAGATTTGGCCTTAGTTCTCATTCTCTTTCCACATAGACTGACTTCAACATAAAAAGAGGCATTTTTTTTCTTTTAACACATTTGAAACATGTATTTTTGAATCCATAAACAAATTAGCTTCTCTCTAGAAAATCTAGGTTGACAAGTTAGATCACTTTAATTTCTAATCCCCAGTAGGTAAGAAGATATAAAAGCAGCCATTCTATCTTAAAGGAAAGATTTAAAGATATTTCAGTGCTTTTTTTTTTTATTAAAGGAAATTTAGATCTAGCCTCTAAACAGTTTGTGATCTTCCTAGACCAATATATCACACACTCAAGCTTGAGAAGATGGTTCAGTGAAAAAAGTGTTTGTCACAGAAGCGTAAGGCCCTGACATCACAAGAACACAAACAAAGCTAGATTTGGAAGTGTAAACGTGTAATTCTAGTGCTCCTATGCTGGGATTAGAGCAAAATCTTGTAGGCCAAATAGACTGGCATGTGTATAGACAAACAAGAGCCCCTTTATAACTCAAAGTCATTGTAATGTGAATACCAACATCCAAGATTGTATTTTGTCCCCCATATATGTCCCATGGCAAATACATGCTCTGCCAAACATATGAAATTGTGCATTGAACATATGAGAGGAGTCTACTGAGCGCATCTGAAAGACTCTAACTAGCAGTGTTTTCAAAGCAAAGACTCATGACCAAACCTTTGGCAGAGTACAGGGAATCATAAGAAAGAAGGGGAGTTAGTCTGATGGGAAAAGGATAGGAGCTCCGCAAGGACCAAATATATCTGGGCATAGGGTCTTTTCTGAGACTGACATTCAACCAAGGACCATGTATGGATATAACCTAGAACCTCCACTCAGATGTAGCCTGTGGTAGCTCAGTAACCAATTGGTTTCCCAAAGTGAGGGGAACAGGGACTATTTTTAAGAGGAACTCAATGACTGGCTCTTTGGTCTCCCCACCCCCAAAGGGAGGAGCAGTCCTGTTAGGCCACAGAGGAGGGCTTTGCAGCCAGTCCTGAAGATACCTGATAAAACAGGATCAGATGAATGGGGAGGAGGTCCCCCCTATCAGTGGACTTGGAAAGGGGCACGGTGGAGATGAGGGAGGGAGGGAGGGACTGGGAGGGAATGAGGGATCGGGACACGGCTGGGATACAGAGTTAATAAAATGTAACTGATAAAAAAAATTAAAAAATAAAAGAAAAGAAAAAAAGAAAATTAATACTTTAAAATAATCATTAATGTTATTAGAAATATTTCTCTGTCCCATTCTGAGAAATGTGTTTGCTGTATGGATTTATAATAATTTTGCATCTATTTGTAATTTTAGAGAATATCATAACTTGATAAGAAAAGATGAAATAGAAGGATGGAAGGGCAAGGCAAGGAAAACAGTAGTATACTTTTGTTGATAGTCAGAAGGTTAAATGGTGGGATCTACAAAAGATCATACTGAGTGAGGTATCCTAGAAGCAGAAAGACACACATGGTATATACTCATTTATAAGTGGATATTAGTAGGATAATTGTACTAAAATCTGTACACCTAAAGAAGCTAAGCAAGAAGGAGGACCCTGGGTAGGATGATCAATCCACACTCAGAAAGACAAACAGGATGGACATAGGAAGAGGAAGAAAACAGGGAACAGGACAGGAGCCTACTGCAGAGGGCCTCTGAAAGACTCGATGCAGTGATGTATCAAAGCAGATGCTGAGGCTCATAACTAAACTTTCGGCAGAGTGAAGGGAATCTTATGAAAGAAGGGGGAGATTAGAAAGACCTGGAGGGGACAGAAGCTCCACCAGGAAAACAACAGAACCTTTTCTGAGACTGATACTCCAACCAAGGAGCATGCATGGAAATAACCTAGAACCCTTGCACAGATGTAGCCCATGGCAACTCAGGGTCCAAAAGGGTTCCCCAGTAATAGGAACTGAGACTGTCTATGACATGAACTCATGGGCTGGCTCTTTGATCACCTCCACCTGAAGGGGGGATCAGCCTTACCAGGCCACAGAGGAAGACAATGAAGCCAGTACTGATGAAGCTAGTAATAGATAGGGTCAGATGGAAGGAGAGGAGGACTTCCCCTATCATTTGACAGGGGTAGGAGTTTAAGAGAAGATAAGGGAGTGAGGGTAGGATTAGGAGGGGATGGGAGATGAGGCTACAGCTGGGATATAAAATGATAAAACTGTAATTAATAAAAATTAATAAAAATGACACTTAAAAAGGTTATTTTTATTATTGTTATTATTGTGTTGTTTTTATATGAATGGAAATTTCTTTTAAGTGTTTAAACTAAGAAGTCATCACCTAACCCAAAGCTATAGAATACTTGAATTTATATATTCTTTTAAATTTTTATCACTTAGATTTTGTTTTTAAGCACTAGATATATGTTGAGTAACTTTTTTTGTGTATCCTGAAAATTTGGATACAGCTTTCTTCACTTCATCTGATGTCGCAAGACGCAGTTATGGAAATGATTCTTTCTCCAGGGATTCTTTCAGAACCCTTGTCAAGGTCATTTACCCATAAGTGTATGTGTGTGACTATGTTTTTTAATATTCTTAGCCTTCCAAAGCCTGTCATACCAATGACACATTTTTCCTCATTCATCACATTTAATGATTCTTCATTCCACTTTCTGTCTGAACTGTCTATATTTCTGTTGCTCAGATAAAATACCATGTTCAAAAACAACTTATGTTATTGTGTAGATGTACCACAATTTCTGTATCCATTACTCCACTGCGGGGCATCTGGGCTGTTTCCAGCTTATGGCTATTACAAATAAAGCTGCTACAAATATGGTTGAGCTAATATCTTTATTGTGTACTTGAGCCTCTTTTGGGTATATGCCTAGGAGTAGTATAGCTTGATCTTGAGGAAGCACTATTCCTAGTTTTCTGAGCAAGCGCCAGACTGATTTCCAGAGTGGCTGTACAAGTTTACATTCCCACCAGCAGTGGAGGAGGGTTCCCTTTTCTCCACAACCTCTCCAGCATGCATTGTCACTTGCGTTTTTGATCTTGGCCATTCTTGTGGGTGTAAGGTGAAATCTCAGGGTCATTTTCATTTGCATTTCCCTTATGACTAAGGAAGTTGAACATTTCTTTAAGTGTTTCTCTGCCATTCGATATTCCTCTGTTGAGAATTCTCTGTTTAGCTCTGTACTCCATTTTTTAATTGGATTACTTGATTTGTTGCTGTTGAACTTCTTGAGTTCTTTGTATATACTGGATATTTGTCCTCTGTCAGATATAGGGTTGGTGAAGATCCTTTCCCAATCTGTAGGCAGTCGTTTTGTTCTTACGACAGTGTCCTTTGTTTTACAGAAGCTTTTCAGTTTCATGAGGTCCCATTTATTGATTGTTGCTCTTAGAGCCTGTGCTGTTGGTGTTCTGTTCAGGAAGTTCTCTCCTGTGCCAATGAGTTCAAGGCACATCTACAAAATAGAATATTACTCAGCAATAAAAAAAAAAAAAAAAAAAAAAAACAAGTAAATCATGAAATTTGCAGGTAAATGGTGGGACCTGGAAAGCATCATCTTGAGTGAGCTATCCCTAAAGGAGAAAGACGCACACGGTATATACCCACTCATATAGACATATAATACAGGATAAACCTACTAAAATCTGTACACCTAAAGAAACTAATCAAGAGGGAGGACTCTTGCTAAAGTGCTCAATTCCTATCCAGAAAGGCAAAGAGGCTGGACATCAGAAGAAGGAGAAAAGGGGGAACAAGTCAGGAGCCTGCCACAGAGGACCTCTGAAAATCTCTGCCCTGCAGACTATCAATGTAGATATTGAGACTTATGGGTAACCTTTGGGCAGAGTGCAGGGACTCTTATGAAAGAAGTGGGAAACAGTGAGATCTGGAGAGGACAGGAACTCCACAAGGAGAGCAACAGAACCAAAAAATCTGAGCACAGGGGTTTTTCCTGAGACTGATACTCCAACCAAGGACCATGCATGGAGATAACCTAGGACCCCTGCATAGATGTAGCCCATGGCAGTTCAGTATCCAAGTGGGTTCCATAGTAATAGGAACAGCGACTGTCTCTGACATGAACTGATTGGCCTGCTCTTTAATCACCTCCCCCTGAAAGGGGAGCAACCTTACCAGGCCACAAAAGAAGACAATGCAGCCACTCCTGATGAGACCTAATTGACTAGGATCAGAAGGAAGGAAAAGAAAACATCCCCTATCAGTGGACCTGGGGAAGGGCATGAGTGCAGAGGGGGGAGGAAGGAAGGGATTGGGACAGGAGGAAGGAAGGAACCACAGGGGGGATACAAAGTGAATAAAGTGTAATTAATAAAGAATTAAAAAAAAACCTTATGTCTGGGTATGGTTCCAGAGGAAGAGTCCATAAAGGTGGGTGAGGAATGGCAGCAGACAAACATAGCAGGTTCTAGATTAACACATTTCAAATGTCCACAGGAACCATAGATCATGCTGAGAATAGAGTAAGTCTCTAAATGTGAAAAGCCTGACCTGAGTGACATGCTTCTGTCCACAAGACTAAATCTCCTATACTTCCTATAATCCCTCCAAATAGTAAAAAATTTGTGACCAGGTAGATGTGCAAACACCTTGGATTATGGGCAGAGGGCATTTTTCCTTTAACCATTACACTATCCATGTCATAAATTTAGAATTCAAAATCCCACATAAAGATACAGTCACAGTTTTTTGTTCTCTAAAATTGGATGTAAAAATACATAAACCAAAGTTAAAAACACTACTCAGTCTTCTCTTTCAGATCATTGAATGATTGTGATGTAGTGCTTGATCAAGTGTCTAGTTAGCACATGTGTAAATTAGGTTTTATCACCTGGTGAATGAGGTTCTAAACATCACATGAGACACATATTTTGCTACTAGTTATTAGGTATCTAGGTGGGTTATGACTTATGTGCATAATTTTAACTCTGAGGTTTGTGTTCTGTTATTAAAGTTCTAAGAATGTTATAATTTATTTGCAGATTATTCCCTTTTGAGCTACTTATCTATAGGGATAATTACAAAACAGGGCATTCTATCATTTTAACCCTTAATAAAATTTTGTAATATTTGTACTGGCAATGAAATTTTAAGAAATGGTAAAGTTTACTTAATATTTAGCACACTTTCTGGTGTAATGAGTATTTTTTTCAATTTTATTTTATTAATTATACTTTATTCACTTTGTATCCCCCATAAGCCCCTCCCACCTCCGCTCTCAAACCCATCCTCCCTCTCCCTTCTTCACACATGCCCCTCCCCAAGTCCACTGATAAGGGAGGTCCTCCTCTCCTTCCTTCTGATCTTAGTCTATCAGATATCATCAGGAGTGGCTGCATTGTCATCTTCTGTGGCCTGATAAGGCTGCTCTCCTCTCAGGGGGAGGTGATCAAAGAGCAGGCCAATCAGTTCATGTCAGAGGCAGTCCCTCTTCCTATTACTATGTAACCCACTTGGACACTAAACTGCCATGGGCTATATCTGTGCAAGGGTTCTAGTTATCTTCATGCCTGGTACTTGGTTGGAGTATTAGTCTCTGGGAAGACCCCTGTGTTCAAATTTTCTGGTTCTGTTGCTCTCCTTTTAGGATTCCTGTCCTCTTCAGATCTTACTATTTCCCACTTCTTACATAAGATTCCATGCACTCTGCCCAACAGTTGACCATAAGTCTCAGCATCTGCTTTGATAGTCTGCAGGGCAAAGCCTTTCAGAGGCCCTCTGTGGCAGGTTTCTAGGTTGTTTCCTGTCTTCTTCTTCTGATGTCCATCCTCTTTGCCTTTCGGGATGGGGATTGAGCATTTTAGTCAGGGTCCTCTTTTTTTTTTATATAATTTTATTTTTCTCATTAGTTACATTTTGTTAATTCTCTATCCAAGCTGTATCCCTCATTCCCTCCCCAATCCCATCCTCCCTCCCTCATCTCCTTCCTGCCCCTTTCCAAGTCCACGGATAGGGGAGGACCTCCTCCTCTTTCATATGACTCCCTTTTGTCAGGTATTTTCAGGACTGGCTGCAAAGTCCTCCTCAGTGGCCTAACAGTACTGCTCCTCCCTTGGGAGGTAGGGAGGTGAAAGAGCCAGTCATTGAGTTCCTGTTAGAAATAATCTTTGTTCCCCTTACTATGGGAAACCAATTGATTACTGAGCTATCACGGGTCACATCCGAGCAGAGGTTCTAGGTTTTATCCTCTCATGGACTTTGGTTGAGTGTCTATCTCAGAAAAGACTCTGTGCCCAGATACGTTTGGTCCTTTGTGGAGCTCCTATTGTTTCCACATCAAACTCCCCTTCTTTCATATGATTCCCTGCACTCTGCCGGAGGTTTGGTTATGAGTCTTAGTATCTACTTTGGAACACTGCTAGGTAGAGTCTTTCAGATGCTTTCTGCGGAAGACTCCTGTCATACATTCAATGCATATCCCATTTGTCTTTCTAAATGAGGATAGATCATCATACCCTGTGTCCGCTTTCTTGATTATCTTCTTATGTGTATAGATTTCATTATGTTTATCCTATCTTGTAGGTCTATATAAGCAAGTATATTCCATGTATATCTTTCTCCTTCTGGGATACTTCACTCAGAATGATCTTTTCTAGATCCCACCATTTGCCTGAAAATTTCATGATTTCCTCCTTTTTGATTGCTGAGTAGTATTCCATTGTGTAAAAATACCACAATTTCTGTATCCATTTCTCCGTTGATGGACATCTGGGTTGTTTCCAGGTTCTGGCTATTACAAATAAAGCTGCTACAAACATGGTTGAGCAAATGTCCTTATTGTGTACTTGAGCAAATTTTGGGTATATGCCTAGCAGTGGTATAGCTGGGTCTTTTTTTTTTTTTCGTTCAAAAATGTTTTACTCTAATGTCTTGTATGCTAATGACAAAACTGCAATAAAATAAGTAAAAGGGAACATATATCCAAGTAACAGAGTCATGGCTGAAGACAGGGAATACTCACCACTCCACTGTACTCTTGACACGTTTACATATGTGGATTCATTTCACACAAGCACATATCACCCATATTTATGCCACTAACAATACGGACATCTATACAGTCTGCCCTCGATAACTGCACGCAGCACCCACAGGGTTAAGTGACTAAAGATCAAAAGTATTTTATAAAAGTTGTGCTTGTGCTGAATATGTATAGACATTTTTTGCCATTACTTCTTTTTTTTTTTTTTTTTTTTTCAATGCAGTTTATTCAGGAACCTTGAACAATCCTCGGACCCTGGGGAAAGCCAGCCCACAGCTTAAATAGCCTCTGGGTAGCCAACCCAGGCGTGCCACGTGGGCAATGCAGATAGGTCCACATACATGGAAGCAGGCCAGATCCTCAGCCTTAGCCAAATGTGGAATTGTTCGTGACAGAGAGCACTCACCATCGGGAAGGTGGAAGGGAGAAACCAGCTCCATCTTTAAGGCATAGCATTCCGCAGCTCTCTACAGTTCCCCCTTTTTGTTTTAGATGCATCAGACAAGAGTAGAGGTCTGATCTCTGATATTAGAAATAAATTGGGACTTTGTACCGATGTTCATTTAGGAGTCATCCACCCAAAGAGCATCAGACCCGTCTGATACCTTTTTCTCAGAGGCAGGACCTGGGGCATCAACCCGCATGCAATCAGACATGCTCTTCTCTGGGTCCAAAGCAGCTGACCCTAAGTGCAGTGCTTAGCCTCGCATCCTGATGCGTAACATTTTAGCTTTTTATGGTATCCAACCATGCTTGGGGAGACTGTCCTGCTTTAATGGCTGTAAAGGCCTGAATGATCATGGCTGCATCACACTGTTGTGAGACTCTAATCTTGCATATATACCACAGGCAAACCAAGGAGACCAACACCAGAAGGCCTGCTAACGCTCCCATGCCCGCCCATTCCTTCAGATGATTCATGGCTGCAGCAATCCATGATGATAATCCTGTGGCTAGTCCTGCGTCCACTCTGGTAGAATTTACTGTGACAATGGCCACTCTCAGCTGCTCCATCGTAGTATCAAATTCTCCAGTCCAATTACCTAAAATATAGCTCGACAATTGTTTAGACAGATTTGGAGCACAGGAAAAATTCTCATGTTATATGCTAGTGACTCAAAGTCCAGCATATTTTCATTGACAGCCAAGGTGAGCGATTTGCCATAGGGTATCAATTTGCTCCTGCACGAGGTCAACACAATCTGTAGGCAGTCATTTTGTTTTGATGAAGGTGTCCTTTGCTTTACAGAAGCTTTTCAGTTTCATGAGGTCCCATTTGTTGATTGTTGCTCTTAAAGCCTGTGCTGTTGGAGTTCTGTTCAGGAAGTTGTCTCCTGTGCCAATGAGTTCTAGGCTGTTCCCCACTTTTTCTTCTAACAGATTTAGCGTATCTGGTTTTATGTTGAGGTCTTTGATCCACTTGGACTTTAGTTTTGTGCAGGGTGATAAATGTGGATCTATTTTCATTTTTCTGCATGTAGACATCCAATTCGACCATCACCATCTGTTGAAGATGCTATCTTTTTTCCATTGAATGGTTCTGGCTGCTTTGTCAAAAATTGAGTATTCATAGGTGTGAGGGTTTATTTCTGGGTCTTCAATTCGGTTCCATTGATCCTCCTTTCTGTTTCTATGCCAATACCATGCAGTTTTTATTATTATTGCTCTGTAGTACAGCTTGAGATCGGGAATGGAGATACCTCCAGATGATCTGTTGTTGTACAGGGTTGTTTTGGAGATTCTAGGTTTTTTTGTTTCTCCATATGAAGCTGAGAATCTTTTTTTCAAGGTCTGAAAAGAATTGAGTTGGTATTTTGATGGGAATTGCATTGAATCTGTAGATTGCTTTTGGCAGGATGGCCATTTTCACAATGTTAATCCTACCAATCCATGAGCACGGGAGATCTTTCTGTCTTCTGAGATCTTCTTCAATTTCTTTTTTCAGAGACTTGAAGTTTTTCTCAAACAAGTCTTTCACTTGCTTGGTTAGTGTCACCCCAAGGTACTTTATGTTATTAGTGGCTATTGTGAAGGGTGTTGTTTCCCTAATTTCTTTCTCGTCCCTTTTGTCTTTGGTATACAGGAGGGCTTCTGATTTTTTTAAGTTGATTTTGTATCCAGCCACTTTGCTGAAGGTGTTTATCAGCTGTAGGAGTTCCCTGGTAGAATTTTTGGGGTCACTCATGTATACTATTATATCATCTGTGAATAGTGACACTTTGACCTCTTCCTTTCCAATTTGTATCCCCTTGATCTCTTTTACTTGTGTTATTGCTTTATCTAGGACTTCAATTACTATGTTGAAGAGATGTGGAGAGAGTGGGCAGCCTTGTCTTCTTCCTGATTTCAGTGGGATTGATTTAAGTTTCTCTCCATTGAGTTTGATGTTGGCTGTAGGCTTGCTGTATATTGCATTTACTGTGTTTAAACATGTGCCTTGTATCCCTGATCTCTCCAAGACTTTAAACATGAATGGGTGTTGGACTTTGTCAAATGCTTTTTCGGCGTCCAAGGAGATGATCATGTGGTTTTTCTCCTTTTTGTTTATGTGGTGGATTACATTGATGGATTTCCGTATGTTGAACCACCCTTGCAGTAATGAGTATTTGTAATTATGCTTTCGATTACTATTTTCCTCAAATTTGAAACATGGTGAACTTAAAATGTTATAAAAAACTAGCACCATTTTTCTAATTAAATAATCTTCATTTTTATTTTTCTTCATTAACATCTTTTAAAATTTCTTTCTTTTTTTAAAATGGAAAACAGATTATCTCATACAATACACTCCAACTGGTTTCTCCTCCCTTTATTTCTCCTAGATTCCATTACCTTCCCTCTTCTGTAAGTCCTTTCCTCCTCCATTTCCTTTTCAGAAAGGAGCAGGTTTCCAAAAGACAATAGCCAAACAAGACAAGGGAAGATACAATAAGATAAGGTAAAAGCTCTCATGATGAGGCTGACAAGGCAACCCAATCGGAGAAAAGGAGTCCTAAGAGCAGGTAGAGGGCTCTTGACTGCCACACCTCCCCCCACCCCAAGAGGGGAGGAGCAGCCCTGCTAGGCCACAGAGGACTTTGCAGCCAGTCCTGAAGATACCTGATAAAACAGGGTCAGATGAATGGGGAGGAGGTCCTCCCCTATCAGTGGACTTGGAAAGGGGCAGGGAGCAGATGAGGGAGGGAGCGTGGGATTGGGAGGGAATGAGGGAGCGGGATACAGCTGGGATACAGAGTTAATAAACTGTAACTAATATTAGAAAAATAAAAAGAATCAAAGATACACCCACTCACACTTTTAGTAGTCCAGGAACACACCACTCTAATAGCCGTAATATATGCACAGATAATACCTATGTATAAAGAAATATATACCATATTTGAATTTCTATGTCTGGATTATGACATTTTGGATTTTTTTTTCTAGTTACAGCCATTTATTTGCAAATCTCATTATATTATATTTTTCTTTATTTTTATTATTAGTTACATTTTATTAATTCTGCTATTGAGTTCCATTCTTTTCCACTTACTATGGGAAACCAATTGGTTACTGAGCTACCACAGGCTTCTTCCAAGCAGAGGTTCTAGGTTATATCCATACATGGTCCTTGGTGGAGTGTCAGCCTCAGGAAAGACTCCTGTTCCCTGATATATTTGGTCCTGTGGAGCTCCTATCCTTTCCCCCTTCCAAAGTGGTTGTACCAGTTTACATTCCCACCAGCAATGGAGGAGGGTTCCCTTTTTCCACAACCTCTCCAGCATGTGTTGTCATTTGAATTATTCATCTTAGCCATTCTGATGGGTGTAAGGTGAAATCTCAGGGTTGTTTTGATTTGCATGTCCCTGATGGCTAAGGATGTTGAGGATCTCTTTAAGTGTTTCTCTACCATTCTATATTCCTCTACAAAGAATTCTCTGTTTAGCTCTATTCCCCATTTTTAATTGGATTACTTGATTTATTGCTTTTTAACTTCTTAATTCTTTATATATGCTGGATATCAGCCCTTTGTCATATATAGGGTTGGTGAAGATCCTTTCCCAGTGTGTACGCTGTCATTTTGTTCTGACTGCAGTGTCTTTTCCTTTACAGAAGCATTTCAATTTCATGAGGTCCCATTTATTGATTGCTGCTCTTAGAGCCTGTGCTGTTGGTGTTCTTTTCAGGAAGTTGTCTTCTGTGCCAATGAGTTGTAGGGTCTTCCCCACTTTTTTCTTCTAACAGATTTATAGTATTTGGTTTTATGTTGAGGTCTTTGATCCACTTGGACTTTAGTTTTGTGCAGGGTGATAAATATGGATCTATTTTCATTTTTCTGATCATCTCCTTCGATGCCGAAAAAGCATTTGACAAAGTCCAATACCCATTTATGTTTAAAGTCTTGGAGAGATCAGGGATACAAGGCACATACCTAAACATAGTAAAGGCAATATACAGCAAGCCTATAGCCAACATCAAACTCAATGGAGAGAAACTTAAATCAATCCCACTGAAATCAGGGAGAAGACAAGGCTGCCCACTCTCTCCATATCTCTTCAACATAGTAATTGAAGTCCTAGATAAAGCAATAACACAAGTAAAAGAGATCAAGGGGATACAAATTGGAAAGGAAGAGGTCAAAGTGTCACTATTCACAGATGATATAATAGTATACATGAGAGACCCCAAAAATTCAACCAGAGAACTCTTTCAGCTGATAAACACCTTCAGCAAAGTGACAGGATACAAAATCAACTAAAAAAAATTAGAAGCCCTCCTCTATACCAAAGACAAAAGGGCCAAGAAAAAATCAGGGAAACAACACCCTTCACAATAGCCACTAGTAACATAAAGTACTTTGAGGTGACTCTAACCAAGCAAGTGAAAGACCCGTTTTTGAAAAAAAAAAAAAAACTTTAAGTCTCTGAAGAAAGAAATTGAAGATATCAGAAGATGGAAAGATCTCCCATGCTCATGGATTGGTAGGATTAACATAGTGAAAATGGCCATCCTGCCAAAAGCAATCTACAGATTCAATGCATTTCCCATCAAAATACGAACTCAGTTCTTTACAGACCTTGAAAGAAAGATTCTCAGCTTCATATGGAAAAACAAAAAACCCAGAATCTCCAAAACGATCCTGTACAACAGATCACCTGGAGGTATCTCCATCCCCAATCTGAAGTTGTACTATAGAGCAATAGTAATAAAAACTGCATGGTATTGGTGTAGAAACAGAAAGAAGGATCAATAGAACCTCATAGAAGACCCAGAAATAAACCCTCACACCTATGAATACTTGATTTTTGACAAAGAAGCCAAAACCATTCAATGGAAAAAAGATAGCATCTTCATGAAATGGTGCTGGTCCAAAGGGTTGTCATATTTTTCTTTCATCATTTATTTAATCTCTTCCCAGCCTGATCACAGCCCCCTTCCTCCTCTCTTCCAAGCCTCTGCTCCTTATCCCAGTTTCCCCTTATTCTTGTACTCAGAGATGGGAAAGCCTCTAAGGGGTATCAACCCACCCTGGTACCTCAAGTCACAGGAAGACTTCCTCTTTCACGGGGTCCTGACAAGGCAACCCGGGTGGAGGGAAGGGTTCCAAAGGCAGGAAAGACAGCCAGGGACAAATCTTGATCCAATTGATAGAAGACCCACAGGAAGGACAAGCTGTACATCTCCTACATATATATTGGGGTAGGTCCAGCCCATGCATGCTATTTGGTTAGCAGTTAAGTCACTGTGAGCTTTATGAACCCAGGTTAATTGACTCTGTAGGTTTTCTTGACCCCTCCATTTTCCTGCATCCCTCATCCCAATCTTCCACAGCTGAGTAGTAGTCCATTGTGGAAACATACCATATTTTTTTTATCAGTTCTTCTGTTTAGGGACATCTAGATTGCTTCCAGTTTCTGTCTATTATGAATGAAAC